>NC_084843.1:74232765-74554015 GCF_033115175.1 Lepus europaeus | reverse complement strand
CCTGGCCATAGAATCAATCTGTCACATACAGAACTGTAACTTTAGCTTAACATTTCAAAGGATGCCTCTCAGAGAAAATGAAGGGCACAATAGGCAGAGGAAATAGTATAATTAAATACACAGTGGAATTTCATAGCTGGTTCAGCAATCAGCAAAGAGATAAATATGCCTGAAGAGTATTAAAGGAGATGAGTTGATCATGAACCACTTTCCTAAACAACGCTGCCTGAGTCAAACAGAAAAAAAATATTGTCAGGTTCATCAACGAGAAATGCCCAATACTGTGAAATGGAAACCTACGTCAAGCTAAACAGGAATCTTGTCACGTTTACAAGTGTGAAGTATCATTACCCTACAGGCAGCCCATTTTTGAGTACTTCTTTTCACTTATCCAGAACAGGAAGTAGTTTAAACACGGGATTAGATTTTATATATATAGATGATACACCACATCTTTCCAGGCAGAGAAACATGCGAGCAAATAATGGTAATGGTGTAGTTACTAAGCAAAGTTATGTCATCTCCTCCAGACACACTGGGAATAACCTAAAAAAATGCAGTCTCTAAACAAAAGTTCAGAAACAGACATCCTACAAAGGTGTTAACATGTCAGAAAATATTTTAAAATGTTATGGACAGTATAATTAGGAAAGACCGTTTTATATCACTAAAAAAAGACCTCAGAGAGTTTAGGAATTCTAAAAATTCATAAATTAGACAAAAGATGGATTACAGATCACAAAAAGACCCATTTTCAAGGATTCATCCAGAATACGTTTAAATTCTGTAGCAAACAAACTTACTAAGAAATCATAAATGTATTTGTTATATAAAATTTTCATCATCTATACAATTAATTTTCTGATTAAAGTTAAAGCCTTGTAAAACCTATGCAAACATGACAAAGGTTTTATATCGCAAGTCTACCGGAAGCTAGCTCAAACACGTAAGGTTACTGTCAAGATTCCAACAAATAGTTCTCACAAACACACATGTAATCTGAAAAATGCTCTATTTGACTTGTTTTAGAAAAGCAAAATACTGGAAGCGCTTATTTTATAGATATTTAATTGGAGGGGGTTATCATTGTGATTAAGAAGATTAGAGAAGAAAATGCAGCAAATCTATAGACAAAGCAACCACCCTTTCTAGATAAACATATGCCTATATGTATAAAATCACAAAAATATCTGCAACTCTTTGATTCAGTTATTCCACATCTAGGAATCTATGCTGAAGAAATGATTCTAAGTGTGAAAAAATCAACAAGACACTACCTGAAAGTTTACAAGTTTACAACTGTCCCATAAGGGAACAAGTGAAACCCAATATAGCCAACTGACGGAACACTACACAGCCAAGATTCCTATAGTTGTGGATTCTACCCACGTTACAGAAATGGACTCAAAATATGAGATCAAAATACAATGTGGTAAGAACATTAATAGACAAAATTTACGCATCACTTACTACATGCAAGCACTGCTGTAAGACTACACATAAAGATGGGCAGGGGAGGATATGTCAGGAAATGTGTGACTCCAGTGGGGTCTTAAAGGAATGAGCAGAAGGGTCTGAGGACACAGCAGGAAGGGATTCTGAATGCTCTACAAAAATACAGAGGGGAAGACAAGCAGACCACATCTGGGGAAATAGAAGCAGTGATGTGGTCACTCAAAGGCTGGTGACGAGTGAGGCACAAATAGGTTTGTGAACCAGGCAAGGGCCACACAGCACAGAGGGCTATGAGGATTGGGCACAGACTTAGCCAGGGAGTGGTAGATTTACATTTCAGACAGCACTGACAGCATTTGGAGAACAAATTTGACAACAAAGGCAACAAAACTGGGCTAGGAACTTGTCATCAAAATACTCTATTATTCCAGATGACAGAAGGAACCTAACCCAAAAGAGTGATAACAGAGATGGAAGTGGGGAAATCAAAGTGTGGAGATTTTGACAATTCACGGCATGAGAGAGAAGCACAGAGGAGCAGTCAAGACACCCCTATTTACTACTTTAGGGACACGGTGAAAAGCTGTGCCACCAAAAGAAATGGCAAGTACAGGAGGACACAGATGTTCAAAGAGGAATATGTGTGAGTTTTAAATACACTGTTGGAGGTAGCCATGGGCAGTGTAGGAATATGTCTAGTGGGCAGATGGATCGCCAAGTAAGAAAGACAAAATTTACGTGTTATCAGGTATATATGTCATATGTGAAATCATGACAGTAAAAATTACAGAGGAATGGAATAAAGTTATAAACTTAATATTCAAAGGCAGGAGAAATCTACATAAGAAACACGGGGAAAACGTGAGACCAATAAAATTAATCTCATTTTTAGTATCTTTCAATGTTGTGATAAATGAGATATGTTGTGAAATTTAATTTGCCACTTTAATTTTTCTTGGAAGTTGTATGTAAAAATTATAAAAAGTGATGCTTTTTGGAAAAGGATTCTGAATCAATACTAATTATCCAACTGATAAATTCAAATTAAACAACACAGGGATTTTAACTTAACAAAGTAGCAAAAGTTAAGGGCAAATCTGATTAATATTCAAGAAAGCAAATTTCAAGGCTGGTGCTGTAGTACAGCAGGTTAACAGCAGTGCCTGCAGCACTGGCATCCCCTATGGGCACAGGTTCAAGTTCTGGCTGCTCTACTTCTGACCCAGCTCCCTAATACACCTGGGAAGGCAGTGAAAGACAGTGCAAGTATTTGGGCCCTTGTCACTTACATGGGAGACCTGGGTGAAGCTCCTGGTCCAGTCCTGGCTGAAGAGGCCATTTGGGGAGTGAACCGGGGGATGGAAGTCTTACTCTCCCCTTCTCTAACTCTGCCTTTTAAATAAATAAATAAATACATCTTTAAAAAAAAAGACAAATCCTTAAGTTTTTATATATACACTTGAAATACTCCAGAAAGTAAATCTCTAAGTTTTCAATATCCTTATTATTAAATACTTTCATTGTTATAGCTTTATTATTTTAATATTCAAAACATTTGAAATATTCAGCCTGATTACCTTATATATTTGATCACCATCTTCTCATTCTGGATTGGACGGCAATGATAGTTGAATGAACCACTTCCATCATGCTGTCAGAAAGAAGGGAGAAAAACACCCCATTAGTACCCTAACTACAGACACTCAGTTCAACCTGAGTTTTCCCAAACCAAATGCTAGCATGGCAAAGAACAAATAGGATATAAGAAGTTATTACTCTCCTTTTCATCTCTGTGCTGGCAGAAGGAAATGTGGAATAAGGAAAAGGAAGTTGAGAGAAGACGAACCTGTGAGAATAAGTAACAGACACAGTGTAAGTGAATGAGGGAGACACTCACTGGATGTTTTAGACTGGGAAAAGGAATATGGAAAATTTCAAAGAATTTTAAGACTTTCACAGCTAAGAAAAATATAAAGTAAAAAAATTGAATCTGATTTGGTTTAGGTGTGTTTTGAGTGTAACAGAGTCAGAAACAGTCATATTAAATAATACACCAGGCTTGGCCACAAAATCTCTTGACTAAAACACTAGATACATGAGATACATCCTTTTCAGGACTCTGTTTATGTCAAGTCTGAGAACAGACATGGTACTAGAAATCAGAAGAGCGGCTGATGCAGGGGGAGAGGGAACATGAGGGAACTTACCAGGAAGCTGGAAATGTTCTGTGTGAGCACATAAACCACATGCATGGACATTTCAGGGTCTACATTCAAGACTGGTACATCTGGGGCATGTGCTCAGCCTAGCAGTTATTAGTTAAAATGCCTGCATCCCATATTTGAGTACCTGAGTTTGATAACCAAACTTCTGGGGCAGGCAACAGTAATGTCTCAACTGATTAGTTTCTCCCACCCCCATGAGAGACAGGGACTGAATTACCAAGTCTGAGCTTTGGCCCCAGCTTAGGCCATTGTGGACAGACAGTTGGGGAGCAACACAGATGAAAGCTCTCTCACTTTCTCTCTCTTTTCCTCTCTGCCTCTCAACTGAACACAAAAGACTGGTACACCTGGCACTGGAGAGCAGGAACTCCACAGAATCACGGACAACACAAACATACACTGCTTTGCATTAGTTTTAGGAAGTATATAACAGAACAGGAAAAATGAAAAATCAGTCTTAGAGGTGGAAGAAAAGAAAAAAGGGGCCCAACACAACAGAAAATATCAGGAAGACAGTCAACCACCAGGACTCAGGAAAGTGATTCCATGAACCTGTATGGCGATCCCAGGGGCCACACCTGAGCAGCACTTATTTGCTGCTAAATACCATGGCGAAGACTGCAAAATAAATGATGACCAATGACCAGGTCTGAAACCAGCCTCTGGCAGGAACACACCGACACAGATCTGAACAGCACAGCACAGCACAGGCTTTGGAAGCAGAAGCGCCACTGAAACCACAATCCAAAGGCAGCTGGTTAAAGCTTGCGGTCTGAAACTCAATATTCTCCAAAGGTTTTAAACAAGATCTAGAATTTCATAACACTGTTCAAGTGTTTAAGACACGATTCAAACTTACTCAACACCTAGGGAGAAACCTCAACGCACACACAGCAGACACCAATGGCAAAATGACACAGAAGTTACAATTAATAAGAAAAGATTTTAAGAGAGAGCACCAAAAAAATCTCCCAAAACTAAGGGCAAACACTTGAGGGGATGGAGGAGTCTTATCAAGGAAAAGAACATTTAAACAAAATGGAAATTTTAGAACTAGAAAGATTCAATAATCACAATTTTTAAAAATACGAGATCAATATAAATACCAATATTTGAGATAACAGATTTAACTTGGCCACAGATCAACAGAAACCAATCAATCTGAATGATAAACAGAAAAAAGATTGATGAAAAGAAATTAACATAGTCCCTTCAGGGATCTGTGGGACAATTAACAGATTTTACATTCTTTTTTTTTTCTTTTTCTTTTTTTTTTTTTTTTTTTTTTGACAGGCAGAGTGGACAGTGAGAGAGACACAGAGAGAAAGGTCTTTCTTTACCGTTGGTTCACCCCTCAATGGCCGCTGCGGCCAGCGCAACGCACTAATCTGAAGCTAGGAGCCAGTGCTTCTCCTGGTCTCCCATGCTGGTGCAGGGCCCAAGGACCTGGGCCATCCTCCACTGCACTCCCGGGCCACAGCAGAGAGCTGGACAGGAAGAGCAGCGACCGGGACAGAATGCTGTGCCCCTACTGGGACTAGAACCCGGTGTGCCGGCGACGCACATTCTTGTCATTAAAGTCACAGAAGGAAGGGTGTGGGGCAGAAAAGATACTTGAAAAAAAAAAAAAAACTGAACATATCCCAAATTTGGTAAAAGACATGAACCTACAGATTTAAGAAAGTTGATTTAAAAGAACAGAAATTAGGGCAGGCTGGGGCTGGCATCTGGAACAGCAATTAAGACACTACTCGGAACACCTGCATCCCATAGATGAGTGCCTGGGTTCAAGCCCCAGCTTGGCTGCTAATTCCAAGTTGCTACAAATGCCCACTCGGAGTGGCAGCAGGTGTTGGTTCAAGTACTTGGATCCCTGGCACCCACATGGGAGACCTGGACTGAGTTCCTGACTCCTGGCTCTCTGGTTCTGGCCTGACCTGGTACCAGCAGCTGCAGGCACTGGGGAAACCAAACAGTAGATGGATTATCTTTGTCTCTGTCTCTGCCTGTCCAATAAAAATATATGCTCACATCCGTATCAGAGCAAGTAAGTTTTTGTTCTGGCTCCACCCTCAATTTCAGTTTTCCACTCTTGTACAACCTAAAAGGCAGCAGGTGATTGGTTCAAGTGGTTGGGTCTCTGCTCCCAACATGGGAGAACTGAGCGTGAACTAGTAGATGGGAGAACTCTGTATGTCTGTCTGTCTCCCTTTCTCTCTGTCTCTGTTTTTCAAATAAACTTAAAAAAAAAACCAGAAAATAAATTTGCTCTCCAAATATAAGGTAATTTAACTAAAAATCAGTAACAGAAGGATAATCTCTAAACATTTGAAAAGCAAACAGCAAACTTCTAAGTTATCCATGGGTAAATGTCAAAGTGAGTAAGAAAATATTTTGAACTACAGGAAAATGAATACATCATGTTTGAAAATTTGTGGGATGCAACAGTGCTTCTAAGCATCCTAGGCAAAATTGTGGTACAGATGGCTTCCATTGAAACAAAAGTCAAATCAGTAACTGGTGCAAAGTAAAGCTAGAAAAAACAGAAAACAACTCAGTGGAAATTAATTAAAAAAAATAGAGAAATCAATGAAACTAATAAATATTCCTGTGAAAAACTGCCAAAGGGCAAAAAAAAAGGTGGAAGGTTTATTTTTCTGAGAATTGCTAGAATTATACCATCTAATTGGATGCAAAAAGATACAGAATGTTTCAACAATAGTTTTCAGTAGTTTCAGTGTCAAAAAAAAAAAAAAAAGATGGAGGCCAGCGCCGTGGCTAATCCTCCGCCTTGTGGCGCCGGCACAGCGGGTTCTAGTCCTGGTTGGGGCGCTGGATTCTATCCCGGTTGCCCCTCTTCCAGGCCAGCTCTCTGCTATGGCCCGGGAAGGCAGTGGAGGATGGCCCAAGTCCTTGGGCCCTGCAGCTGCATGGGAGACCAGGAGAAGCACCTGGCTCCTGGCTTCGGATCAGCGAGATGCGCCGGCCGCAGCGGCCATTGGAGGGTGAACCAACGGCAAAAAGGAAGACCTTTCTCTCTGTCTCTCCCTCTCTCTCACTATCCACTCTGCCTGTCCAAAAAAAAAAAAAAAAAAAAAAAGATGGAAAGTACAAATCAAGACATATATCAGGAATGAAAGCAGGAATATTGCCACTGACATTTAAGATGGTAAGAGTAAATAAGGTAGTAATACTATTAATGGCTCCATGTACACAAATTTGACAACTTATGTAAAATGGAGAAATTCCTCAATAACCATAAACTCTCCAAACTTCAAAAATGAAGTAGATGACCTAAGCAAACCTATTGACTACTAATGAATATGAATCCATAATTTAAAACTTCCCATGAAACAAATACCTAGGGCTTTAGATATTTTATCGGCAAGTTCTTCCAACATTTAAAGGATCAACATGTCTCAGTTTGATACATTCTCTTAAAGAAAATAAAAATCAAGCCAATTAGATTAGAAATTAATTACATCAAATAAGACTAGCATTATCCTGATCCTAACAAATATAGAAAAGACCACAGTTTAACATCCCTCACAAAGATACAAAAGTCCTTAATAAATGTATCTGAGAATCAATTTCAACAATATATAAAAATGAAACATATCCTCAACAAATGAGGTTGATCCTAGAAAAGCAAGGCTCATTCAATGGTCAAAAATCAATATAATTTACCACATCAAGAAATAAAACATAATTATCTCAATAGATGCTGATAAAGTTCCTAACAAAATTCAACATCCAGTCATGATATAAATATGATTGATAATAAACAGATAATGGCTCAAGTACTCGGGTTCCTGCCTCCCATATGAGAGACTCAGCTTGAGTTTACTCAGCTTGAGTTTCAGGCTCCTGGCTTCAGCCTGACCCACTCCTACTGTTGTGAGCACTTGAGGAGTAAACTAGGAGACAGAAGATGGGTACCTCTCTCTCTCTTTCCAATAAAGTGCAATTAAACTTAAAATAACAATGAAAGTTAAAAAAAACTACTCTAGCATCATATTTAATGGTAAAAGACAATATTCTACCTCTAAGACTAGGAAAAAGATACTCCTATTCAGTAGTTACTGGATTTTCTAGTCACTATAACAACAAGGCAAGTAAAAATAAAGACAAATAGGAAAAAACAAAGAAAATTGTTTTCATTCCGATAGTAAAATTTTTGGTGCAGAAAATCCCAAAGTATAAAACTACTAGAATCAACCTAGATATCCATCAACTGATGACTGGATAAAGAAAATGTTTATATATATATATATATATATATATATATATGTGTGTGTGTGTGTGTGTGTGTGTGTGTGTGTATACTAGGAAATGGTGCTTAGCCATAAAAAACAATGAGATCCTGCTTTTTACAACAAAATGGATGCAACTAGAAACCATCATGCTTAGTGAAATAAACCAGTCCAAAAAAAAAAAAAAAACAAATATGTTTTCTCTGATATGTGGCTCTTAATATAGAATATCAAAAAATTTATAGGAATGAAACAAACATTTTGTGATATGATAGTTGCTTTTAGCCCTTGTTTATACTATTGTAGAACTCTGGTCTTCTTATTTTTTACTTGTTGAATATTATGGTTAGTGTGAATTAAGCCTGTGACTACAGAGTGGATTGAAAGCATGTATCTGCAAAGATTAAAGAAAAAAAAACAAAGGAAGGAGGGGACTGATGGAGGGAAAGGTGCAGGGAGGGAAGTATGCTTACCTTCTTAGAACTGTAATGTTATGTAATACATAACATCTATTCTCTTTATATTAACAAAAGGAATTTTAAACTACTAGAATACATGAGGTTGCGGCGCCGGCACATCGGGTTCTAGTCCCGGTTGGGGCACCGATCCTGTCCTGGTTGCCCCTCTTCCAGGCCAGCTCTCTGCTGTGGCCAGGGAGTGCAGTGGAGGATAGCCCAAGTGTTTGGGCTCTGCACCCCATGGGAGACCAGGATAAGTACCTGGCTCCTGCCATCGGAACAGCGCGGTGCGCCGGCCGCAGCGCGCTACCGCGGCGGCCATTGGAGGGTGAACCAACGGCAAAAGGAAGACCTTTCTCTCTGTCTCTCTCTCTCTCACTGTCCACTCTGCCTGTCAAAAATAAAAAAAAAAAAAAAAAAGTCAAAGGATATGAGAGCAATATACAAAAGTCAACTACTGGGGGTGAGCATTGTGGTGTAGCAGGTAAAGCCGCCACCTGCTATGCTGGCATCCCACATGAGTGCTGGTTTGAGTCCCGGCTGCTCCACTTCCAATCCAGCTCCCTGCTAATGTGCCTGGGAAAGCAGTGGAAAATGATCTAAGTCCTTGGACCCCTGTACCCACATGGGAGACCAGGAAGAAGCTCCTGACTCCTGGCTTCAGACTGGCCTAGCTCCAGCTGTTGTGGCCATTTGGGGAGTGAACTGGTGGAAGCTCTCTACCTTCCCCATTTCCCTCGATCTCTCTGTAAACTCTGCCTTTCAAATAAACAAATGAATTTTAAAAATCAACTAATTTTGTGACAAGGAACTACTGGAAATTAATTTTTTAAAAGCTGCCATTTTTAATAATCCAAAGTACAAACAATATATATGTATATATTTTATACATACACATGCAAATACATGAAAGAAATCAGAAGTAATTAAATGGAGAGCTATCCTCTTCTTCACGACTGCGAGACTCAGCATCAATGGATTCAAAGACTCACGTTGGAGACAACTCCTAAATTCTACTACAGATTCCAGCAGCATTTTCTTTTTGTAGAAACAGAAAAATTACTCCTAAAATTTAATATATTTTTATTTTTAACTGACATGTAATCATACATATTTTTTGGATACAGTGTGACATTTCCATGAGTACATACATGTGTATAAAAAGATCAGAGTAACTGGCAAACCTATTATCTCATTTCTTTGTGTAAGTTCCAGCTCAAATAGGGGAAAAGCTATTTCTATAAAAAAAAAAAAAACTCTTGTGCTTTAAAACTTTTATTTAATGAATATAAAATTTCAAAGTACAGCTTATGGATTACAATGGCTCCCCCCCCATAACTTCCCTCCCACCTGCAACCCTCCCCTTTCTAAAGATTGTGAATATAATCATCAACTGAATTGATTAATAAAACCACCCTCCCAAATAACTTTGACATTGAGCACTGACAGTGCTATTAAACCTGGACTAAGATAAAAGTGTCCAATCACATCAAAATTACTGAATAGTTTGACAAAAGGAATTTTAAACTACTAGAATACATGAGGTTAAGAAAGTCAAAGAATATGAGAGCAATATACAAAAATCAACTACTGCGGGTGATCATTGTGGTCCTTTAATGCTTCTTTAAGCATTAGGGAGAAAAAAAAATCATGAAATGGGAAAGAAAAGATCCTCTTTTTAAAGATTACTGAAGAAATAATTTCATGCATGCAATTTTTATGCTTCACATGACACTAAGGAGCCAACATTTATCCATTGCCAGGCACTGTGTAAACATTTTGCATAAATATTTTTAATAAATGCACAGAAGCAAAAATCACATGAAAAAAATTCACACCAACTGAAAAAAGTTATGTTTTCTGATTTTCCAAGTATTCTAGGCATCTTTACTGAGTGAAGCATCTTAGCAATTTCTACGAGTTACACTCTTTGAATTCTAAATGCAATTAGAATGCTAACACATTCATCAGTTTTAAAGATGGATAAACCTTCCTCTAGTCTAAGGGCAGTAGAGGACTACTGTCAGCAAACCACTTTCCACTCTTCTTTTTCAATATAGAATTAGGGCATACTTTTGTTCTAATGATGTAACTTCCATGCATTAACTTGTTGGAAAACACTGCAATGAACTCCCTCTTACCCAAGTGATTCTTCCATTAGTTTGCAAAGACTGAGATCTTCCTATGAGTTCCAGAGCAGCTGCAATGGACATGGACAGTTGAGATGACTAACAAAGCAGTCTGGCAGCGTGGCCCCATCCCTGCTGACAAGCATCATCAGTGATGTCAACAAAGCTGCCTTGTGTTTCAGAGAGGAGACCACACAACCACAAGAGGCCTCACAGCAAAGGCACCAGAGTGAGAAGAGAGAGGTCTTCTTTTCCTTTTCAAAAGCTTTTTTTTCTTCTTTTTAAAATTTATTTATTTATTTTTAAAGGCAGAGTTACAGAGAGGCAGAGGCAGAGAGAGAGAGAGAGAGAGAGAGAGAGAGAGAGAGAGAGAGAGTCTTCCATCCACTGGTTTACTCCCCAAATAGCTGCAATGGCCTGTGCTTGGCCCATCCAAAGCCAGGAGCTAGGAGCTTCGTTCATTGTGATTTTTTTTTTAAAGATTTATTTTATTTATTTAAAAGACAGAGTTACAGATAGAGGTAGAGACAGAGAGAGAGGTCTTCCATCTGCTGGTTCACTCCCCAGATGGCCGCAACGGCCGGAGCTGCGCCAATCTGAAGGCAGGAACCTCTGAGTCTCCCAAGTGGGTGCAGGGGCCCAAGGACTTGGGCCATCCTCTACTGCTATCCCAGGCCATAGCAGAGAGCTGGATTAGAAGAGGAGCAGCCGGGATAGAACCAGCACCCATATGGGATGCTCATGCTTCAGACCAGGGCTTTAACCTGCTGTGCCACAGTGCAGGCCCCTCATTTTGATTTTGATTTGCATTTTCATCATGGCTAGTGATATTCAGCATTTTTTTCATATATTTTCTAGTCATTTGAACTTTTTCTTCCATTCTTTTTATAAAGCTCTAAAAATATATTCTTTCTTTCTCTGCAGGTATTACAGAATTCTTATGTGGAGTTCATTTTCTCTCAGCAGACTAAAGCTGCCTTTCCACCAGCATCAGGCTTCCATTGTTTTGCCTGAAAAGCCAGGTGTCAGACATATCATTTTTGATATGGATGAATAATCACAACACATCACACTACATACATTCAAGAATGTGAACGAAAATTCAAATTTTGAGTATTATTATTATTTACCTATGGGATTTTAAATCTAGTGAGTCAAGCTACATTTAAGAGGATTTTAAAAATCCAGACTTTTATATCATGCCGCCTGATTTTCAATAAGCACTTCAGAGAAGAGGTGATCACAATAGTAGGGCAAAGGAATTTTAGAGGAAAAACCAAAAATATCCACGTGGCATTCAAACTGATTAGAATGATGTTAACTAAACCTAAATATTTAGTTTGTAGATATGTGAATCTGGACTCGTTTTCTTGAGGCTTGTTTTCAGTTTGCTGGTTGGTTGTCTGTGTGGTTTCTGTTGTGGTACTGGGCTTTTTTATGTTTTTAGATTTTTTTTTTTTTGTTATTTACCAAGAAGTTTTTGAGCCTAAACAGGTTGAGAAACATGGCCCTGCAGCAGGGTGGCTTAGCATTGTATGTCGATTCCACACAGAGTGAGCAAGTAGCCTCGTGGGATTGTGGAACAGCTTTGATAATCCCAGAGTCAAGCCTGAGTGGGAAGATGACAGCACATGCAAAGGATGAGCAGCCTGGTGAGTGCTGCCAGACCTCCCACGGGATAAAGAGGAAAGGGTGTGGTGCCCTGCATCAGACCCAAACAGGACCAGAAAGTTGTCCATGTGTAGGCAGCTAACATGTGGTGTCAGAGCCCAAGCAGCACAGGAGGCATCTACATGGAGAGGGTGACTGGGATGGAATATCAGAGCCCAAGGGGTGATGAGGAGCCAGCGCCTGTATGTGGAGGGTATGGGGCAGCCATGCGGGGAGATTCACACCTCAGTAGGGTGAGGAGAGCATCCTAAAATATGCAAGGCCCAGCACACTCTATCAAGGTCCAAGGGAGCTGAGCAGAGGAACCTCACAACAAAGGGGGGCTGGTGGTAAAGAAACTGATTATTCCCCCCCAGGGATTGATCAAGGGAGTGAACGCATTCAGGTAAATGGAAACCAGTCTTCTTTCTGAGAAGGGATGTATAAGTTGCGGGAAAAGAATAATGTTGCATTTAGAACAGAACTTAAGTTATGGGTATGAACTTAGTTTTTAAAAAATACAGATAGAGAAATATAGTCACAAGTATGTATATAAATACCCATAAGTGCATACATACATACACACACATATCACACATACCTCAGAGAGCTTAAGGGCACACAACAGCAACAAGCAACATCTAACCTCCAGATCATGGTTTCTAAACACCATTTCACTAAAAGGAACCCAGGGTACTTTGAGAAAAGGGGCGGGCATGTTTCCAGCTTGGGACAGAAAAAGCACTAAATAAGTTGGAGACATCTTGTCTTGTCAAAAAGCAAAGAAGTGTTGAAGGAATGATGAGGACGTGTCAAAGGAACACAGAAGCCAGCTTGAAAAAGTCCTCAACAGCCCCATCTTGGATAGTGTGAACAACAAAATACATTACATTACTAGATTATAACTGATTCAAAAAAATAAGAAAGCATGAATACATACCATTATAAACCAATCAGTGAATAAATTGAAAATTTGATGAGGAATGGAGAAATATAGTTTCAACCCCCCCCCTGCCCTGTTCTTTGGACACCCTGAGGTATATATTCTTATCCTTCCAGGATTCAGAATGATTTCTCATATTGTAACCTATTATTCAGGCAAAAAAGAACCATTTGGCTACATGGGTATGGTGTGGGCTATGATATCAATTGGCTTCCTTGGGTTTGAGCTCACCATATATTCACAGTAGGAATAGACATGGATATACGGGCCTATTTCACATCAGCTACTATAATTATTGCCATTCCTACGGGAGTAAAAGTATTTAGTTGACTAGCAAGTCTACATGGCAGAAATATTAAGTGATCCCCGGCCATACTTTGAGCTATGGGATTTATTTTCTTACTTACGGTAGGTGGCCTTACAGGAATTATATTAGCTAACTCTTCTCTAGATATTGTTCTCCATGACACATACTACATGGTAGCCCACTTCCACTACGTCTTATCCATAGGAGGATTCGCTCATTGATTCCCCCTGTTCTCAAGCTACACTCTAGATCCTAGTTGGGCCAAAATCCACTTCACTGTAATATTTGTAGGAGTCGACCTTCCCTTCCTCCCTCAACATTTCCTTGGACTCTCCGGTATGCCCTGACAATATTCAGATTACCCAGACGCCTATATTATGTGAAATACTCTTTCATCAATGGGCTCCTTCATCTCCTTCACTGCTGATTATAATAGTAATAATTTTCATAATCTGGGAAGCCTTTGCTTCAAAACGAGAGGTGGAAACCATTGAATTAACCAATACAAATCTAGAGTGGCTCCATGGATGTCCTTCCCCATATCACACATTTGAAGAATCTGCTTACATAAAGGCCTAGGTCAAGAAAGGAAGGAATCAAACCCCCTAAGACTGGTTTCAAGCCAGCCGCATAACCATTATTACTTTCTCAATAAGATTTAGTAAAGCTATTACATAACTTTGTTGAAGTTAATTTGTAGGTTCAACCCCTATATATCTTTATGGCGTATCCATTTCAACTAGGCTTTCAAGATGCCTCATCTCCTATTATAGAAGAGCTACTCCACTTCCATGACCACACGATTGTGATCGTTTTCCTGATCAGCTCATTGGTCCTCTATATTATTTCACTAATACTAACTACAAAACTTACTCACACAAGCACAATAGATGCCCAAGAGGTAGAAACCATCTGAACCATTCTCCCATCTATTATTCTGATTTTAATTGCACTTCCCTCCCTACGAATCTTGTACATAATAGATGAAATTAATAACCCCTCCTGACAGTAAAAACCATAGGCCACCAGGGATATTGAAGTTATGAATATACGGACTATGAGGACCTGAGCTTCGACTCATATATGGTCCCAACATCCGATTTAAACCTGGGTGACCTACAATTACCGGAAGTCGACAACAACCGAGTTGTACTTCCAATAGAACTGCCAATCTGTATACTAATTTCATCGGAAGATGTGCTTCATTCATGAGCCGTCCCCTCACTAGGACTAAAAACAGATGCTATCCCTGGACGCCTTAACCAGGCCACCCTTATCTCAACTCGACCAAGACTTTTCTATGGTCAATGTTCAGAAATCAGTGGCTCATATCACAGCTTCATGCCTATTGTTCTTTTTCTTTTTTTTTTTTTTTTTGACAGGCAGAGTGGACAGTGAGAGAGACAGAGAGAGAAAGGTCTTCCTTTACCGTTGGTTCACCCTCCAATGGCCGTCGCAGCCAGCGCACTGCGCTGATCCGAAGCCAGGAGCCAGGTGCTTCTCCTGGTCTCCCATGTGAGTGCAGGGCCCAAGTACCTGGGCCATCCTCCACTGCACTCCCAGGCCAGAGCAGAGAGATGGACTGGAAGAGGAGCAACTGGGACAGAATCTGGCACCGCGACCGACCGGGACTAGAGCTTGGTGTGCCAGCACCGCAGGCAGAGGATTAGCCTAGTGAGCGACGACGCTGGCCACCTATTGTTCTTGAAATAGTTCCACTAAAACACTTCAAAAATTGATCACTATCTATGATTTAACCTCATTATGAAGCTAAACTAGCACTAGCCTTTTAAGCTAGAGAATGAGAGCCAACTAACCCTCTCCATAATGAAATGCCATTGCTTGATACATCCACATGACTAATCACTATTATTGCTATAATTCTCTATTTGCCTTAATTCAACTTAAATTTCATAAGTACACCTACTCTATGAACCCTGTGTTAAAGGCATTTGAGTCTACTTCTTTTCCCTCCCCATGAGAAACAAAATGGATGAGAATCTATTTTCCTCTTTCATTACTCCTACAATATTAGGACTTCCAGTTGTACTACTAATCATTATATTCCCCGCCCTATTATTTCCTGCCCCTACTCGCCTAATCAATAATCGATTGATTTAAGTCCAACAGTGATTAGCCCAACTAATTGTAAAGCAAATAATAATAATGCATTCCCCTAAAGGATGAACTTGATCCCTAATACTAATTTCTCTAATTATATTTATTGGCTCAACCAATCTCCTAGGCCTACTACCTCATTCATTTACACCAACAACCGGATTGTCAATAAACTTAGGGATAGAGATCCCACTATGAGCAGGGGCTGTAATCACAGGATTCCGCTACAAAACCAAAGCATTACTAGCCCATTTCCTTCCACAGGGAACCCCTAATCCCCTTATCCCTATATTAATAATTATCGAGACAATTAGTCTCTGTATTCAACCAATAGCCCTAGCTGTATGACTCACAGCTAACATCACAGCAGGTCACCTACTTATGCATCTCATTGGAGGTGCAGCACTTGTCCTAATCTCAATTAGTCCTACAACAGCTGCAATCACCTTTATTATTCTTATCCTCCTCACAATTCTAGAATTTGCCATGGCCTTGATTCAAGCCTGTATCTACATGATAATACCTAATGACACATCAAACCCACACATATCATATAGTTAACCCAAGCCCATGACCACTTACCAGAGCCCTATCCACCCTTCTCATAACATCAGGCTTAGCCAAATGGTTTCACTTTAATTCCCTACACTTCTCCTGATTGGCCTACTAACAAATACACTCACCATATATCAATGATGACGAGATATTGTACAAGAAGTCACATTCCAAGGCCATCATACTCCTATTGTCCAAAAAGGCCTATGATACGGAATGATCCTATTTATTGTCTCAGAAGTGTTCTTCTTTTCAGGCTTCTTCTGAGCCTTCTACCACTCAAGTTTAGCCCCCACCCCAGAACAGGGGGCTGCTGACCTCCACAGGCATTAATCCTTTAAACCCCCTTGAAGTACCCCTACTCAACACCTCAGTCCTTCTGGCCTCAGGAGTCTCAATTACTTCAGCCCACCATAGCTTAATAGAAGGTAATTGTAAAAATATGCAACAGGCCTTAGCTATCACTGTTCTAGGCATTTATTTTACCCTCCTCCAAGCATCTGAATACTATGAAACATCATTTACTATTTCAGACGGAGTCTATGGCTCAACATTTTTTATGGCCACAGGATTTCACAGCCTTCATGTCATCATTGGATCGACTTTCCTTACGGTCTGCCTTCTACAACAATTTAACTTCCACTTTACATCAAACCATCACTTTGGCTTTGAAGAAGCCGCATGATACTGGCATTTTGTTGACACAGTTTGACTATTCCTATATGTGTCAATTTATTGATGAGGGTCTTACTCTTTTAGTATTAATTAGTACATCTGACTTCCAATCAGTTAGCTTTGGTATAACCAAAAAAACTAATTAACCTAATTCTAGTTTTATTAATTAATGCGACCATTTCACTAATCCTAGTGACCATTGCATTTTGACTACCCCAACTAAATATCTATTCAGAAAAATCAAGCCCCTACAAATGTGGATTCGACCCCATGGGATCTGCGTGCCTCCCCTTCTCAATCAAATTTTTCCTAGTAGCCATTACATTCTTGCTATTTGACCTAGAAATCGCCCTCCTCCTCCCTCTCCCATGAGCTGTGCAAGTCAATGATCTAAATCTAGTCCTCATTATAGCTCTCCTACTAATCTCAATTCTAGCCTTAGGGTTGGCCTATGAATGGATCCAAAAGGGCCTAGAATGAGTTGAATATGATAACTAGTTTAGTTAAAACAAATGATTTTGGCTCATTAGACGTTGGCAGGGCCATAATTATCAAAATGCCTTCAATCTATATTAATATTTTCCTAGCATTTATCCTAGCCCTCTTAGGCATACTAGTCTACTGGTCTCACCTGTTATCTTCTCTACTATGCCTTGAAGGAATGAGGTTATCATCACTTATCTTAATTATATTAACAGCCCTAAATACCCACTTTACACTATCTTTTATATTTCTAATCATCCTCCTAGTATTTGTGGCCTGTGAACCCACTGCTGGGTTAACTCTACTAGTTATAGTCTCCAGCACCTACAGCATGGACTATGTCCAAAACCTTAACCTCTTGCAATGCTAAAAACTATTATTCCCACAATTATACTTATTCTACCGTATGATGATCTGAGAACCACATAATTTGAATTAATACAATGACGCACAGCCTACTAATTAGCCTAACCACCCTTTTTCTATTGAATCAACCAAATGACACTAACCTAAATTTCTCAACAACATTCTTTTCAGATGCCTTATCTACCCCCCCTCCTGATACTAATGGTCTGACTCCTCCCCTTAATAATCCTAGCAAGCCAACATCATCTAGATAAACAGACCCTGCTATGAAAGAAAATGTATATTTCCCTTTTAATTTCCTTACAGGTATTTCTAGTAATAACATTTTCAGCCACAGAATTAATTCTATTTTACATTCTATTTGCAGCAACACTAATTCCCACACTAATCATTGTTACACGATGAGGTAATCAGACAGAACGACTTAACGCAGGAACTTATTTCTTGTTCTACACCCTTATAGGATCACTACCTCTTCTAGTTGCCTTAATCTACCACCAAAACTCCACAGGATCCCTTAACTTCCTCCTTATGCAATTTCTGAATGAGCCTCTGTCAATATCATGATCTAATTCATTAATATGATTAGCATGCATAATAGCATTTTTAGTTAAAATACCACTCTATGGGCTCCACCTTTGACTACCAAAAGCCCATGTCGAAATCTCCATTGCAGGTTCAATAGTTCTAGTGGCTATCCTACTCAAACTAGGCAGCAGTGGCATGATACGTATCACTATCTTACTTAATCCAGTCACAGAGTATATAGCCTACCCATTCCTTATACTCTCCCTTTGAGGCATAATTATAACCAGCTCTATCTGTCCTCAAAAAACAGACTTAAAATCACTTATCGCTTGTTCCTCAGTAAGTCATATGGCTTTAGTAATTGTAGCGATTCTAATTCAAACCCCATGAAGTTTTATAGGAGCCACTACTCTAATAATCCCTCACGGCCTTACTTCCACTTTACTATTCTGCCTAGCTAATTCTAACTATGAACACATTCATAGCCGAACTATATTATTAGCCCCGGGGCTTCAAGCCATCCTGCCACTAATAGCAGCATGATGATTACTTGCCAGCCTAACTAACTTAGCCCTACCACCTACCATCAACTTATTAGGAGAGCTTCTCATCATAATAGCATCCTTTTCATGATCTAATCTCACTATTATTTTAATAGGGACTAATGTTCTAATTACAGCACTCTACTCCCTCTATATATTATCAACCACTCAACAAGGCAAATTTACATATCATACAAACAACCTTTCCCCAACATTCACATGAGAAAATACTTTGATAATACTTCACCTAGCCCACTTCTCCTCTTATCTACTAATCCAAAGATCATTTTAGACCCAATGTTCTGTAAATATAGTTTTAAAAAAAAACCATTAGATTGCGAATCTAATAATAGAAGATCATCCCTCCTTATTTACCGAGAATGTTTGCAAGAACTAATAACTCATGCACCCATGCTTAACCCCATGGCCTTCTCAACGTTTAAAGGATAGAAGTAATCCATCGGCATTAGGAGCCAAAAAATTGGTGCAACTTCAAATAAAAGTAATTAACTCATTCTCCACTTCAGTAGCTGTCTCAATCATTATCCTAGTCCTTCCAATTGTAGCCTTATTCACTAGCATTTTTAATAATACATAAAAACTTCAGTATCCTACACATTTATCATAGCCTTATCCCAACACTAATCTTTATTGTAACAAATCAAGAAACGATAGTATCCAACTGACACTGAATAACAATTCACACCCTAAAACTAACATCCAGCTTTAAACTAGATTACTTTTCCATACTATTCACCCAATTGCACTTTTCGTAACATGATCCATTATAGAATTTTCTATATGATATATACACTCAGATCCTAAAATTAATCAATTCTTCAAATATTAATTAATATTTCTTATTACCATGCTAATTTTAGTTACTGCCAATAACCTCTTCCAACTATTCATTGGGTGGGAGGGAGTAGGAATTATATCCTTCCTCCTTCTGATGGCACGGCCAAACAGATGCTAATACTGCAGCCCTGCAAGCAATTTTATATAATCCCATTGGAGATATTGGCTTTAGTATAGCCACAGCCTGATTTGTTATTAACCTCAACACATGAGAGTTTCAACAAATATTTATTACAGATAACAAGATTACAATCCTCCTGCTAATTGGGCTTATCTTAGCTACCACAGGTAAATCCGCACAATTTGGCCTCATTCATGACTACCCTCAGCAATAGAAGGTCCAACTCCAGTATCAGCTTTACTCCACTCAAGTACAATCGTAGTAGCTGAGTCTTCCTCCTCATCTGGCTTCCCCCCTTATTATAAAACAATAAAACTGCCCAAACACTAATCTTAGGCCTGGGGGCAATCACCACCCTCTTCACAGCCCTATGTGCTCTCACACGAAAGGACACTTCAAGTCAACTTGGATTAATAATAGTCACAATTGGAATCAACCAACCCCATCTAGCATTTCTACACATCTGCACCCATACTTTCTTCAAAGCCAAGCTCTTTCTATGCTCCGGATCAATTATTCATAGTCTCAATGACAAACAAGACATGCGAAAAATAGGAGGCCTCTACAAAACACTACCTTTTACATCTTCTGCTCTTACAACTGGCAGTTTAGTTCTCACAGGTATACAATTCCTAACAGCCTTCTATTCAAAAGACTCAATTATTGAATCTGCAAACACGTCTTATACCAATGCCTGAGCCCTTAATATTACTCTTATTGCTACCTCCCCAACAGCCATTTACAGCACACAAATTATTTTCTTTACTCTCCTAGGTCAACCCCGCTACCCGGCTCTTATTATTATTAATGAAAACAACCCCTCACTTATCAACTCCATTAAACGCCTCGCATTAGGAAGTATTTTCACAGGATTTTTAATTTCCAACCTCATTCAGCCAAATAATATCCCCCAAATAACCATGCCCCTATATATAAAAATAACCGCCTTATTTGTTACTATTCTAGGTTTTACCCTTGCCATAGAACTTAATCAACTAAGCCTTCACCTAAAAATGAGCACACAATTTACCTCATTCAACTTCTCAAACATACTAGGATTCTTCCCTACAACAATACACCCCACCTAATACCTTACCTTAATCTTTCAACGTGCCAAAATGTAGCCACACTACTCTTAGATATGTCATGAACTGAAAAAGCAATCCCCCAAAATATTTCAAGCATTCAAATTTCCACATCAACTTCCCTATCTACACAAAAAGGCCTCATCAAATACTATTCTTTATCTTTCCTGATCTCTCTGCTCTTAGCCTTATTCATTTTAGCCTAACCACCCCCTACCCCCCACCACGAGTAATTTCAATAACAATACAAATGCTCACAAATAAAGATCAACCAGCAACAACCATTAATCAGCTCCCATAGCTATACAATGCCACTACCCCTATAGAATCTTCTTGAATTAAACCCACCTCATTCCCCTCAAAAATGACTCAATCCCCTATATTTTTAAAATCAACCACAACCTCCACCTCATCACTTAACATCATAAACATAATTAATCCTAACTCTAACATCACCCCCAAGACTAACATACTCAAAATCTTGACATTAGACCCCCAAGTTTCAGGATACTCCTCATCTCTGCCTGATGAAACTTCAGCTCTCTTCTAGGCATATGGTTAATCATTCACATTTTAACTGGTCTCTTCCTAGCCATACATTACACCTCAGACACAATAACAACATTCTCATCGGTAACTCATATTTGCCGAGACATAAACCATAGTTGACTTATTCGATATCTCCATGCCAATGGAGCATCTATATTTTTTATTTGCCTCTATAGACACTTAGGCCATGGAATCTATTACGGCTCATATACATATCTAGAAACCTGAAACATCAGCATTATTCTATTATTTGCAGTAATAGCAACAGCATTCATAGGCTATGTTCTCCCATGAGGCCAAATATTCTGAGGGGCAACAGTAATTACCAACCACTTATCAGCCATCCCTTACATCAGAACAAACTTATTTGAATGGATTTGAGGAGGCTTTTCAGTAGACAAAGCCACACTCACCCACTTTTTCGCATTTCATTTTATTCTACCATTTATTATCTCAGCACTAGTCATAATTCACTTGCTCTTTTTTCACGAAACCGGCTCTAACAACCCGTCAGGAATCCCCTCCGACTCAGACAACATCCCCTTTCATCCTTATTACACAATTAAATTAAAGACGCCCTAGGATTTCTCATACTAATTTTACTTCTCCTTCTTCTAGCCCTATTCTCCCTTGAATTACTTGGAGACCCAGGTAACTATACTCCTGCTAATCCCCTTAACACTCCTCCTCACATTAAGCCTGAGTGGTATTTCTTATTTGCCTATGCCATCCTACACTCTATCCTGAACAAACTGGGAGGAGTGCTAGCGCTAGTCATATCAATCCTAGTCCTAGCTATTATTCCTCTACTCCACATTTCTAAACAACACAGCATAATATTTTGAGCCATCAGCCAGATCCTGTTCTGAGTTCTCATCGCAGACCTCCTCACACTTACATCAATTGGAGGACAACCAGTAGAACACCCATTTATTACTATTGGCCAAGTAGCATCCATTCCTTACTTCTCCACTATTCTTATCCTCATACCCCTTGCAAGCCTAATCGAAAATAAAATTCTCAAATGAAGGCCCCTGTAGTATAGATTATTACCCTAATCTTGTAAATCAGAAATGGAGATCATCTCTCCCTGGGACATCAGAGAGGAGGCCCTTGCCCCACCATCAGCACCCAAAGCTGAAATCCTACTTAAACTACTCTCTGTTTAGTACTTGAACAAAATTCAAGTGCCTTGTCAGTATCAATAAAACTTTCTTACTTCCTACGTATTTTGTGCACTAGTGCTCCTCCACATTAGCATGTATTAGTATCATAAGTTCATAAAGTACATAGGACATCCTATGTTTAATCATACATTAACCTACTTGCCCCATGCATATAAGCTAGTACATAACTGCTTAACAGAACATACCACATTCATTCCAACCTGCACATACAATTACTCTGAACACGAATATCCATAACAACTTCAATTGAATCCCATGATCTACCATCCTCCATGAAACCAGCAACCCGCCCACATCATGTCCCTCTTCTCGCTCCAGGCCCATAACACTTGGGGGTTTCTAGCCTGAAACTATAACTGGCATCTGATTTTTACTTCAGGGCCATTAAACCTAAAATCGCCCACACATTCCTCTTAAATAAAATATCTCAATGGACTAATGACTAATTAGCCCATGCTCACACATAACTGTGGTGTCATGCATTTGGTAATTTTTTAATTTTGGGGGTATGCTTGGACTCAACATGGCCACAGCAGGCCCTGACCCGGTACACTTACTGTAGCTGAGCTTTAAATGAAGATCCTCCATCCTCATAATTATAAGCCGGGACTATTTTTCCATGCTCGATGGACATAAGAAAATTTCACCACACCCACGTGTATGCACATATACATGTATGCGATTTGTTCTTACATAATTGAATATATCCACAAACCCCCCTTACCCATCATTAAGTAAATTCATTGCCCTAAAACAATGATATAGTTATACATATTTCGATTCCTGCCAAACCCCAAAAACAAGAGTCATTGCATAACACTTAAATTATTTAACCCTACAAATTAATTAGAGTCTCAACTAAAAAAACCTCTAGCCAAAGTCTCAATGAAAGCAATTAAATTTAACAAAATTTTGAAATTTTTAGGCTTAATGAACTAGAAATTTCAATTTTTTTGCAACTTAAAAAGTACCTTCACAATACTGACATAGCACTCTACATTTTATTTCCCTTTTGATGGGCGAGGCCCATCAAGACTAAAATTAATTAGAGTCTCAACTAAAAATACCTCTAATCCAGGCCTAAGTGAAAAGTTAATGTAGCTTAACAATAAAGCAAAACACTGAAAAATGCTTAATGAGCTTTCTAGCTCCATGAACATAAAGGTTTGGTCCTAGCCTTTTTATTGTTTTGTAGCAAATTTACACATGCAAGACTCCTCATACCGGTGAGAATGCCCTTAATATCAACCCAGATCAAGAGGAGCAGGCATTAAGCACACCAAGCAGTAGCTCAAGATGCCTTGCTTAACCATGCCCCCAAGGGATACAACAGTGATAAAAATTTAGCAATGAACGTAAGTTTGACTCAGTTATGCTACTTTAAGGGTTGGTAAATTTCGTGCCAGCCACCGTGGTCATACGATTAACCTGAATTAATAAACAGCCTACGTAAAGCGTGATTAGAAATAAGCAAAAATAAAATCAAATAGCAACTAAGCTGTAAAAAGTAATAGATGTAAATGAAAATAATCAATGAAAGTGATTTTACAACCTTCGAACTCACGATAGCTAAGATCCAAATTGGGATTAGATACCTCACTATGCTTAGCCCTAAACCTCAATAATTCCATAGCAAAATTATTCGCCAGAGAACTACAAGCCAGAGCTTAAAACTCAAAGGACTTGGCGGTGCTTTATACCCACCTAGAGGAGCCTGTTCTGTAATCGATAAACCCCGATAAACCTTACCACTCTTTGCCAACTCAGCCTATATACTGCCATCTTCAGCGAACCCTAAAAAGGAACAAAAGTAAGCTTAATTACTCCCATAAAAATGTTAGGTCAAGGTGTAGCCTATAGAGTGCGAAGCAATGGACTACATTTTCTACTATAGAATATATGAAAGCCCCTATGAAATTTTAAGGGCCAAAGGAGGATTTAGTAGTAAAGAATAGAGAGCTTAATTGAACCAGGCCATGAAGCATGCACACACTGCCCATCGCTCTCCTCAAATACTAAACATTTATTATCCATAATTACTAAATAAATAGGTGTAAGAGGCGATAAGTCATAAGAAGGTAAGCATACTGGAAAGTGTGCTTGAATATTTCAGAGCGTAGTTTAATTCAAAGCACTTGGCTTACACCCAAGAGATTTCATATTAACTGACCACTCTGAGCCAATATTAGCCCTATATAACTTACACAAAACTAATCATTTAACTTACATTTAAAGTATAAGAGAGAAACTTATTTTAGGCGCTATAGATAAAGTACCATAAGGGAAAGATGAAAGAACTATTAATAGCACAAAAAAGCAGAGATTACTACTCTTACCTTTTGCATAATGAATTAGCTAGAAAACCCTTAGCAAAAATAATTTTAGTTAAAAACCCCAAAACCAGACGAGCTATCTATGAGCAGTTAGAATAACAAACCCGTCCATGTAGCAAAATGGTGGGAAGACTTGTAGATAGCGGTGAAAAGCCAACCGAGCCCGGTGATAGCTGTTTGTCCAGAATATAATTTTAGTTCAACTTTAAATTTTTCCAAAAAGACATCCAACCCTAATGAAAATTTAAATGTTAGTCTAAAGAAGGACAGCTCTTTAGAAATAAGGATACAACTTTTATAAAGAGTAAGTCATTTAGTACCCGTAGTTGGCTTAAAAGCAGCCATCAATTAAGAAAGCGTTAAAGCTCAACAATCAAAAATAACTTAATCAAAATATTTAAGAATGAACTCTTATAAATCTCAACTGGACTAATCTATAAATTTATAGAAGAAATAATGCTAATATGAGTAACAAGAACAATATTCTCCTTGAACAAGCTTATATCAGATCAGATGCCCACTGATAGTTAACAATTATAAAAGAAAAACTCACAAATTGATGCTGTATTAACTTTTACTGTTAATCCAACACAGGTGTGCAGCACGGGAAAGATTAATAGAAGGAAAAGGAACTCAGCAAACCCTAACCCTGCCTGTTTACCAAAAACATCACCTCTAGCTTAATTAGTATTAGAGGCACTGCCTGCCCAGAGACACACGTTCAATGGCCACGGTATCCTGACTGTGCAAAGGTAGCATAATCACTTGTTCCCTAATTAGGGACTAGCATGAATGGCAACACGTGGGTTAAACTGTCTCTTTCTTCTAATCAGTGAAATTGACTTCCCCATGAAGAGGCAGGGATAAAACAATAAAACGAAAAGACCCTATGGAGCTTTAATTATTTAACCCAAAATTTCCTCAACCTCACTCAACAAGAGCCTAACAAGGAAATCCCTGGGTTAAAAATTTTGGTTGGGGTGACCTCAGAGCATAAACTAACCTTTGAATGATTTAAGCTTAGACACAACAAGTCAAAGCACTTAAAATCATAAATTGACCCAAAAACCTTTTGATCAACGGAATAAGTTACCCTAGGGATAACAGTGCAATCCTATTTTAGAGTTCCCATTGACAATAGGGTTTACGATCTCGATGCTGGACTAGGACATCTCAGTGGTGCAACCGCTATTAAAGGTTTGTTTGTTCAATGATTAAAGTCCTGCATGATCTGAGTTCAGACCGGAGAAATCCAGGTCGGTTTCTATCCATTAAGTATTTCTCGCAGTACGTTAGCACAAGAGAAATAGAGCCTACTGCTCTGCAGAGCTCTAAGTTTAAAAGATGAAATAATCTTAATCTAGTACACTTACCCATACACCACCCAAGAACAGGGTTTGTTAAGGTGGCAGAGCCTGGAAATTGCATAAAACTTAAAACTTTATAATCAGAGGTTCAATTCCTCTCCTTAACAGCATGTTCCTAATTAATGCTCTCCTACTGATCCTGCCCGTACATCTAGCTATAGCCTTCCTTACCCTAGTAGAACGAAAAATCTTAGGCTATATACAACTCTGAAAAGGCCCAAATATTGTAGGTCCATTCGGCCTTCTTCAACCAATTGCAGATGCCATTAAACTATTTATCAAAGAACCCCTACAACCACTTACATCTTCATCTCTTCTCTTCATTATCACCCTAACCTTAGCACTGTCCCTAGCTCTCTCAATGTGGCTACCCATCTCCATACCATATCCCTTAATCAACTTAAACATAGGAGTACTATTTATCCTAGCAACCTCTAGCCTAGCAGTTTACTCAATCCTCTGATCAGGATGAGCATCCAACTCAGAATATGCATTATTTGGAGCCCTGCGGGCAGTAGCACAAACTATCTCTTACAAAGTAATGTTAGCGACTATTCTCCTGTGTATTTTTCTAATAAATGGCTCATTCACACTTTCATCCCTTATTACAACACAGGAGTACATGTGAATTCTTCTCCCAGCATGACCCCTAGCCATAATGTGATTTATTTCAACTCTAGCAGAAACAAACCAAGCCCCCTTCCATTTAAGTGAAGGTGAATCCAAACTCGTCTCAGGATTCAAGGTAAATATGCAGGCGGACCATTCACTCTATTCTTTCTAGCAGAATATACTAATATTATCATAATAAATGCTCTCACAACCATCCTATTTTTAGGCTCATTTCACAGCCACACTAACCCAAAATGTTCACAGTTAACTTCGCTGTAAAAACCCTCCTACTAACAACGTAATTCTTATGAATTCGAGCATCCTACCCTCGATTTCATTACAACCAACTCCTACACCTCCTATGAAAAAGCTTCCTACCTCTCACACTAGCTCTGTGTATATGACACATCTCCATGCCCATCATACTTTCAAGTATTCCCCCTCACATATAGAAATATGTCTGACAAGAGTTACTTTGGTAGAGTAAATAATGGAGGTTTAAGCCCCCTTATTTCTAGAACTATAGGCCTTGAACTTACACCTAAGAACTCAAAATTCTTCGTGCTACCTGATACACCAAATTCTATAGTAAGGTCAGCTAAATAAGCTATCGGGCCCATACCCTGAAAATTTTGGTTTATATCCTTCTTGTACTAATTAACCCCCTCATCCTAACTATCATTTTATTCACCCTATTCCTAGGTACAATAATTACAGTATTTAGCTCCCACTAATTAACCATATGAATTGGCCTAGAAATAAATATACTAGTCATCATTCCAACTTTAATTCACAAAGCCACACCATGATCAACAGAAACCGCAACTAAGTATTTCTTAATGCAAGCAACAGTATCAATAATCTTAATAATAGCAATTACACTTAACATTCCTGACTCCGGCCAATGAACAATAATCAATCCACAAAATCACTTTACTCCAATTATAATTACACTAGCATTAATCATTAAATTAGGGATAGCTCCTTTTCACTTCTGAGTTCCAGAAGTAACCCAAGGAGTCCCCATGAAATCAGGCCTCATTCTTCTCACATGACAAAAACTGGCACCCCTATCCATCTTATACCAAATCTCCCCATCAATCGACTCAACCATAATAATACTAGTAGCTATCCTATCAATTATAGTTGGTGGCTGAGGGGGACTTAACCAGACTCAACTCCACAAAATCTTAGCATTCTGCTCACTTGCCCACATAAGATGAAAAGCAGCCATCATTACATTCAATCCAAATACCATAATTCTAAATCTAATTATTTATATCCTGCTAACAATTCCCATATTCATAACATTTATTTATCACACAAACACAACAACCCTTTCACTATCACAAATATGAAATAAGACCCCACTAATAGTCTCAGCCATCTTAGTTACCTTAATATCACAAGGAAGCTTACCTCCACTAACAGGTTTTATTCCTAAATGAATTATCATTCAAGAATTAACAAAAAATGGTAATATCATCATACCAACCATAATAGCTATACTGGCTCTTCTAAACTCATACTTCTATTTGCGCCTCATCTACTCTTCCTCACTAACAATGTTCCCAACAACCAACAACCTAAAAATTAAAAGACAATTTGAGTCAACGAAATGCATACTATTCATAGCTCCACTAATTGTTCTATCAGCAATACTCCTTCCCCTAACACCAATATTTTCAGTGTTAAACTAAGCCCAGGAGGAGTCTAGGTTACACAGACCAAGAGCCTTCAAAGCTCTAAGCAAGTAAGTTACACTTACCTCCTGCTTAAGGACTGCAAATCAACTTCACATCTTCTGAACGCAAACCAGGTGCCTTAATTAAGCTGGAAACCCCTAGATTGGTGGGATCCAGCCCCATGAAATGTTAGTTAACAGCTAAATACCCTAATCAACTGGCTTCAATCTACTTCTCCCGCCGTAAGAGAAAAAACCTGGGAGAAGCCCTGGCAGAATTGAAGCTGCTGCTTTGAATTTGCAATTCAACATGAAAATTTCACCTCAGGGCTTGGTAAAAAGAGGGCTCAACCTCTGTCTTTAGATTTACAGTCTAATGCTTACTCAGCCATTTTACCCCTACTTATGTTCATTAACCGTTGATTATTCTCTACCAATCATAAAGACGTCAGAACTCTATACCTTTTATTCGGGGCCTGAGCTGGAATAGTAGGGACAGCCCTCAGTTTATTGATTTGAGTAGAATTAGGCCAACCAGGAACCTTACTTGGAGTTGACCAAATTCATAATGTAATCATCACCGCACATGCCTTTGTAATAATTTTCTTCATAGTAATACCTATCATGATTGGAGGCTTCGGAAACTGACTAGTCCCATTAATAATTGGGGCCCCTGATATAGCTTTTCCCCGTATAAACAATATAAACATTTGACTCCTCCCACTGTCTTTTCTTCTGCTTGCTTCATCAATAGTAGAAGCCGGTGCAGGCACAGGCTGAACTGTTTACCCATCACTAGCTGGTAACTTAGCGCATGCAGGAGCCTCAGTTGATCTATTTTCTCTCTTCATTTAGCCAGTATATCCTCTAATTATGAAGGGGCAAAGAGTAAATTATAAAGAGGGCTAGCAGTCAGCACCTTCAAAGTTACCAGCACTTTTGGACATGTGCCACTTGATGGGATGAACTGAGAATGGAGCAGCATGGCTGCTGTGCCATTTCTGTCAATGCAGAACCTGAACCCAATCTTGTTGCTACAACAGACAAACCCAAATGGAAGAGCGGTCTGCAGAATAGCTGCTCTATAATATTACACTGTGTCTGTCAAGGTCACCAAAGCCAAGGGAAAACTAAAAGGTCAGCTGCAGACTGAGGCAAGCTACAGACATGATACCTAAGTGCACGATATGATTCTAAAATGGGTCTTTTTGCAATAAAGGATGCTACCAGAACAAACGGCAAGACCGTTAACAGTGCCTGCGGATTATATGCCAGTGATTTATCAGTGTGGATTTTCTGATTGTGATGACTTCCCTGTGGTTCTACCACAGAATGTCCTTACTGGTAGGAAACGCACACTTCAGTGTTTCAAAGTGATGCAGGCAACTCACTAGAATATACTCAAGAAAAACATTATTGAAACTCTGCTTGGAATGTCACTGTAAGAATGAGAATGTCTCCAAAAAACGTAACATGAACAATAAGTAAAACAAATTTTCTTCCCTTCACAAAAAGTATTCACAAAAAGAGATATAGGAAGTATCAAATTTATCAATCAAATATTGAAAGCATTCCTGTCAACTTCAAGAGCAAGACAGGAATAATTCAATATCTCACTCAAATTCTCAGCCAGTGCATGAGGCCAAGAAAAATACAATCAATGGAAAGAAAAACCATAACTACCATTACTGCAGAAGGTATGCTTATTTACACAAAAAATTCCCCCAAAAATCTATGGATAAATTATTAGAGTAATAATTTTATCAAAGCTGCTGGATTCAAATAGAATACACAAGTCAATTTCATGTCTGTACATCAAAACAGTCCACTAGAAAATGTTAGCACTTATAACAACAACAAAATCTTCAAGTATTAGATATAAATATAACAAAACAATACCAGTCCTTTATGGAAAAAAGTATAAAATCTCACTGAAAAACTTATTTATAAACAACACCAATACCTATATACCATGTTCTTGGATACAGATTCCAAGTACCATAAGATGACAATTCTCCCTGACATTGATCTCTTGGTTTAATGCTATTCCCATCAAAATCCCAAAAGTGTTTATCACAGGACTCAAGAAAGTAATTCCAGCATTTTAGGGAAAAGCAAAGGACTAAGAATAGTGAGGACACTTCTGAGGAAGACTAAGACAGGAAATGATGATGATGTAAAGGTAAGCAGCACTTAGACTGTATAATTTGGCGCCAAGACAGTGTCCTATATGATGAATACCTGGTTTTTTCAAGAGCAGGCACTGCGTATATTAGAGGACAAGGAAGGGACTCAGTACTTTCAACCCCGAACCCACTGATTATCAGATGAAAACAAATGAAAGCAGATCTTTACCTCACATCTTACGTATGCCAAAATGACTTCCAAGGCATCTGAGATTGAACTGTCAAAACTCACAAAGACAAAATAATTCTTAGAAAAGACTAGAGAATATTTTTATGACTTCTGAGAAAGAATTTCTCAAAACAAAGATTTCTAAAAGCACAAACTGAAAAAGAAAAAGTCTGATGAATTCAACTGCATTAGACTTAAGAACCTCTAGTCATCAAAAGCATACCAGAGTGAAAAAGCTGGTGACAGAATCCAGGAAGACACTTATAACATATGTATCCAACTTACATCTAGAATATACAAAAAACTCTAAATCTCTTACACACAAAGACATTACAAAGTAACAAACAGTCCACAAACATACAAAGAGTTTCAGCTTTATTGGTATTTAGAGAAATGCAAATTAAAACCACAATTAAATATTCCTATATTCTTATAATATATGTATCCAACCACAAATACATATTCCTATATACTTATAACATGTATCCAACAAACATACAAAGAGTTTCAGCTTTATTGGTATTTAGAGGAATGCAAATTAAAACCACAACTAAATATTCCTATTTTCTATTCACATGACAAAAATGAAGAAGTTGAGTAATAGCAGTGATGAGAATACTGTGGGGATACAGGAGCACGAGTGCACTGGATTTTCTGTGGTTCTCTGTCACCACGTGGCAATCATTCAGCAACTCCTAAACTTGCAGGGCTCCTACCCAGGATGCTGCCACTTTTTTTTTTTTTTGACAGGCAGAGTGGACAGTGAGAGAGAGAGACAGAGGACAGAGAGAAAGGTCTTCCTTTGCCGTTGGTTCACCTTCCAATGGCCGCCGCGGCCGGCGCGTTGCGGCCTGCGCACCACGCTGATCCAAAGGCAGGAGCCAGGTGCCTATCCTGGTCTCCCATGGAGTGCAGGGCCCAAGGACTTGGGCCATCCTCCACTGCACTCCCGGGCCACAGCAGAGAGCTGGCCTGGAAGAGGGGCAACCGGGACAGAATCTGGCACCCCGACCAGGACCAGAATCTGTTGTGCCGGCGCCGCTAGGCAGAGGATTAGCCTGTTGAGCCACGGTGCCGGCCTGCCACTTTCAATATCCCATCCACCCATCACCATCAAAATGCACACATGCACACACAGAGGGAGAACCGGACAATCAGGGAAGGGAAAAAATTACTGGTTTATTCTGACCATTGAAGGTGAGAGGACTGATGAAACAAAATATTTGTATAACACATTTGACAGTTCATAAAACACTGATATATATATATATATATATATATTCCTTTTTTTTTCTCCAAACACAGTATCCTGAAGTAGACATGTCATGCACAAATTACAGGGATTAAATATTTTGCAAAATAAATAAAATGACAGAAAGAGTTGTCAGCATGTTCTTCCCTTATTCTGCCTTACCGTCTTCATTTCCTACTCCAAAGTCAAAACAGATACTGGATGTGGTAACAGGATAGAAGCAAACACGGAAAATTTTGAAAAGAGATGTAGAAAAGCGGTTGGGCAGAATCACTTTGGAAAACTGTAATGTCTACTAAAGCTCACTATTTGCATACCTAATGACTAACCAGCAATCCCACTCAGATATACATACAATAAGAACTCATGCACATGTTCATCAAAAGATATATGCTAGAGTATTATGAATGGGATAGCAGCTCCATTCATACTAACCAAAAATGGAAACTTAGGTCAAAATGCCAATCGACTGTAGAACAAATGAGATAAATTTTGGTATGTTCACACAATGGAATACTCCAAAGCTTCAGAATGATGTGAAAAATGGATGGCATAGGCCGGTGCCATGGCTCACTAGGCTAATCCTCTGCCTGTGGCACTGGCACACCGGGTTCTAGTCCCAGTTGGGGCGCTGAATTCTGTCCCGGTTACTCCTCTTCCAGTCCAGCTCTCTGCTGTGGCCCAGGAGTGCAGTGGAGGATGGCCCAGGTCCTTGGGCCCTGCACCTGCATGGGAGACCAGGAGAAAGCACCTGGCTGTTGGCTTCAGATCAGCGCAGTGCACCAGCCTCAATGTGCCGGCCGTAGCAGCCACTGGGGGGGGTGAACCAACGGAAAAAGGAAGACCTTTCTCTCTGTCTCTCTTTCTCTCTCTCACTCCTCCTGCCAAAAATTAAAATTAAAAAAAAAAAATGGATGGCATAAATACATGCCAAGTAAAAGAAGATACACCTGAGTAAATACACTATATGAATTCAGTTCAGTTCAAAGTTCAAATACAAGGAAATTCATCTATGGTTTCCAAAGTAAGGTGGTCAGCATTAGCAACCAGGGGGCTTCTGCTCTGTTTCTTGCTGGGTGCTGTCCACACAGGTATTTTCACTTTGTGAAAATTTATTGACAGACACATTTCAGAATTAAATCCCTTATAACTGGAAATCATTATGCTTAGTGAAATAAGCCAGTCCCCGAAAGACAAATACCCTATCTCCTCTGACATGTGGTAATTCATACAGAATACACACAAAAAAATGAATAAGAATGAAATAAACACCTTGTGACTTTACAGTTGTCTTTAGTCCTTTTTTATACTCCTGTGGAACTGTGGTCTTTCTACTTTTTAGTTGTTGAATATTATGGTTAGTGGTGCTTAAACCTATGATTATAGAATGTACTGAAATTACGTATTTGCAAAAATTAAAGGAAAAAAAGAAAGGAGGGGCATTGAGGGAGGGAAAGAGGAAGGGAGAGAAGTCTAGTTATCTTCTTAGAATTGTACCTATGAAATATATGAAATCTGTTCTCTTTGTATTAATAAAATTTTTTTGAAAAAGGAAGCTGAATCAGAAGTGGAGTAGGACTCAAGCCCAAACACTCCAAGATGGAACGCAGGAGCTCTCAGCTCCTGTCTGGCCCAGTCCTAGTTGTTGTAGGCATTTGAGGGAGTAAATCAGCAGATGGAAGGTCTCTCCCTCTCTCTGTGTCACTCTATCTCTCAAAATAAATAAATAAAAACATGCTTGAAAAGTAATAGTTGAATATTAATTAGGAATGGTACATAATGAAGAGTTCACTTTAAGATTTATTTATTTGAAAAGAAGAGAGATGGGGCTGCCACTGTGGTACAATGGGTTACAGCACCGGCCTGCAGAGCCTGCATCCCATATAACTGCTGGTTCCTGTCCCAGATGCTCCACTTCCAATTCAGCTACCTGTTGAAACACTTGGGAAAGCAGTGGAGGACGGACCAAGTCCTTAGGCCCCTGCACCTATGTGAGAGACCTGGAAGAGGCTCCTAGCTCCTGCTGCAGCCTGGCCATTGTAACCATTTGGAGAGTAAAACAGTAGATGGAGGATCACTTTCTCTCTCTCTCTCTCTCTCGCCCTCTTTCAAATAACTTTTTAAAAATAAATTTAAACTCTAAAGGCTTCCATAGCCCTGACAACTCATGACTAGAGCCTAGGGAGATTACTGACGCCATGAACAGGAGTGTCAAATTGTTAAGTCAGCAACAGGAGTCACTGTGTACTTACACCTCATGTGGGATCTGTCCTTACTGTGTTGTCTAATGTGAAGTGATGCTATAACTAGTACTGAAACAGTATTTTTACACTTTGTGTTTCTGTGTGGGTACAAACTGATGAGGTCTTTACTAATTATATACTGAATCGATCTTCTGTATATAAAGATAATTGGAAATGAAAAAAAAAAAACCTGGTGTTAAATTGGAAATGGCATAGAAAATTAATTAATTTTAAAAAAAATATTATGTAGGATCTCTGTCTTTAATGTGCTGTACACTGTTATTTAATGCTATAACTAGTACTCCAACGGTAGTTTTTTCACTTTGTGTTGCTATATGGGGCAAACTGTTGAAATCTTTACCTAATATATACTAAACTGATCTTCTGTATATAAAGAGAATTGAAAATGAATCTTGATGTGAATGGAAGGGGAGAGGGAGCAGGAAAGGGGAGGGTTGCAGGTGGGAGGGAAGTTATGGGAGGGGGGAAGCCATTGTAACCCATAAGCTGTACTTTGGAAATTTATATTCATTAAATAAAAGTTTAATAAATGAAAAAAATAAATTAAAAAAAGAAATAAAGAAATAAGGGAGAAAGAGAGGGTAAGAGAGATGGATCATCCATCCACTGGTTCACTCCCCAAGTGCTCACAACAAAGACTGAAGCCAGAATCCAGGAACTCCATTTAGATCTCCCATGTGAGTGGCAGGAACTTAAATCCTTGGGTCATTAGCAGGGAGCTGGACTGGAAGCAGAGTAGCCAGTACACAAAACAGGTATTCTGGAATGGGATGTGGGTTTCCCAAGCAGTGGCTTAACTCACTGCACTGCAACGCCTGCCCCAATGAAGAGTTCTTGAATACTTAATCTATGATTGCCAAAGAAAAAGATAAATATAATTTAAAAAGTAAATAATAAAATAGTTAAATAAAAACGAAGCTGGGAGGCAGGCAATGTGGTCCACCAGGTTAAGCCGCCACTTGGAGTGCCCACATCCAATATCGATGTGCCTGGGCTCCCGTCCTACTCACACTTCTAGTCCAGCTTCCTGTTAATGCATAATCTGGGAGGTACCAAATGATTGCTAAAGTACTTAGGTCCCTGCCACTGACATGGGAGTCCTTGGAGGAGTTCCTGGCTGCTGGTTTCAGCCTGGCCCAGTTGTGGCTGTTGTGGGGATTCTGGGAGTGAATCAGTAAATAGAAGATGTCACTTCCCCACCCCCTTTCTCTCTCTCTCTGGGGAGTGAACCAGTGAATACAGGATGTCTCTCTCTCTCTCTCTCTCTCACTCTCACTCTGGCTTTCAAATAAATATTTAAAAAATACAAAACTGGAATATAAAGTGTAAGACATATATCAGAAATTATAATCAAATCCAAAGAAAAAAATGTGAAAGAAAATGTAACAGGTTAAGAGATTCAGTTCAGGGGCAGGCTCTGTGGCGTAGTGAATAAAGCCACCGCCTGCAGTGCCAGCATCCCATTTGGGCACCAGTTTGAGTCCTTCTCTTCTGATTCAGCTTGGGAAAGCAGTAGAACATGGCCCAAGTCCCTGGGCCCCTGCACCCTGGCGAGAGTCCTGGAAGAGGCTCCTGGTTCCCGGCTTTGGATAGGCACAGCTCCTGTAGTTGCAGCCATCTGAGGAGTGAACCAGCAGATGGAAGACCTCTCTCTCTCTCTCTCTCTCTGCCTCTCCTTCTCTCTCTGTGTGACTTTAACTTTCAAGTAAATAAATAAATCTTTAAAAAAAATTCAGTTCAGAAGTTCTAGTTTTGATTACAAAAATTCCAGAAAGAATAGGAAAATGAGGGGAAAATAATAACAGAAATAGCTTAAGAAAGTTTCACACTACTTGATTCTTCAAAAAGCCCACTAACTGACCAAACATCAAGTGGAAAACAAATTACTCCAACAAATCTCAAATCTCAGGGCATCATTGTAATACTGCAGAATGCCAAAAAATAAAAGATTAGAAACATCCCAGATGGAGAAAAGCAAGCAAAATACAATGTAAATTAGAACACAATGTCGTAGGCTTTCCAATAGCTATAAAGAATCTTAGGAAAGCAATACCTTCAAATTTCTAAGATAAATTTATCACTTCTACCGCAGATAAACTATTAATAATATGTAACATGAAAGTAGAATACAGAGATTTACTATAATACAATAACTAAGAAAGTACACCATCCACCCACCTTCTCTTGGGAAGTTAAAAATACACTTCAGGCCAGCGCCACGGCTCACTAGGCTAATCCTCTGCCTTGCAGCGCCGGCACACTGGGTTCTAGTCCCGGTTGGGGCGCCGGATTCTGTCCCGGTTGCCCCTCTTCCAGGCCAGCTCTCTGCTGTGGCCAGGGAGTGCAGTGGAGGATGGCCCAAGTGCTTGGGCCCTGCACCCCATGGGAGACCAGGAGAAGCACCTGGCTCCTGCCTTCGGATCAGCGTGGTGCACCAGCCGTGGCGGCCATTGGAGGGTGAACCAACTTCAAAGGAAGACCTTTCTCTCTGTCTCTCTCTCACTGTCCACTCTGCCTGTCCAAAAAAAAAAAAAAATACACTTCAGCCAAACTGAGGATGTGCTTCAGGGAATAAGTAAGTAAGAAAGAAAATATGCTTCCCAGGAAAATATTGGGTCCAATTCCAATTAAACAGTAACCTACCAGTAACCTACTCAGATAACAGAAAGTTGACTGAGTAAAATTAAAAAGGAAAACAATGTGCTTAAGTTTACTGGTTAAACAAACTACACCATGTTAGATATTTAAGAGGTGTTTTCAAATACATGATTCTTAAAATTTATAGAAGGCATTGGACCTTCTGGTAAATGTTTTCTTAAGTTGTTATCTAATGGTTGAAACGGTTTGCTAAGTATTCATGTGATATTGCTATTGTCAGCGAGCGATCTAGGACTTGCTCCCTCATTTCTCTATTCTAAGCCCAACTTGTTCTTTCATTTCTCTATTCTCTTCAAGGTAGGAAACTAATTCTATTATGAAGGAATCTGTAGGACGTACAATTTAATCTTTAGACCTTATAAAAGAGATGGCTAACATTTTTCTGTAATAGCATAGCCAAAATAAGAACTTAAATAATAATCTCATAGCTAGATTCACTTCGCCATCAGCAAAGTATGCAGTAAGTAGAAAAAAACCTCCCTTTCAGACCAAAGGGAAAGAAAGTTTTAAAGTGAGAATATAATTTTCCTCATGGGCATTGTCTACCTTAGAAAAACTACTACAGAACATGCCTGTGACTATAGACTTGTAGTTCAGGCCACCGAAGATTAGAGATGGGACATGGGCACTCCCTTGACTTGCATCCTCTGGTCTGCTTTAACACAAACCAGGAGGAAAAGAAAGCTAGGCATCAAGGGCAAGGGGTGGCAGGCCTATTAATGGCTGATCTGTACAGTGATCTGCCCTCAAGGAGACCCAACAGGCCAGTCTACTGCAGTGGCTTTCAATGTGGTAAGCCTGGGCTTCAGCAGAAGTCAGCTTGTGAAGAGCCCTGGCAGCTCTGCCAAGAGTTGGATCACTGGAAATGGACCTGCCCTGGAGTCGAAGGATGCCCAGGTCAGAGCCACAGATCTTATTGGCTCTAAGCTGAAAAGCCCTTCACTCAGCCCAACTTCCAAAGTGACCACTGCAGCTGAGGGGATGGTCAAGTAGGGTCAGCAACATTGCAGGCAGAACTGTAAATTTCTTGTTAGAGATGCCACCTGCCTTTACCTGGCCAGCTCTCCTCCCAGGCCAGCCAAGTAATGAAAGTCAACAGAGTGCCTTCCCCTAGGAGGTTCACACCTCCCTTAGGATATACCCCATGTGAAGAGATAGATAGGTCTGGGCCTCTGAACTTACAAGGCCTAAAGCCCACCAGATTATTATCAAGCCCCTTCTATCAGGTTCTATTTGCCTCTCAATCAGAAAACTTAATTGTAGCTTAGCACCTTTCTTAGCTCCTCTAATAATGACTCTGTCCTTTGTTCTAGACCCTGTCTAGCGCACTTGGGCCTCATTCCTTTGTAATCATAACCTCTACTCTACCACCAATGGCTCTACTCCCAACCTGTGTGTCCTGATGGTCCTCTTCCCCACTTAATGCTGTATAATTGTTCAAACCTGGTAAATGCCACTCTTAGGATCATTGGTTACTATCCTCACTCTGTCTTTTATGACCTTGTCTAAATATGATCAGAGTCGGCAAACTTGGAAGGCTTCCATAGCCTGGGCAACTCATGACGACAGCCTAGGGTGGTTACTGGCACCATAAACTAGAGTGTCAATTTGTTGGGTCAACAACAGGAGCCACTGTGCACTTGCTCCTCATGTGGTATCTCTGTCCTTAATGTGCTGTACATTGTGATTTAATGCTATAACTAGTACTCAAACAGTATGTTTCACTTTGTGTTTCTATGTAGGTGCAAACTGTTGAAATCTTTATACTAAATTGATCTTCTGTATATAAAGAGAATTGAAAATGAATCTTGATGCAAATGGAAGGGGAGAGGGAGCGGGAGAGGGGAGGGTTGTGGGTGGGAGGGAAGTTATGGGAGGGGGAAGCCATTATAATCCATAAGCTGTACACTGGAAATTTATATTCATTAAATAAAAGTTTAAAAAAAAAAAGAAAAAAAAAGAAAAAAAAATGAATGAATGAAATATTGGATTCATTCTTCATTCAGCTTTTAACTTCTGTTAGTATTTGGGAAACTTTTTTTTTTTCTTTTTTCTTTTTTTATTTTTTGACAGGCAGAGTGGACAGTGAGAGAGAGAGACAGAGAGAAAGGTCTTCCTTTGCCGTTGGTTCACCCTCCAATGGCCGCCGTGGGGCCAGCGCACCGCGCTGATCCGAAGGCAATCCTCCACTGCACTCCCGGGCCACAGCAGAGAGCTGGCCTGGAAGAGGGGCAACCGGGACAGAATCCGGTGCCCCGATCGGGATTAAAACCTGGTGTGCCGGTGCCGCAAGGCGGAGGTTTAGCCTATTGAGCCATGGCGCTGGCGTATTTGGAAAACTTTAAAGATGCTCTACAAACAATTCTACAGTTTCCTTCACTTTCTTTTCCATAGCTTAAACCAAAACTAGGGTCCGTGTGTACTACCTAAATTTTCAGAGTTCATAATGACAGTGAAAAACAAAATCAATAAAATTACAACTTCATGTAAAGTACCTCAAAAAGCACTTTTTCATTTTTTATTTACTAATTAATCATTGGTTACTGATTTACCTGTTTCTTCCTCAATTATGCCCCTTCTCTCATTTTGACAGGTGCTCTGATCTCATTAGGTGATATTTAATCATGCTTCTCATGACTCAGGGCCGTAACACCCAGATACAAAAGATGCTACTGACATAGCTAGCACAATGAGTGGCGCACAATAGATATTCAACATATTTTAACTAATCCTCACCCTTTCTTACCCCATTCCTTTGATGCTGGCTCCTAATCAGAAAACCTTTTCTCCAAACCTACCAGCAGAGAAACACTAGAGACCAAAACCTGACTCCAACTTTATAGTTATATTAATTGTAGCCTTGTACACCCCCCATATTTCAGTCATTGGAGGAGTCCAAGTATCCCAGATCCGAAAAGGTGACTCTACCTTCTTGTTCCCATCTTAGCCCAGAAAAAGTAGTCCAATATCCACAAGAATGGAGAGAAGTGGTGTAGAAAACCCATATCCAAGTAATATGAACCAATTTCCATGACTTGGCCAAAATACTTACACTTACCATAGTTATTAATGCAAAATCCATTTTTAAACCTCATCTAGACTTTATCTTAGAGATACTATGAAATTTGGTTTTGACAACCATCAGGAATTCTGTAACTTGGTCCCTGCATGAAGCTAAAACATACAACCTGAGGAAGGTGACTCGGAAAGAAAACTGACCAGCAGAGAGAAGTCAGGTTGTCTGTCATAATCATAATTTGAAGCTAAATGTGGCTAGCACACAAACTACAAATACAGATATACAACCAAAAAGAGCAGCCACAATTCAAAACTAATATTTATTACTTGGTTTTCTTCCATGCATCTGACCTTATCTTTAAGCATTAAATGCTTCAACAAAAAAGGTGCTCATCACTCTAAAGCTAGGTTCTACTATGAGCTCATTGTGTGACTTCGGATAAGTCACATCACCATTGTCAGTCTAGATTTTTCTTGAAAGAGAGAGAGAGAAAGATAGGGAGGGAGGGAGAACTGGGAAAAATTCAACTTAAAGGCCTCAAAGAATAATTATACATTATCGTTATGTAAATCGAAATTGCTCTTTATTTCCCACCTAGTTGAAATGATAGCACTCACTGATTACTGAATGCCATCTATGTCTCATGTATTATGTTGCTCAATTTACAACTACTAGTTCTAATTTTCCTCAACAACCTGATAATATTGGCACTGTAAAAATAAGGCAACAGAGGCAGACTGGCTTCCTGAGTATCACACATCTCATACATGCTAGGTACTGTGTAGTGAGATCAACACGTATAAATTCCCATGTTTTTTCCTCCAACAAGTTTGTGTTAAGTACTATTTACGGGCCGACGCCGTGGCTCAACAGGCTAATCCTCCGCCTATCAGCCATTTGGGGGGTGAACCAATGAAAGGAAGACCTTTCTCTCTCTGTCTCTCTCTCACACTGTCTAACTCTGCCTATCCCTCCAATTTTTTCATTATATATTTGTACTTGTTTTTATGTGTACATACATTTAGTATTATACTATTTTCTTGAAGCACTGACTCTTCTTTCATTGTGTATTATGTCTCCTTATCTATGGTAATTTTTTTTTGTTTTGGTGTTTTATCTGTCTATTATTGATACAACTGCTACAGCTTTTATTTGAATAGTATTTGCATCATACATTTCTCCATCCTTTTGAACTTAATCTACCTATAACATTATATTTGAAGTTAGTTTCTTATAGGCATGTGTGTGTGTGTCTACAAAATTCACTGTCATTTGATGGGTATATTCAAGCCATTTACATTTAGTGCTTTGGTTGGATTTAGGTCTTTCATTTTTTGTTTTATATTTCCTCACTCTGTTTTATGTTCTTCTGTTTTTTTTCTTTCTTTTTGTGAGTTTGAATTTTCTTAGTGTTCATTTGCATTTAGGTCTTTCATTTTTTTGTTTTGTTTTGTTTTATATTCTTCACTCTATTTTATGTTCTGTTTCTACTTTATTTCCTTGTTTTGAGTTTAAATTCTTTCAGGGCTCCATTTGGATGTATCTGTTGTGATTTCTACTATAATTCTGCTTTATGGTGGTTGCTTTGGTGGTCACAGTATGCGTACTTAGCTCTTCACAATGTACTAAAAATCAGTAATTTACCGTTTCAAGTGGAATATAAACATCGTGCCACCATTTGGTTCCCTTTACTCACATTAAAAACTCTGTGAGACTATGTAATTTTCACCTTCAGCTACCCACTAATGAGGAGAGCATTCTGTTATGTATAGACTTGATTGCTTTCAGGATTTTTTTTTCTTGGTCTCTAGTTTTCAGAAGTTTGATTGTGATGTGGTCTGATCATGGGTTTCTTTAGTTTTTTTCCTGTTTGGTGTTTGTAGAACATGGATTTATAGGTTTTAGTATTTCACCAAATTTGGGATGTTTTCAGCATTATTTCTTCAAATATTCTTTCTTTCTTATTTCCTTCTAGGATGCTGACAACACAAATATTTCATCTCCAAGGCTCTGTTCAGTTGCTGTTGTTGTTTTTAGATATTTCTCTCTCTTATTTTGATTGGGTAATTTCTGTGTATGTCTTCAAGTTCACCAATTCTTCTGTCATCTGCATTCCCCTTTTGAGCCCATTCATTATGTGTTTTTTTCAAAGGTTTTATTTATTTATTTGAGAGGTGTTTTTGCAGACAGAGATAAAGGTCTTCCATCTGCTGATTTACTCCCTAAATGGCCACAGTGGTTGGATATGGGCCAATCTGAAGCCAGGAGCCAGGAATTTTTTCCCAGGTCTCCCATGCAGGGACCCAAGCACTTGGGCCATCTTCTACTGCTTTCCCAGGCCATAGAAGAGAGCTGGGTCAGAAGAGGAGTAGCCAGTACAAGAACCAGTGACCACAGGGGATGCCAGCACAGCAGCCAGAGGCTTAGCCTACTATGTCACAGCGCTGGCCCTTTGTTGAGGTTTATTGTTGTTGTAATACTTCAGTTACTGTCCATTTTTAAAAAACTTTTATTTAGTAAATATAATTTTCAAAAGTACAGTTTATGGATTACAATGGCTCCCCACCCATAACTTCCCTCCCACCCTCACCCCTCCCATCTCCTGCTCCCTCTCCCATTCCATTCACATTGAGATTCATTTTTCAATTATCTTTATATACAGAAGATTGATTTAGTATATATTAAGTAAAGATTTCATCAGTTTGCAACCACACAGAACATTAAGTGTAAAATACTGTTTGAGTACTAGTTATAGCATTAATTCACACTGGACAGCACATTAAGGACAGAGATCCCAAGTACACAGTGACTCCCGTTGTTGACTTAACAATTTGACACTCTTGTTTATGGTGTCAGAAGTCTCCCTAGGCTCTAGTCATGAGTTTCCAAGGCTATGGAAGCCTCTTGAGTTCGCTGACTTCAATCTTATTTAGACAAGGTCATAGTCAAAGTGGAAGTTCTCTCCTCCCTTCAGAGAAAGGTACTTCCTTCTTTGATGGCCCCATTCTTTCTACTGGGATCTCATTTGCAGAGATCTTTCATTTAGTTTTTTTTCTTTTTTTTCCAGAGTGTCTTGGCTTTCCATGCCTAAAATATTCTCATGGGCTCTTCAGCCAGATCCGAGTGCCTTAAGGGCTGATTCTGAGACCAGAGTACTATTTAGTACATCTGCCATTCTATGAGTCTGCTGTGTATCCCACTTCCCATGTTGGATTTTTCTCTCCCTTTTTTATTCTATCAGTTAGTATTCGCAGACACTAGTCTTGTTTCAGTTACTGTCCATTTGAACACAGAATTCCTATTTAGTTTTACTGTATCTTGTACATTTCTTTGCTGAGAGACTCTGTTTCCCCATATTGTTTAAGATGTTCAAGGTTGCTTATTGGAATACTTTTCTAGTAATTACTTTGAAGAATTTGCCAGAACATTCCAGTATCTGTGTTATCTTTGGAGTGATGTCTGTGGACCATCTTTTCCCTGTGAATTGAGCTTTTTTTCTGGTTGTAATTCTGAGCAGTTTTGGATTTTATATTGGCTTTTGGAATATATAAGGCTATTGGTCTCGTCTGTGTCCAGTGGAGGATATTTTCCTCTTGGCAGGTGCCATTTGGGTCGCAAGCTCCGTCCAGCCTGTTGTCTGTATGCTGTTCCCGTGGACGAAGGTTTCAAAGCATTTGCATTGCTGCTGTCTTCTTTCTCCACATGTGCTCCCCAAGGGGCCAGTCTGAAAATTCATAGGAATCTGTGCTTAAATTCTATTCAGAGAGAGAGAGAGAGAGAGACTTCCATCTGTTAGTTCACTCTCCAAATGCTCACAACAGCCTGGGCTGGGCTGGGAATCAAACCGGTTCTCCCAACTACTTGACCTGTTGCTACTGGTCCTCACCCCCCAGGGTGCACACTAGCAGACACCAAGAATAGGGATAGAGCCAGAACTCAAACCTCGGCACTCTGATATGGAATGCCATGTCATGAGTGGTGTCTTCACCTCGTGCCAGTGCCTGCCCTTGTTCTTGGTTCTTGACCTGCCAATTAGGACACTGTCTGTGTGTGAGCAGTTCCGTGGGAGCCCAGGAGTCAGAGAACCTGGTGGGGCTGCCCTCCTGAGCCCCTTCCTCTCTGGGAGGTCTCCATTTCTTTTCTGTTCCCAGGGGCTCCTCTTTTCAGTTCCTCCAGCTGGGCAGCTGTGGCTTTGGAGACCTCGTTCTGCTATACACTTGTGTGGATGCACCTACCTCAAGAGCCAAGGGGTGAACTGACAGGCAGCTTCAAATACTCTGAATTCTTGCCTCCTCTCCCCATCTGCCTGCCACTGTTCACTCATGAGAGTCCTTGAGGTACTGCTGTATGCTTTTTGGCCAGGTTTTATGGCTTCACCGTGGAGAGGTGTTGTTACCCTGTTGTCCCACATCAGTGTTTGGTAACCAGATGTGCAATGTTTTCCCCTGGGGCTGTCTTCAAGGAGCCCTCCAGGTGGGGTCCACCACCCTTCCTCACCCCAAGGCTGAAGAGTTCTTTTTTAGAAATATTTATTTACTTATTTATCTATTTATTTATTTATAAGGCAGAGTGACATAGACGAGAGAGAGAGAGAGAGAGAGAGAGAGAGAGAGAGAGATCTTCCATCTGGCAGTTCACGCCCTAAATGGTTGAAATAGGGCCTGGCACTGTGGCACAGCAGGTATAGCCTCTGGCTGCACTGCCAACATCCCATATGGGCACCAATTCATATCCTGGCTGTTCCACTGTGGTCCAGCTCCCTGCTGATGTGCCTGGGAAAAGCAGTGGAAGCTGGCTCAAGTACTTGGGTCCTTGCACCCATGGAGGAGACTTGGGAGAACCTCCTGGTTCTGAACTTCAGCCTCACTCAACCCTGGCCATTGTGGCCATTTGGGAAGTAAATCAGAGGATGAAGAGCTCTCTCTCTCTCTCTCTCTCTCTCTCTCACTTTCTCTTTTTCTCTCTGTTCCTGGCTCTGCCTTTAAAATGAATAGATGAATCTTAATTAAAAAAATGGTTGCAATAGCCAGAGCTGGTCCAGGGCAAAGCCAGGAGCCTGGAACTCCATCCAGGTATCCTATGTGGGTGCAGGGGCCCAGGGATTTGGGCCATCTTCTGCTGCTTTCCCAGGTGCATTAGCAGGGAGCTGGACTAACACAGAGCAGCCAGGTCTTGAGCAGGCTTTCTGACATGGGATGCCTGCATCTTAAGTGGCAGCTTACCCTGCCTCGGCACAGCGCTGGGCCCCTGAAGATCTGTGGACAGGGGTAGTCATGGTGAAGTGCTCCCTGGAGACCAAGAACACACAGCTGCTCAGAGTGTGCAGACTCCTCCCTTTGCCAGGATGCTCTTGGGACCCAGGATCTGACCCAGAAACAACCCACAGCATGGCGGATAGGCGGCTAGTCCCCTATAGGACCATGGCCAGTGATACATCACCCAAAACTGCTTTGTTTCCAAGTGACACAGCTCTGTGCAGTGTTGGGTAAAGCTTCGGTTTTCTGTGGGTGCGGAGTTGTTTTCTATGGATGCAGGGTTCTGCTTCTGGAAAACCACTGTGAACAGAGTCCCCAAGCCTAACTGAAAAGAAATGAAGAGAACGCAGAACACAAAGATGTGCCTTTCCAAACACGTGCGGTGAGCATGCAGAGCCGAACGGAATCTGTTAAGAGTCATTTTACACTGGCAGTTATTCCAGCCGGGTGGGGACCGCTGAGAAGTACAAGCCTGGTGGCATTTGGAGTGAAGACACTGTCTTCTAGTAAATCTCACGGATTAGGCGCTTCTTACTGCTCAAAGAACCTTTAAGCTGAATTCAGAAGTAGGGAATTCTATTCCCTAGAAGCCCTCTCTTTAAAATCACAGCCTCCTCGCCTACTCCTCCTGCCTGGGCAGCTGGAGATGAAGCTCCAGGCATGGCTCCCAGTCAGGGAGCCACTGCACTGAACCCAAGCCACTGTCACATTGTGCTGTCATGCTCTGAGTTATCTAATGGTTTGCACACACACACACACACACACACACACCCCTGGTGCTGCGCCCAGAACTGATACCAATTTCTTCATCTCAGGGGCACCCAGGAAAGTTGGGTCCTGGATGGGCAGATCTGCAGATCGAACCCATTACAGATCAAAGGTATAGTTAGGCCTATAGCGATTGCATCGGTACTGGACATGTGCAGACTTTTTGTTTTCTTGCCGTCTTTCCGTAAACTGTATAGTTTGAGAGTATTTCAAAAAGTTGCTGCAAATATCAAAGTGCCCTCCATAACAACTATTTGCATGGTGTTTACATTGTATTAGGCATTCTAAATAATTCAGAAGTAATTTAACTTAAAAGGGAAGATGTGCATGTGCTATATAGGAAATGCAACGCCATTTCATGTTCCGGACTTTAGCATCCCAGGAGGGTCCTGGAACCAACCATCCATGCATGCCGAGGGATGACAGTGTCTCTCTGGTTCTGCTGGTTTTGCAATGGTCAGAGAAGCGGGCAGCTGGGACTCTGTGTGGCTCTGAGCCTCTGCTTCCCAGTGTGTGATTTCAGAGCAGGGATGGTGGGTGCAGGGATTGCAGTTACCGACAATTATTGGCTGGATTTTTGGCAATGTCAACCCTGAGTGCGTCTGAGTCCAGGTCAGCGCTCTCCTCTGGACACCACCTGCTTTTCCTCTGTCTGTGCCCAGCTGCTAACCCTGTGTGGTCCTCCTGACAGCTCCAGTGGGCCCGTCCACCGGCTGTGGGTCACCGCACAGCATCTGCAAGCCCAGATGGAGGGTCTGTTTTTTGAGTAGGAAGAGCTATTTAGGGGCACTGGGTCAAGCCTCTTTTGGTCCGGTTTGCTCATTTTTCTTTCCTGTTGTTTGATGTGTTTGAAAAATCAAAGCAGCTTGCAGCCCTTGGCCTGCACATGTTTGATTAGCTGGTTCATCGTGGAAGATGGCTCCACAGGGTGAGAGTCCAAATGATGTTAAAAGTTGTGGCGTCCATCTCTGTGGCAGGGGCACCTGCTCTGTATTTAAATCGGTCACTCCACGGGGCAGCTGCTGCCTGATGGGACTCAGAGGGTGACTTCTGTCTGGGGACTGCTGTGCCAAGAGACCTCATCTACAGAACATCAGCAAGCATGGCAAGAGGTCCTTGGCTTTGACCTTGGGCACATCCCATTGCTCTTCATGTCTGTAATAGCATTTACGTCTTAGTTTAGTCATGAGGATGAAATAAGAGGGTGCATGTAAAGCAGGTAGCACCAGCACACGGGGAGTAAGTGCTGAAGAAATTCAAATGGCACTCCTCAGCATCTTCTTCTTCTTATTTTTAAAGATGTATTTATTTATTTGAAAGGCAGAGTTACAGAGAGGCAGAGGGAGAGAGAGAACAGAGAAAGAGAGAGAGAGAGAGAGAGAGAGAGAGAGAGAGAGAGAGAGAGAGGTCTTCTATCCACTGGTTCACTCCCCAAATGGCTGTATTGTCTGGAGCTGGGCTGATCTGAAGCCAGACAGGGGCTTCTTCCAGGTCTCCCACATGGGTGCAGGGGCCCAAGGACTTGGGCCATCTTCTACTGCTTTCCTAGGCCATAGCAGAGAGATGGATAAGAAGTGGAGTAGTCAGGACTCAAGCCGGCACCCACATGGGATGCTGGCACTGCAGGCGGCAGCTTCACCTGCTACGTCACAGCACCAGCCACCAGCATCTTCTTGTCCTTCCTCTTCCGTGCACATTGTGGACCCTGGGTGGGGCTCCTGTTTTCTTGGAGTGTTGTCCTCGGGCATGAGATGGCAACAGCAGTGCCTCCTCTGCAGACTTGTGGGAGGATTCAAGGGGGAGCCATTACAGAGCCCTGGGGACCAGCGGGTTTCTAATTCTAACCACCTCTCTGACTTCATTGGGTTCATATCAATGTCTGTTTTCTAAAGGTTAGCAATATGTGAGGAAAGGTGGCTCTTGCGCTGTGTCTTGCCCGAGTGAGGCAGTGTCCTGAGACTCACCATTCCACTGAGCAGAGAGCCAGAGACCCCCAGTTCTAGAACTGGGTGGCCCTCCCCTCTGGGCATTGCTGCCCCCTGTCCTACTGCCCTGCTTATCTCAGAGCCATCCTGGAAGCTGTACAGCCTCCACCTGCTACGCTGGGCTGGAAAACGCCCTGAATTCCTCCTCCTCTCTTACCTTTCTTTCCTTACCTCAGACCCAGTGGTCCATTGGGGACAGCCATCAAGTCGAAGGGCTCATTCCCTTCTTGTCCAGGTCCTTCAGGACGTATACTCCTGCCTCCAAATCCCTGCCTGCAAGTCACCTCCTCCTCTTCTGCCTGCACCTGCCAGCTTGTTCTGTCTACACCACCCTCACCCCCATCCTCACAGCCAGCCCCCTCCCCCTCTTCCCTTCCTAAGCCTCTGGCTGGCTCACTGTCTACACCTCAGCCTGGCTCCTCCGATTGCATCTCCCAACCTAGCTGATCCTTTCGCCCCTGTCAGTCACTCTCCAGCCATGTTTGCAGCAGTGACCACAGCACACTGGGACCACAGACACAATCAAGCTATTCTCAGCCACCCTCACCCCCTCCACCCGAAATGTTCTTTCACCCGGGGAGACCTCCAACTCCACCTTTGAAGATGGTGGTGGTCCCCAGTAATCTCTCCCTCCCCCACCCAGTTTTCTAGAGCCCTTTTCTTTGGAAAACCCGCCAGGGAAAACTTGCCCAGGGACCCAACCTGGCCACCTGCCTCTGCTCACCGGTACCTGACCACCACGCATTGCTATAGGGAATCATAAAGACCGGCTGCTGGTTTTGCTTTGCGTGCCTCCTCACACGTCTCCATGGGTTTCTCCCTGCCTCCCTAAGCACCCGTTCCATACTTCATCCACTGCTCTCAAGTCCCCATATGCCTCCTTCCCCACTGCAGCCATCCACTGGGAGCCCCTCATCTCCTGCCTCCAGAGCTGGGAGCCCACCTGCCTCTGCAGCCATTGGCTCCCTACCCCATCTGGGGACTCCAGAGGGAGGGAGTGTACTTCACGGAGCAGCCATGTCCTCAGATCCAGGTACTGGATCACGGCCACTTCCCCTCTCCAGGATTTTCCTCTCGTTTGTTTACATCTCCCTCTGGACACATTACGGCGTTCTTCTTCCTCTCATGTGCTCACTGCTGCTCTGCCTGGAAACTTGCGCAGAGTCTTGTAAGGAACACACACACACACACACACATTTCCCACACCCCTGCAGCTGTAGCCCCAACTCTCCAGCTGTTTGCTCCCCTTTTGTCTGCTTTTCCACCCACCTGGGTTTGGCTGCTGATTTTCCCCTTCTTGCCCGGAAGTGGCCGTTGCCAAGACCACCTGTTTTCATAGCTCCCCCCGGGGTGTGCCCCTTGCCCTGCCCACCCTGCCCCCATATTATGCCACTGCCTTCAGCACAGGGCTCCCTCTACTGCCCAGGACGTTCTCTCAGCCTCCTTTGCAGGCTGCCCCTGTCCCTGCCCAGATCCCAGCCCCCACAGTCCAGAGGAAGCAGGCCTTTGCCTCCTGTCTTCTCTCTGGGCTTCAGCCGCACCATGGCTTCAGTATTTACCCATTAAACTCAGGGCATCTGTGTCCCATATCAGAGTAACTGGGCTTGATTCCCTGCTGTGTCTCCTGCTAGTGCAGACTCTAGGAGACTGTGGTGGCTCAAGTAATTGGGTTCCTGCCACCTATAAGGGACACCTGGTCGAGTTCCCACCTCCTGGCTTCAGCTTGGCTCAGTCCTGGCCATTGTAGACATTTGGGGAGTGAACCAGCAGATGGGTGCACTGTGTTCTTCCTGTTTCTCTCTCTCTCTCTCTCTCTTCCTTTCTCTCTCTCTCTCTCTTCCTCTCTCTCTCTGCCTCAAAATAAACAAACATACAAGTAAGTAAATAAATAGATTTAATCTTTTCCCAATGCTAGTCTCTTACCCAGACATTGTGTATGAGCCTTGGCATGCACCTGGGTGTCTCACAGGCATCTTGGCTTTGATAAACCCCCAAAGAGGATTCGCCCTCCTCCCCAGGTCCGTTCCTCTTATACAGTGGCTCTGCAGCCACCAGCTGCTTGAACCCCAAACAGAAATCATCCCTGATCTTCCCCTGCCCTTCACACCCTCCCTTCATCTGGACAGGTGCACCTGCCTCAGAAGGAACTAGACTCAGCCAGAAGGAAGCGATAGGTGGCGGATGACCTGGGCCTCTTAAAAGCTCTGTGCTTCTTCCCTAACATGGACCAGAGCAGTGGATGTCCCAAGGAGTGGGGAGGGATGTGAAAGGAGTTTTAGTAGATCCTACCTCTCCCTGTGCCCCAGGACAGAGGGGTAAGTGTTAATAATTGAAAGTGTCTTAAAATTATAGTGTCTTTCTGGGACCAAGGAGAGTGACTGGAGGAAAAGAAAGCTGTCTTTCTATTCTTACTCTGCGGGGTTCTGATTGTTCAATAAACCCTCATAATAAACATGATGGCACTCCTATTTAAGATTTTTCAAAGACATTCTACTAGGCTTTGCATGAAACCTGAACTTTGCACGGCGGGGGGAGGGGGTTTGTGCTGTCCACCTTTCCACCCTGAGTGGCTTCTAGCCCCAGTTCCTCTGTTCTTGGAAAGGTATGGCTGCTTGCTTCCCATCCTTCTCACGACACCCCTTCTCACGACATGCAGTGCTGTCTCCTCTGGCTGGACATGAGCTGGTTAGGGAGGGGCAGGAAAGGGGAGTCCTGCCTGGCTCTGCAAATCCTTGCTAAGCACCCCCAGCTGGGAATGCTGCAAGTCCGGGAGGGGCAGGCTCCTGAGCTGATGGGGCTGGTGGTTACTTCCCTGCTGACACGGACACCCCTCGAGGGAAGGATGCTTGTGCAGGATCTTGTGCATCTGGAACAATCCTGAATGTCAGGGGTGCTCAGCAAGCACTTGTTGAATCAGGGAAGATTGCACGTGGGTTAGGCTGGGGGGGCATTGGGTTGAGCTGATCATGGAGCAGGTTCTGGATGCCAGCGTCTGCCTGCTTCCCTCCCCTCTGCAGGCTGGGCTCAGGCTCCCCTGTGCTTCTCAGACCTTGGCGAGGTGCGCAGGAGCAGCAGGTTGCAGAGGGAGATTGAGCAGTGATGCTAAGCTTCTCCAAGTCGCCGTGTTTTCCTGATTGTTACGCAATGCTCTTCCCAGCCGGCCTCCCTGCCAGACCCATCTCTGCGGCTAATGCTGTTTCCCCGGCAGAATGCACAGACAAATCAAATATCTCAGACAACAACCTGTATTGTTATCAGCTTTTTCCCTTGGATTGACTGCTTTGGCGCCCACCCAGGGCTTTTGCAGGGCATCTGTTTTGGAGATGTTCTGGGTTTGCTCTCTGCAGGCGATTGCTTTTAAGACAAAGGCCGTCGGAGACAACTTCATTACCTTCCAGATTTTTCCTCTGTCTAATGTGGGCTGCCTCAACCACGGGTGAATGACTGACTGTGGACATCGTAGCACACCTCTCTGCGTCCACCTGTCTGCAAGCAAACATTGGGAGGCAGGCACAGCCTTCTGTCCCAGTCGGGCTTAGCATTGCAGACTTTTATTAAACAAATGATTTATCAAGCCCCCTGAATGCAACGGACAGGACACCAGCCACGTAGTCTCCCATGCCTCATTTTATTTCCACCAGGTCCCAGTGAGAGAGGCGGGCTCTTACTGTATTTCTTCTTTTGAAGGAGTGAGTGAACGCTTCAAGAGATGAAATGGTAGATTTAGAAGGTGGCAGATTTATCCTAAGAAACCAGGCCTTGCTCCTGTCTCCTTGGGAACTGGCCTTGGGGGAAACAGAGGCAGGCTAAGAACTGAGTGGTTCTTTGGCCTCCCACTGTGGGCTCAGAAGCCAGAGCCAGGAGATCAGGTACAGCCACATCCGCAGATAGAACCACCCCCAGGCACTGGTTCAGGCTCTGCAGATAGAAAATGGAGGTACTTCCAGCTGGTGGCTGGGGGCAGGGGCTGGCATGCCGGGGTGGGGGGCACTTTGAGCACGGAGCTGGCAGTCTGGGGCCCTAGGTATTGCTTCTGCACACACAGTGGCTCCTACAAGGAGGACCTGCCCTGTGAGCTCAATGTACCCCAAGTCCTACCTCTGGCCCTGGTCTGGTTGCACCTGCTACATCCATCAAGTTCGGAGAGGTGGAGGAAGTTGATCTGTGCTTCCAAGAACAAAATCAGGGGAGAATGCCTCAGACATTGAGTCAGAAAGCCCTGGGCTACAGCGCGAGCTCTGTACATTGTGCAGTGGCCTTGGGCATGGCAGCAGAACCTCTCAGTCTCCCTTGCCCCGTTAGCACCTCGGGGTAGAAAGAACCTGCTCCCCTCATGAGGACTGAATGGTGCAGGCCAGTGGTTCTCACCTGGGGTCCGTGTTGCCCCCTAGGCCACATTGGGGCGATGTCTGGAGGCATTTCTGATTGTTACAGCCAAGGGCATGGGGTGCTGCTGGTATCTAGGGGGCGAGGCCGGGCAGTGTTGCTGAGATCCTACAGTGCAGAGGTTAGCCCTTCACAATTACCCAGCCTCCAACAGCAGCAGTGCTAGGTTGAAAAAGCCTGGGGTAAGTGATTAAGCATCACCCAGCGTTTAGCGCCCCAGAGAGTGTTAATCAAGGCTAATTGAATTAGATTCAGGGTGTTAAGAACCAGAGGGCTTCTGACAGGGGCTCCCAGCAGGCACTGCTGTGCTCGTGCTCCATAGCTTGCCCTGGGCCCAGGGTGGGGGCTGCTGGGGAGGTGCACCTGGGTCCTGAGCTGGCTGCTGATGGAGGACACTCCCTTTGCCTCTCCCTGCCTGTCTCATGACAGCAGCCCACAGAGCCCCCATGGGCTAGCTGTCTGTGACACCTCTCCCCAGGTGCTGGCGTGTGCTCAGCTTTGGCCAGCACCAAGCCCCTGTCCTGCCCACTCCTCCCAGCTCCAGGTCCTGGAGGCAAAGTACAACCCACTCTCCTGTGGCTAATGGGGAGGGTCTCCCTCCCCAAGACCTCTCAACAGCCTGGCTTCCTTGTTGTCCTAAGAGGCCCATGCCATAGCCCCAGGTGGTCGGGGGTCCTGCAGCCCAGCAGGCTTGGGCTTGAAGCAGACTCCTGGCCTTGGGCCGAGTAAGACAAAGGCATAGGAAGGAGGAAGAGGCATGTGTCTCTTGCTGGTCCCATGCACACTGGCTCCAGATCTTTTCTGAGGCTGCCAAGCTGAGGATTCAGGTGTGCAGGGCGTCTTTGAGGAGCTCGTGTGAGTTGCTAGCAGCAGGTGCAAAGGGAGATGAGGGAGGAGAGGGGCCGGGGGAGACCCCTCTCTGTGGCCCAGGGAGAGGTGATGAGACTGCTGCAGGCTGTGGAGAGGGGAGGAGGGCATGGGGGAGATGGAGCATGAGTCAGGAGGGTCCCAGTCAGCTGTGTTGAGGGTGCCCTGGGCCAGAGCAATGCTGAGCCATGGAGGAACGGAAGGAGCCCTCTTGGTCCTGCTTCTCTTTGCCAAGCCCAGGGGAGGCCTTGAGCAGTGAGCATGGCCTTGGGGAGCAGGAGTGCAGCTGCCTTAGAGTCTCAGGGGACTGCCTAGGCCTGGCCAGCCCCTCTGACACTGCAGGTCCAGGCGCTTAGTGTGCACTGACAGCCCTGGATGCCACACAGCGGCCCTGGTGAGGATGAGCAGCTGCAACCATGGGCGGTGTCAGGAAAGTCATTGCTGTTGGTCCTCACAGCCCCTCTCTGAGCCTCATTAAGATGAGACCACTGTTTGTACCCCGCCCACCTTGCCGGACAGTTGCAAGGTGCAGCTCTGTGAACTTAGGAGTTGCCAGAGAGCTAAGAGACTACCCTGAGCTGGATCCACACAGGGACGGGAGCCGGTGCAGGGACGCAAACCTCAGCTTCGGCAGCAGAACTTAGCACTGGTGCTTGCTGCCTTCTTCCCCACCCCCGCTTCTCCCCAGTGCCCTCTGCAAGAGGCTCCCCGAGTCTTCCTGTTGAATTTGGTCCAGTCCCAGCCCCAGGCCCAACAGCGTGCGTGGGAGAGACCCACTTCCCTCTGCGGGGTCTCAGAAGAGGTGGTGGGCCCAGGGGAGGGGCTGGAGCCCCTGTCCCTGTCACGGCCATCACCTCTTCTGTGCGGGCACCTCCTTCCTCTCTGTGGGTCTGCAGCAGCTGCTGGGACTCTGTGCTGATTCTGGGCCCGGGATTGTCTGAGTTCCACACTCAGGGCCTTGGGTGAAAACGCCACATGTGTTTCTGAAGTGTTTTTAGGGAACCGTAAAAGTGCCAGGTTGTCTTTTTTTATGGTGAGTTTTAAGGTCCTGATTTAAGAGTCTCTCATCTTCCTGCTCTTGCCTGTGGGTTGCTCCTGCTGAGAAGCCCCTCTAAGAGCGCGCCCTTCCCAGCCCCGGCAGCCGCTGTGGGGACAGCGGGGATGATGGCAGAGGCTCAGGTCTCAGATTGGGCCAGGTGCTGTGCAAATTGCTGGCCTGCATGGTCTGTCGCGCTCCTGAGGGAGCTCCTGAGGGCCTGGGGTTGCCCCCTTGTATGGGGGGAGGCACTGAGGCCCAGGGAAGTCCCAGCTTGTGCTCAGTCACACCGCTGCCCAGAGCTGGGCTCCCCTTGGAGTCTTCCCCACCTCCTCTGCAGTGCTGCCACCCATGCCGCTCAGCACAGGAGTCGCAGGAATGGCTGTGCTGCACCCCTACCTTGAGCCAGCGTCTCACAGGCACCCGGGCTAACTGCTTTTCTTTTTTAAAAAATTATATATTCATGTAGTTAAGGTATATTTCATGATGTTTTCATATCCATACAAATAGTGAAATGGTTATTGTAGTCTAATTGACATATCCCTCATCTCAGTTACTCTTTGTGTGTGTGATATGTGTGTGTGAGCTGTGTGTATGTTTGATGTATGTGTGCGATGTGTATGTGTGTGTGGTGTGTGATGTATATGTGGTGTGTGTGTGTATGATGTGTGATCCTGATGTGTATATGCTTGTGTGATGTGTGGGTGGTGTGTGGTGTTTGTGATATGTATATGGTACATGGTGTGAGTGGTGTGTGATGTGTGTGTGAAAATGGTGTGTGTGGTGAGTGTATCTCTATGTGGTATGTGTGCATGTGATGTATGTGTATGTATGTGATGTGTGTGGTATGTGTGTAATATGTGTCTGTATGTGTGTATGTATGTAAATGTGGTCTGATGTTTATGTGATGTGTGTATGAGATGTATGTGTGTGGGGTGTGTGTGTGTGGTTGTGTGGGGTGTGTGAAGTGTGTGTATGGTGTGTGATGTGTGTGCATGTGATGTATGTGTGTGTATGTGATGTGTTTGATGTGTGAGTGATATGTGTCTGTGATGTGTATATGTGTGTGTGGTGTGGTGTGTGGTGTGTATGTGTGTGTGATATATTTGTGTATGTGATGTGTGGTGTGTATATGTGTGCATGTGGTTGTGTGTGTGTGATATGTATGTGCATGCAATGTATGTGTGTATGTGATGTGTTTGATGTGTGTGTTATATGTGTCTGTGATATGTATATGTATGCATGTGGTATGTGTGATATGTGTGGTGTGTGTCTGGTGTGTATGTGTATGGTTGTGAGTGTGATGTGTGTGTAGTGTGTGTGGTGTGTGCAAATGATGTGTGTCTGGTGTGTGTGGTGTTCATGTGTGTATATGGTGTGCATAGCGTGTGATGTGTGTGCATGTGATGTATGTGTGTGTATGTGATGTGTTTGATGTGTATGTGATATGTGTCTGTGATGTGTATATGTGTGTGTAGTGTGGTGTATATGTGTGTGGTTGTGTGTGTGATATGTTTGTGTATGTGATGTGTGTCTGTGTGTGATGTGTGTGTCTGGTGTGTGTGGTGTGTATGTGTGATGTGTGTGGTGTTTGTGGTATATATGTGATTGTGTGGTATGTCTGGAGTGTGTGGTGTGTGTGTGGTATATATGTTTGATGTGTGACATGTATGTGTATGTGATGTGTGGTGTGTGCATGTGTGTATATGTGTGCATGTGGTTGTGTGTGTGGTATGTATGTATAGTGTGTGGTATATGTGTATGTGTAGTGTGGTGTGTGTGTGTGTGATATGTGTGTGCATGTGATGTATTTGTGTGTATATTATGTGTTTGATGTGTGTGTTATATGTGTCTGATGGGTATATGTATGTGTGTGGTATTGTGATATGTGTGGTGTGTGTGTGGTGTTTTTGGTATATGTGTGATTGTGTGGTGTGTCTGGAGTGTGTGTGGTGTGTGCATGTGATCTGTGTCTGGTGTGTGTGGTGTTTGTGTGTGTATATGGTGTGTGATGTGTGTGCATGTGATGTATGTGTGTGTATATGATGTGTTTGATGTGTGTGTGGTATGTGTCTGTGATGTGTATGTTTGTGTAGTGTGGTGTGTATGTGTGTGGTTGTGCATGATATGTGTGTGTATATGGTGTGTGTCTGTGTGTGATGTGTACGTGTGGTGTGTGTGGTGTGTATGTGTGGTGTGTGTGTGGTGTTTGTGGTATGTGTGTGATTGTGTGGTATGTCTGGTATGTGTGTGATGTGTGTGTGTGGTATATATGTTTGGTGTGTGATGTGTATGTGTAGGTGATGTGTGATGTGTCTATGTGTGTCTATGTGTGTGTGTAGTGTGTATGTGTGTGTGTGGTGTGTATGTATAGTGTGTGGTGTGTGTGTGTGTGTGTGGTGTGATGTGAATACTTTCCTCACCTTTAAGGCTGACCAGAAATGACCATTGCCCTCTTTGGCTTTCTCTCCAATTTCTGTCCCCTAAATTTGTCAGTCACAGGGCCTCCTCGTCCACCACAGGGCTTTTGCACGGGCCGTCACTCTGCATTCATCCAGCTGGCTTGCTTCCTCACCCTGTGGGTGCCTCATCAGAGAAGCACCCTCTCCTTTGTCTGGTCCTCACCTGCCCCACATCACAGGGCTTGTCGAGACCTGACATGTCACCTGTTGGCTGGAGGTTGGTTGAATGTCTCTTTGGCAGGCTATAATGAAAGAGATGTCTTGCCCCTAAGGCTCCCTCCATGCCTGAAATAGCACCTGGCACACAATAGACACTGGATGCGTCCAGTGAACCAAGGACTCCTTGAATGAAGTCAGGGATCAAAAGAGTGGCGGGGGTGGGGAAGTGCAAAGCAAGACCTCCAGGAAAGGGAAAGCCATGTGCTTTAAGGCACGGCTTCCAAATGCGGGGATCTGGGGAAAGGACCCCGACCTGCCAGAGATCTCAGGGCAAGGCGGCAGCGTTTGCAGGAGCTCAGACTCTGTTTGAAGGAGGCCAGCTCACGGCCCTTTGCCCAGCTTCCTCGTGGCTGCTGGGCTTTGTTCAAAGGCGGTTAGGCCAGGCGGCCCTGTGCAGTTGGCATCCTTGCAGCCGGCTGCATCCGGGTTCCTCACTGCGAGGCCTGATGATGTGTGTGGCTCTTCCTTAGAGCACCTGGGCTTTGTGTCCCTTGCCCGCATGTATCGATGCATGAAGTAGGGCTCATCCTTGCAGTGTGCATGGCCAACTTAAAGAGTTTGCCTGCGGGTGTGTGGGGTAAGACCTGCCCGGGGCGGGGAAGAGAGGGGAGACTCGCCCCTGTCAGTGGCTGGGTCATCCTGTCTTCTAGGACCTGTGCCAGGTCAGGGAGTCTGCGGGTCAGTCCATGGTTCCTGGTGCTCACGGGGGCCACCACTCAGCTGTGGCCTGCTGAGATTTCTCCCTACACCCAAATGGGCAATGGGAACCAGTGATCCTTCCACACTGTGGCTGCCCTGAAGGAAGAGAAGAGACAACTCTTACTTCCTGGGTGTCCGTTATGGCCAGCATCAATCTAGGCATTTCTGTGCTTAGATTGTCTGCATCCTGATGGCAACGTGGGTTCACTGTGCTCTCACATAGTACAGTGTAGGAAGCCAGGAAGGTCACAGCCTTGTCCCTGTGAAGCACCAGAAGGCAGGACCTGAACTCTGTCCCAGGGCTCCACATGTAGCGCTCAGCTCCTTGCACCACGCTCAGTGGCAGAACCTCATGCAGACCCTGCTTGGGGCTGATGGGCAGAGCTTTGCCCTGCTCTCTTTATCACTCTCACCAACACTGCCCCCAGGACCTCAGCTTCCTTGGGCTGGGAGCTTTACTGTTGTGCCCTGGGGAGGAGAAAGCAGAGAGGTTTGCTGAGCAGGAAACACCCAGAGATGAGCGCCAGGAAGAGGAGGAGGAGGAGGATTGGTCCTAGATCATCCCCAGTTCAGGTGCCAGCAGGAGATTTGCCATTGCAAGCTCAGAGTCCGGAATCTGGCAGCCTTGGCTGTGGGACCTTGGACGAATCACTTTTGCTCTTAGAGATTCACTTCCTCATCTACTCTGTGAAAATGGAATGGCACCTTTTGTCTAAAGCTCCCAGTGGGATCCTTGCACCAAGTTCACAAACAAGAGGAAGAAGTCATCCAGGAGGTACACCTTGAACGTGTCACTGCTGTTGTGTTGTTCACTTAGCAAATGGAGAGCACCTGCCAGGTGCCCAGAATGTTCTAGGAGCTCAGGGTCCAGTAGCGAACAAAACAGGGGCCGTGGTGGAGGCCAGGAAATAGGCATGGAGGAATCACACCCCTGATGCTGGCAGAATGGGGAGAGGAATTTTGCTGTGATTGGGTCCAGGTAGGGCCCAGGTAGCAAGAGGTGGAAGGGGCGTGGGTTCTAGGAATCTGTGCAGCATTTGGAAGGTAATGAGCATGGAATGGGCTTGTCCTGTCCCCTGAGACTAATGAGGAGCCATTGAGGGTTTTTAAGTAGTGACTGTTGTTACCGGATTTGTATTGAATGGAAAGTCCTCTCTGGCTGCATGTGGAGCATGAGTGTGGGCGGTACCATGGTGAGGAGGTGAGGGCACCATGGTAGGAAGTGAGGGCACTGTGGTGAGGAGGTGAGGGAACCATGGTGAGGAAGTGAGGGCACCGTGATAGGAAGTGAGGGCACCATGGTGAAGAAGTGAGGGCACTGTGGTGAGGAAGTGAGAGTACCATCATGAGGAAGTGAGGGTACCGTGGTAGGAAGTGAGGGCACCATGGTAGGAATGGGGGCACTGTGGTAGGAAGTGAGGGCACCGTGGTAGGGAGTGAGGGTGAGGAAGTGAGGGCACCGTGGTAGGAAGTGAGGGCACCATGGTGAGGGTGAGGAAGTGAGGGCACCATGGTGAGGAAGTGAGGGTGCCGTGGTGAGGAAGTGAGGGCACCGTGGTGAATAAGTGAGGAGCAGCGAGGAGGCTCCTGTAGGTGTGATGAAGTGCGGGTAACATGGTAGGAAGTGAGCGTGAGTAAGCGAAGGCACCCTGTTGAAGAAATGTGGGCACTGTGGTAGGAATGAGTGCACTGTGGTGAAGAAGTGAGGGTACCATGGTGAGGAAGTGAGGGTACTGTGGTAGGAAGTGAGGGTACCATGGTAGGAAGTGAGGGCACCATGGTTAGGAAGTGAGGGCACCGTGGTGAATAAGTGAGGAGCAGCGAGGAGGCTCCTGTAGGTGTTTTGACCACAGGTGCAGGTGGCCCGGAGCTGGCTGCTGCCTGGCCTTCTGGGCCCTGCCTGAGTCCCGTGGACAAGCCCCGCGCCCGCCACGGAGACCAGCGCTGTGGCCTCTGATACAGATTGAATCGTGTGCTTCAAGAAAGGAGGACTGACTAAGCCCTAATGCTTGCACCTCAGGACGTGCTTACCTTATTTGGAAATAGGTCTTTGCAGGAGATCCAGTTCAGAGGGAACCACTGGGGTGGAGTCTAAGCCAGCATGAGTGGCGCCTTCATAACAAGAAGTCTGCCCACAGAGAGGCACATGCTCGGGGGGAGGGGGTGGTGGCCATCTGCAAACCAAGAGGAACCAGCTCTGCTGACCCCTGGACCTCAGCTATCCAGCCTTCCCGACTGTGAGATGAGAACCGTCTGGTGTGGTGTCAGTGGCACTTTGTTATGACAACACCGGCCAAAGGGCACCCCTCACCTGTTCATGCAAAGAACTGGGGACCTGCAGAATGGCAGCACCCTGTCCCACTCATGGCCAAGCACAGAGGTAGAAGGTGGGCGGCTCTTTGGGTGATGCCGAGGGGCACCCAGGTCATGGCAGGCTGGACTGGAGAGCAGGGGCTTCATGTAGGGCCTCTTTTCCTTGCTTTTATGCCCCTGGACCTCAGCTCTGTCCCCCCGACTGGTCAGGCCACCAGGAGGTTGTGCACTTGACCTTCATTGTGTCCCAGATCCCAGTTCCATCCTCCCTTAACACACAGGACACATAGTCCTGATGGAAGCCAGGATCCAGGAGCCACCTTCCACGCTGGAGTGTGTTCATCTACATTGGCTAAAACTTCTTATGGGTTGGCAGGACCTTATATGCTAAATGACTCAAGGTTCCTAGCATGTAGTAGATGTTCAATAAAGGTTTGCTTTTTCTCCTTGAAATAATTGTCTTATGCAGTTCAGAGTGTGTCTTTCAGAATTGGGGGACTGTCCACTTCCTGCCTAGCAATGTGATTGATGTAACAATGCGTTTCCCTTCTCACTGTCTCTGCCAGGAAGGTCAAGTCCATTAATTCTCATGTTTGCACAATTGTATTCCCCTTTCCCCTGCTCTCATTTATTATGCGTCATTTATGTTGTATCGGTTGATTAAATATGTTCTCCGTGGTAAGCTATCCCAGTCCCTTTGGAGAAAATATTTCTAAGTAAACACAATATGGTTTTAGACTTTGAACAACACGTCTTCTGGTTGCTCTGAGTCCCTCAGCCTGGCAGCAGCCAGAGGTGGGCAGAATTGCCCTGGCATGTGCATGGAGCTGTACCTGGACCTGGGGGATGTGGCTTTGGGAGGCCTTCCTTTGCTTACAGGGTGGGTGGGAAGGTACAGCGTGGACTAGAATAACACCCACCCTTGGGCCTCTTGTTGATGGCTTTGTACAGGGAGCAGGAAGTACAAGGATAACCAGGCATCCGGGCAGCCCTGGAAGGTTGGTGGTATGCTTGAGAGGGTTGGACAAGTTCCCCGGCCCTCTAGGCCCTCCAGCCTACGCTGCCCTGGGTGCTGTCATGTGTGCATGGAGTACATGTGTGTTACCGTATTTGCTGTCATGACCCCATGTCAGCACGCCACTGCCAACTCTCCTTCTGTGTGTCAGACCAGGTCCCTGTTGAGGCTCCTGTGTGCTGCCCATGAGGGTGCGCTGGAGTGCAGCTGGGCATCCTGCTTACATGTAGGCTTAGGAGAGTGTTTAGTTGATAAGACCGTCAGCCACATGAGGACTGGCGGGAGATTTTAGAATGTGAACTGGGCACCTGTGATCAAAGAGGGAGAGGCAGCAGGAGAGAGAGAGAGAGAAGGAGGGAGGGAGAGAGAGAGAGAGGGAGGGAGGGAGGGGAGGAGGGAGGGAGAGATGTCTTGTATCTGCTGGTTCACTCCCCAAATGGCTACATTGGTTGGAGCTGTGCTGATCTGAAGCCAGGAGCCAGGAGCTTCTTCCGGGTCTCTCACGTGGGTGCAAGGGCCCAAGGACTTGGGCCATCCTCCACTGCTTTCCCAGGCCATAGTAGAGAGCTGAATTGGAAGTGGAGCAGCTGGGACTCGAACTGGCGCCCATATGGGATGCCGGCACTGCAGGCAGCAGCTTTACCTGCTACACCACTGCACTGGCCCCTGCTGGCCCTTTTTCTAAGTGGCTGTACAGCCCTTCTCATGTACTAACTTTGTATCTCCCCCATAAAGTTGACATTAACCTCCTGGGCAGTGTGCCAGATGCTTGCAGAGACCCCATGGGCTTTGTCAGATGGGGAAGGCTATGCTGCAGTCCCCACCTGCACCTGCTAACTGACACAAGGTCCTCCCTAAGGAGCTTCCATTTGGGGCAGGAGAAGGGACACGGTGCCTTTGGTGATGGCAGATGTCCTACAGCCCTACAGCTCGCCAATCAGCTCCCATTGCGGCTGAGCAAACTTGTCCCACGTGGTGCATCTTCCAGGGTTCTTGGAAACAGTCTTGCTGTTTTTGCCAGTCACGTGGGGCTGTTGGAGACGGCCAGGCCTGCAGGCAGGAGTATTTTAGAGGGTCCACGGAGATAAGCCTCTCCAGACTGCAGAAGGAAGAGCTGCTGTGGCTTCTTGGACTGCTGCCGGGACACTGGGGACAGCAGGGCTGTGGCTGCCGAGTGGCACCTTGGAATGCGAGGGCCCTGCTGCTGGGGCTCACATGGGCTGGTTAGGGGCAGGGAAACCCAATGAAAGGGTCAGGTTTGCTAAGGGGCAGGAGCTTGCCCTGGGATGAGGTTGTGGAGGAGCCAGAATCAGCTTTCCTTCAAGTTAGCAGGAGCTGGGGAGGAGTTGCTGTTCTCTGGAGAGAGCCAGGCATGGGTCTCAGAGCAGGAGCTCGGTCTGTGTCCGCCCTGCTCCTTGGGGCAGTGATGCCAAATGGTGTGACCACAGGACAATGCCAGTCATCGTGAGGTATTGATGAATGCCGTCAAGAGCAGTGATTAACTTGGATCAAAGAGCTCAGCTTTGCTGGCAGATTAATTGGGACAGGAAGTGATCACAGTTTGATCTCTGTTCATTTTGTTTTTAGTTGAAAACAGAACAAAAATCCGATAATCAAATTAGAGAAAATAAATGTGTGTATATTAATGAGGGGGAAAGAGAGAAGAGACTAGCAGAAATATAGTCGGATTCTAAGAACGACCTGGCACATGGTGCAGCGGCATTAATGTCTGTTAGCACTTGCCCAGCCGGTGGTAGCTGGTGTGAATGGGGGCACCTGAGCCATGTTGGGGGGGGGGGGCTGGGGAGTGCCCCTGGGCCTTCCTGGTGCTCTCATGGGTGGCAGACACAACAGTTCTGAAGGTGTGGGGAGAACAGTAAAGAAATCATGTATAAATATGTTAGTAGTTGCCATGTGGATGAAACATAGGAAAACATTGCTGCCTTCCTCTTAAAATTTATTTGTTTGAAAGGCAGAGAGAGAGAGAGAGAGAGACAGAGAGAGAGAGAATGAGAATCTTCCATCTGCTGGTTCACTGTCCAAATGCCTGCAATAGCCAAGGCTGGGCCAGAAGCCTGGAACTCAGTCTGTGTCTTCCGCATGTGTAACAGGAACCCAAGTACTTGAGCCATCACCTGCTGTCTTCCGGTGCAGGAAGCTGGAATCACTTGTGGAGTCAGGACTCAGCCCAGGCACTCTGATACAGGATGTGGGCATCCCAAGTGGTGTCTTACCTGCTGTGCCAAATGCCTGCCCTCCTGTTGTCTCTTTGGAGGAGTGTCAATCAACCTAATTGTTGGGGGAGGTGACCTGTGAGAGAGCTTGGTCTTGAGGGTTGATTTTTCTCAATCACCGACCAGGCAGCCCCCTGCCTCTTGGAAGTTAGTTGAAGGAAGGATACTTGGAGACCCTTGAACATAGGCCTGGGCCAAGAAAAGTGAAGTCCTAGAACTAGGGGTTATAGAGCAGTCCCCTCTGAGCTGGACCCAGCTCATCAACCACAGGGAAGTTGCCCAGCTTCCTGTTTGCAAACTCCAGGCTGAGTCCCAAGCTGATTCCAGTTACAGACAAGACATGTGTTGGGTCTCCTCAAGCATCTTACAGCTCTGCTTTTATTTCTCGTGTGACAAGTGATCCCACAAGGACCACTGCTACCTTGGCCCTAAGTAGCATGGAGGAGACATTTGGTCAAGTAGAAGTGAGAGGAGTGTTTTGATTGGCTGCCCAGCTTATCCCTAGTTTGCTGCAGTCGGAAGGGGAAGGCTGGCCAAGCATTGCTCTCCCTAGACCTTGGTAAGGAGGATCTCAGGCAGCCCTAGGACAGGCATCTGGCGCGGAAGTTAAGACATCACTTGGGAGACCTGCATCCATACAAGAGTTCCTGGCTCAGCTCCCGATGCCAGCTTCCTGCTAATATGCACCCTGGGAAGCAGTAAGTGATGCCTCAGATTCCTCTGGATCCTTGCTATCCACTTGTGAGACCTGGATTGAGTATCTGTTTCCCATGGCTTTGTCCAGGCCCAGTTCCGGCTGTCATGGACATTTGGGGAATGAACCTGTAAATGGAGCTCTCTTTGTCTGTCTCTCTGTGTGCCTGCCTCTCTAGTTCTCAAATAAGTAAGTAGATTTTTTAAGAAATACAACCTATGAAATTCCAGTGTTTTGTTAAAATAAAGGTGACTCTTCAGGCTGTCAAGACCCAGAACTGAACAGAGTGAGTCATTCTGAATGCCCCTAGTGTAGACAGGAGAGGTTGGATAGACTCACAGAGCCACACACAGAGAGTTTGGACAAATTCTTACTTAGGGTGAGGGCAGAGGATGGGAGTGGGGAAGCCTCAGTCAGCAACATTTGTGTGAGGCACTGGACCAAGCCTTTGTGGAGACAGTGGAGAAACATGAATGTTTTAAGGGGAGCAATTGGGTTGCTGCGTAACTTTAAAAACACTTATCTAACCCAGTGGTTGTTGACCCACTGATGGATGTCAATCAAAAGAGAGCTCTAAGGTTGGCCCTGTTCCCCTTAGTGTGTCCAGCAACCACACCTGTGTGGGAGCTGTGCCGATCTGAAGCCAGGAGCTTCTTTTGGGTCTCTCTCGTGAGTTCAGGGGCCCAAGGACTTGGGCCATTTTCTACTGTACTCCCAGGCCATAGCAGAGAGCTGTATTGGAAGTGGAGCAGCTGGAACTCGAACCGGCTCCCATAAGGGGTGGCGGCACTGCAGGCGGTGGCTTTACCTGCTATGCCACAGCGCCGGCCCCGGGAACCTTCTTCTTAGTATGGCACTCATTTATTTGCTATGTAGATGAGGACCCCAGAATAATTCCATTGATTAGAACAGTGTGTCTTGACAGCAAGAAGAAAAATCTGACCTGGAGAAATGGCACGTCTTGCACTTGGGTTCTAAAGTCAGTTGTGGCATTTGGCCTCTACCTAACGACAGTGCCAGCACTTGACCCTGGGCATGCCCTTGCTGCTTAGCCAGCGTGGTGCAGAGGTTTCTGACTTTATCCCCTGCTTCCTCTGGCAGCCCCGTGAGACCAGCAGGTGGCTCACACCCAGGTACTCTGTACTCCTTGATTCTTCACCATCCCACAGTTTCACAAAGGGTAATCAGGCAGACAGGCTGCGCTCCTGCTGAGGTCTTTAGCCTAAATATTCTTCTGAAGGTCTATTCTCAGTTTATAATTGTAGTCCAATCTGTATCAAAATCTCAAATTCTCCCTGAGCTTTTACAGAATCATTAGAAAATACAGCTGGAAATGGGAGGCTGATGTATATAAAAAGACCGAGAGAGGAGAAAATGGGAAAGGAACCAGTATCAACAGATTTTGGAGTGTTTAATTCAATGGTAATCAAATCAGAGAGATACTGGTACAAGATAGAGGTTCACAGTAATAAAAGATAAACTGTGCAGGAGATCTCAGTGCATAAAACAATTTGAAAAGATAAATGAGGATCCAAACTCCGTGGAGAAGGGAAGGATTATGTAACAAATGATGCTGGCAGGACTTATTAGTGTTTGGAAAGAAGTAGGTATATCGTTCATCAGGAACAGAAGTAAATAATAGTTCTGCTAAGGAATTTAATTTTTAAAAATTTTATTTGTATTTATTTGAAAGGCAGAGTGAGAGACAGAGGGAGAGGCAGAGAAAGAGAGGGAGATCTTACATCTTCTGGTACATTCCTCAAATGCTCACAAGAGCTGGGGCTGGCTGGGCCAGAAGGAAGCCAGGAGCCAGGAACTCCATCCGGGTCTCCCATGTGGATTGCAGGGGCCCAAGTACTTAGGTCCTCTTCTTTTGCTTTCCCAGGTGCATTGGTAGGGGGCTGGATTGGAAGTAGAGCAGCCAGCACTCAAACTAGCACTCCTGGTTTCTCTAGTGGCAACTTGACTTCTGTGCTACAACACTGTCCCTAGGGAATTAAATTAAACAAAATCATAGAAAATTAGCAAAATATAGACCATATTATAATTAATATTATTATTAATATTTTTCAGATAACTTCCTAAAAGTGGTAAACACGCTAAAAAGGTAAATAGACACAAATTTATAAAAATTTAAAACTTTATAAAGACAGAGAAGAAAGAAAGGGTGATGAGAAAAATATTTGGTATAAATATGACAAGATGGAAATATATACCTTGTCTCATTCAAATTAGTGAGGCAAACATCAGAACTCTGATTTAAAAATGGTAAAAAGATGTAAACAACTGACATCACAAGAAATAAAGTTCAATTCACCTCAAAGGATCCGGCCGCATGTTGAATACCGGGATCTCAAAAACAAAAATGGCAAAGCTGAATATCTTTAGGAATAATCAAAGAGCTGCAAGATAAAAAGACCGCCATGCAATCATCCTTTTACGATGAAAGGTTATAATAATATTGCCACGGTTGTGATAAAGGTGATATCTTTATACACTGCTAGTGGCCATGCCAAATTAGAAAAGTAATTTTTGCAACACATACCTAGAATCCTTAATTTGTTCATATATTTGACCCAATCATTCCATTGTAGGAATTCATCCTAATAGTATAATTTAAATGAGAAATGCATGAATATATAAGGATTTTTACTGCAGTGCAAGATAAATGTTCAGTGCAGGGAATAGCTTAGTAAATTATGGGATGGCTACATGACAGACTGTTCTGCAGCCAAAAGCATGATAATGGTAAAGACTATGGGAAAATAGTTATGATATAAATAAGTAGAAAACATAGCACATTTGTATCTATGGGCTGATTGATTGTAAGTCTATAGCAATTAAGGATTTTGTACATGGCCAGGGAATGGAGGACCCTGCATGTTGGTGACTGGTGGGGGACAGCCCGAGGAGAACTGTCCTTTTCTCGGTTGCCTTTGATTTCCATGAGTGCTGTTCCCTTTGCTGAATGAGGATAATGAGAGGGTTCTAGCTGTGCACAGGGAAAGAGACTCAGGAATTGTAGGTGGCTTCAGGATCTCTTTGCCCTATCAGAATTATGGGCTGGGAAAAGCAGTGGTCAAGAAATCCTTGGGTTCTGTTGTTGAGACATGGTGTGAGGCTGGCAGGACCAGTGGGAACACACTGGGGGAAGAGCCAGGCCAGAGTTCTGGGTGCAGGGTTTTTTTTTTTAATGTAATATTTTATTTTGCTATGATTTAATGTATTTTAATTTTACCTTTAATGATGAGATTTTCAAACAACTTTTTTTTTTAAAACAGATTTTATTTATTTACTTGAGACAGAGAAGGAGAGACAGAGAGAGAGAGAAAAGTCTTCCATCCACTGGTTCACTCCCCAAATGTCCACAAAGGTCAGAGCTGCGCTGATCCAAAGTCAGGAGCCAGGAGTTTCTCCCGGGTCTCCAACATGTGCTCAGCAGCCCAAGCACATGGGCCATCTTCTACTGCTTTCCCAGGCCATAGCAGAGCATAGAGGAACAGCTGGGACTAGAACCGGTGCTCATATGGGATGCTGGCATTGCAGGCAGAGGACTACCTACCGCAGCATCAGCCCCTGCAGTTTGGTAAAGAACCTAAGCAATTCATCTGCATGTGGGTGTTTGGCATAGTGGTGAAGATGCCACTTGGGGCTGCAACTTTCTATGGGTGTGCACCCTGTCGGGCAGCAGGTGAGGGCTCAAGTACTTGAGTCCCTGCCATCCACGTGGGAGACCTGTTTGAGTTCCTGGTTCCTGGCTCTGGCCTGGCCCAGCTCTGGCTGCTGCTGGCACTTGTGGAAAGTGAATGGACGGTCTCTGTGTCTGTGTCTCTCTCAACCAAATAAAATTTTAAAAAAGAATTCATCCTGATTGTGCATCTTGGTTTACTTTACAGATGTACACACCTGGGTAGCTGCTACCCAGAGCAAGATATAGGAGCATAATAGCATTCCAGAAGGTTCCATCAAGCTTTCTTCCCAGTCCGTTCCCTTCTGTTCCCCACTCCACAGTAACCACAGATTTTATCAGCATTGATTAGTTTGCCTGACCTTCCTATGAATGGAATCACGTAGTACATTCTCCTCCATATCTGGTTTCTGTCGTGTGACATAATGTCTTTGAAATTTTCCTGTGCTGTGTCTATTGAGTTGGTTCTGAATTCTGTTATATGAATATATTATTTATGTATCCATTCCCTAGTTGGTGGATATTTGGGCCATTTCTAATTTGGCACTACGGCAAACAAAACTGCTTTGATTGTACTTATTCAAGACTATTGGCCTGTGTTGGGGTCTGTTTCTCTCAGCTACGTGGGATCACAAGATTATAAAGTAGGCATATATTTGGCTTTAGAAGATGCTATCCAACATTGTCCCTTTTTTTTTTTTTTTTTTTTTGACAGGCAGAGTTAGACAGTGAGAGAGAGACAGAGAAAAAGGTCTTCCTTTTCCATTGGTTCACCCTCCAATGGCTGCTGCGGCCGGCGCACTGCGCTAATGCGAAGGCAGGAGCCAGGTGCTTCTCCTGGTCTCCCATGGGGTGCAGGGCCCAAGCACTTGGGCCATCCTCCACTGCACTCCCGGGCCACAGCAGAGAGCTGGACTGGAAGAGGAGCAGCCAGGACGAAATCCGGCACCCCGACCAGGACTAGAACCCGGGTGCTGGTGCTGCAGGCAGAGGATTAGCCTAGTGAGCCGCGGTGCTGGCCATCCAATTTTTAACCCCACTAGAAAATATGGGAGTTTCAGAAACTGTGTTTTCACCAAGGCCTAGTTTGCCAGTCTTAAAATTTCAGCTATTCTGTAGCAGAGTAGACTAGAGTCTTACCGTGGTTTATTGTTTTTTTTTTTTTTTTAAAGATTTTATTTATTTTATTTGAGAGTTAGAGTTACAGTCATTGAGAGGGAAAGACACATAGAGAGAGGTCTTCCTTCCATTGGTTCACTCCCCAGATGGCTGCAATGGCTGGCGCTGCGCCAATCTGAAGCAAGGAGCCAGGAGCTTCCTCTGGGTCTGCCATGTGGGTGCAGGGACCCAAGCACTGGGCCATCTTCCACTGCTTTCCCAGCCATAGCAGAGCTGGACTGGAAGAGAGGCAGCCGGGACTAGAACTGTCACTGTGGTTTTAATTTCCATTCCCCTGATGACCAAACTTGCTAAGCATTTTTCACATTTTTACTAGCCATTTGGATAGCCTTTTTTGTTTTTGTTTTTCTGGCACAGGCTTTTTTCCCCATTTTAAAAAAGAAGTTAGTTCATTCATTTGAGAAGCAGAGAAACAGATACAGAGAGAAAGTGCCCATCTGCTGGTCCACATCACAGATGACCACAAGCACTGGACGTGGACCAGGCTGGAGCCAGGAGCTGGAACTGAGGTCTCCCCTGTGGGTGGCAGGGTCTCAGCTGCTTGGGGCTTCACCTGATCCAGCAGGAAGCTGGATTAGAAGCAGAGCTGGTACTCAGATGCAGGCACTCTGACACGGGATGTACAGGTTTAACCACTAGGCCAAATGCCTGCCCTTTCTAAATTGGGTTATTGACCATTTCCACTTTTATTTGTAGGAGAATTTGTGAAAATATATATTCTGAATATGAGTCTCTTAGGGATGTATGTATTATGAATATCTTGCCACTTTTGCCTTCTTTTTCATTCTCTGGTATCTTTTGGGGAGAAGCAGTTATTTTAGGGAAGCATCAATGATCATTATTTTTAGTTACTATTTTTTGTGTCCATTTTCTGAAACCTTAGCCTACCTAAAGGTCCTGGAGCCATCTGTGGAGCCTTGTTAGTTCACCTTTTACATTTAGGTCTGTGTGATCCCCAGGGAACGGTACTCACTGGGGAACCGCTGCACCTGCTTTCACTTAGAGTTGTTCATTTTACTGTTGCATTCTAATTTTTTTGTGCTATTGTAAGTTTAATTTTGTTTTCATTCCCACGCTGATGCATGTAAATATACTAGATTTTTGTACACTGATCTTGTATCCCTGTACCTTACTGAAGTCCTTTTTTAGCACTAATTGTTTTCTCATGGATACTGTAGGATTTTTTTTTAGCATGTGAGCTCATATCCTGGGCAGTGAGAGATAGCTTTGCTCCCCTGTCCCTTTCCCCCTCCCTTCCTTCCTTCTTCCTCCCTCCCTACCTTTCTTCTTTCTCCCTCCCTGCCTCCCTCCCTTCCTGCATGCCTGCCTTCCTTCTCTTGCATGTCTTCTCTTCCCCTTTCTTGCCTGATTGCTGTGATTAGAACTCCAAGAGAATGGAAGTGTCAAGAGTGAGCATCCCTGTCTCCCTCTTGATCTTAGGGGAGAGGCAGTGCGTCTGTCTTCAGTAAGGGTGATCTTAGCTGTGGGTGTTCCATAGATGCCCTTGGTCAGGTTGAGGATGTTTGCTTCTGTTCCGAATTTGAATGTTTTTGTTGATTCATGAAAGGGTGTTACATTTTTTCAGATGACTCTTTTTGTATCAAGGGAAGTAACCATGTGATTTTTGTCCTTTATTCTGTTAATATTGGTTGATTTTCAGATGTTAAACAAATCCTGCCTCCCTGGAATGAATCTCACTTAATCATCCCAAGTAATCCTTTTAAATGTTGCTGGCTTTAGTCTGCTAGTGTTTAGTTGGAAATTTTTGTCTCTTCCTAAGGGATGTTGGTCTCTGGTTCTGTTGTGATATTGGTGTCTGATTTTAGTATCAGGCTAATTCCAGCCTCACAGAATGATTGGGAACTGTTCCCTCACCTCCTGTTATTTAGGAAGAGTTTATGCAGGCATGACATTCATTCTTTACATATTTGAAAGGATTCCTCAGTGGAGACACCTGGGCACTTTTCTTTATGGGAAGTTTTAAAATTACCAATTCTGTGTCTTTACTTGGCATGCATTAGGTCTATCTAGACATTCCATTTCTTCTGAGACAGCTCAGTACTTGGTGTCTCTTGAGGAATGTGTCCCTTTCGTCTGAATTTTTTAAGTTGTTGCCCTATGGTTATGCATAGAATTTTTTTTACAAGGCTTTTTGTTTATGGAAGTGGTAATGACATGCTGTCTTTCATTCCTGATTCTGGTCATTCATATCTTAGGTTCCTAAGTAAATACAGCTAAGCGTATGTTGCTTTTGTTGATCTTGTCAAAGAGCTTTCTTGTTTGTTCATTTTTCTCCATTTTAAGTGTTCTTCCTTTCATTTATTTTCATTGTAATCTTTATTATTTCCATTTCTTGACTTGTTTTAGGTTAGTTTGCTCTCCTTTTTTATTTTTTAAATTGATAGGTAATAACTATATGTATTTAGAAATGTGATAATTATATGCATATATAAAATGTGTAATGAACAACCAGTATTTGTCTCTCCTTGAATATTTGTAATTTCCTAATTCTGGGAAGCTTTAAACTCCTTTTCTTTAGACCTTTGCAAAATATATAATAAGTGGTTGTGAATTCGAGTCACTCTACAGTGGGATAGAACACGAAATGTTGCTCCTCCTATGTAACTGTATTTTGGCACCTGTTATCCAAGCTACATTTGTCAGCCCTGTTCTTACGCGTCCTAGCCTTTAGTTGCCATTGTTCTACTTTGTACTTCTATGAAATCAGCTTTTTGGCCTTCAATATGAGGAAGAACACACAGAATCCGTATGTCAGTGCCTGGCTTATTCCACTTAACACAGTGTTCTCCAGGAGGTCCATTCATGTTGCTGCAAGTGGCAGGCTTTCATTCATTTTCATGCTGAATGCTCTTTATCTGCTGATGGACAACTCAGGGGAGTCCATTTCTTTGTTATGAATGCAGTAAACAGGAGAGTGCAGGCATCTCTGATATACTGATTTGTGGGGCACGAGCGTGGCCATGGCATGGCCAGGCCAGGCCCAGCCCGGGGGGGGGGGGGGGGGGGGGCTCCGCATGCGCAGCTGCCCCCGGGTGCCCCCGCCCGAGCTGGAGCCAAGTAAGATGGCACCCAGAGGAAGTAAGATGGGCGGAATCCAAAGTTGTTTACCACTAAAACTAATTGGCTGCGCAACAACAAGGGAGGTAACAAAACTAGTAACAAGTGTATAGACATAGGGCTAGTCCTATAGAAATCCCCCCACAAGGTGATTTTTTAAGTGATTGGTTGGTCCTTAGCCCTGCCCCAATGACTCTGCAGTTTTGTGTTATAAAAGATACTATTATGCAGAAGGTGACTGAGTCCTCGCTAGACTTGGCTCCCCACTGCGTCTGATTGTCTCCGTCTGATTGTCTCCAGGACCGGGAGGCTGGGGAATGGGCGAGCGGCGCACTTACCTTTCCTCGGACCCAGTCCATCCTTGTACGGGTGGACTAAGACCCAACACTGATTTCCTTATTTATTTTCTTAAGGGGGAGGTTTAGGTTTACTGATTTGAAGTCTTTCTTCTTTTCAATAAAAGTATTTTCAGCATCCAGATGAAGTCCTCACTGCATCCCTTTTATTATGGCATGGTTTGCTTCATTTTCATTCACCTCAAAGTATTTTTAAGCTCCCTTTGTGATTTTATTTTTGACTCATTGATTATGATTTTTTTTCTCTAATTTCCACATATTCAGGAATTTCTGAAATTTTCTAATGTTATAGATTTCTAATTTCACTAAGGTCACATAACAAACTTTGCATGAATTTATCCATTCAGTTTTTTTTTTTTTAAATTAGAGTTAGAAAGTGAGAGAGAGAGACAAAGAGAAAGGTCTTCCTTCCATAGGTTCACCCCCAAAATGGCCACCACAGCCGGAGCTATGCCAATCCGAAGCTAGGAGCCAGGTGCTTCCCCACCCCGGTCTCCCATGCAGGTGCAGGGGCCCAAGCACTTGGGCCATCATCCACTGCCTTCCCCGGCCACAGCAGAGAGCTGGACTGGAAGAGGAGCAACTGGGACAGAATCAGGCACCCATATGGGATGCTGGCGCCGCAGGCGGAGGATTGACCAAGTGAGCCACGGCACCGGCCCCATCTATTCAATTTTGTAGAGCCTTGCTTTATGGTGTGGCACCTGCTCTGTCCTGGAAGAATCTTCCTTCTGTGCCTGAGAAGCAGGTGTATTCTGTCTTTGAATAGAATGTGCTATGCAGTGTGTTAGGTGTAACTGGTTTATCGTGCTTCAAGCAGGGTTGATTGTTGACATTCTGTTTGGTTGATCTGACAGTTATTGAAATTTGAGGCATTGTAGTCCTTAACTGTTATTATTTTTGTCTTCCATTCTTTTATTTAATGTTCTATGGGTTTAGGGAGGCGTGTTGTTTGATGCATTGATGTTTATAATTGTTTTATCTGTCTGATTCCGTATAAAATGTCCCTCTTTGTCTCCACTAATACTTTGCATCTTAAACCCATTTTGTCTGATATTAGCGTACTAATCTACTTGTCCTTTGGTGACTGTTTCCATGACGCATATTTTTCCACTTGTTTACTTTCAACTTGTTTTACCTTGAAGTCTAAAATGCATGTTTTGTAGTCTGCAGCTGGTCGGGTCATTTAAAAAAGTCGTTCTTCCGATCTTTGCCTTTCCGCTGGAGTATAATTTACATTTAAGTGTAATTTACACTTAATGTAATTACAGACATAGAATTTGCACCTTCCATTTTGGTCTTTGTTTTCTACCTGCCTTATGTCTTTGTTCCTCTGTTCCTCCTTTACTGCCTTATTTTGCATTAAATAGGAATTTTCTAGTGTAACATTTTAATCCCTTTGTTGTTTCTTTTACTTTATGTTTTTGAGTTATTTTCTTAGTGGTCGACCTAGGGATTGCAGTTAATAACTTTCAACAATCTGTGGCAGGTTAATAGTGTTATGCAGAAACATCGCTCCAGTACAGCTGTTTCACTCCCTCTTTTATACTGTTATTTTCTTTTATTTTTTTAAAGATTTTTTTAAATCTATTTGAAAGGCAGAGTTACAGATAGACAGAGGCAGAGAGAGGTAGAGACAGAGAGAGAACTTTCATCTGCTGTTTCACTCCCCAAATGGCTGAAATGGCCAGAGCCAGGCCAATCCAAAGCCAGGAGCCTGGAGCTTCTTCCAGGTGTCCCACATGGGTTCAGGGTCCCAAGCACTTGGACCATCTTCTACTGCTATCCCAGGCCATAGCAGAGAGCTGGATCGGAAGTGGAACAGCTCGGGATTCAAACCAGCACCTTAATGGGATGCCGTCACTGCAGGCAACAGCTTTTACTTGATACCCCACAGAGCCAGCCCCTACTGATCCATTCTTAAACCTGTTTAGATCTGCTGTGTGTCATTCTTAGTATTATTAATTTCAGCTATTGTGCTTTCCAACTCTAGAATTTTTATTTAGTTCTTTTTAAATGCAAAGTGATGTCTGTTTATTGATATACTTTGGTTGGTAGGATATTTCTGACATACTTCTCTTTATTTAGATATACTTTTCTGTATCTATTTGAAAATATTTATAATAACTTACTTAAAGTCTTTGTCTACTAATTCCACCATCTACCCCACTCCCCAGGGGTAGTTTCTATTAAATATACACCCCTCTCTTTCTCTGAATGTTTTATAAATTTTGTTTTAAACGGTATGTTTTAGATAATTTAGCAACTTTTGAAACCAGATCCCTCTCCCTATCCAGGGTGTGTGGCTGTATGTGTGTGTGTGTGTGTGTGCTATTGCTGTTGCTGTATGTTTGTTCAGTGGCTTCTTAGAACAGGTTTGTGAGGGTTGTATTCCCTGCAGTTTATCCATTGAAGTCTGCTCAGTATCTAGTAGGCAGCTGATGATTAGCCAGATGTTCCTCAAAAAATGCCTTTAACCAGGGCCAGCACTGTGGTGTAGTAGGCTAAGCCTCCACCTGCTGTGCTGACATCCCATATGGGTACTGGTTCTAGTCCCAGCTGCTCTTCTTCTGATCCAGCTCCCTGCTAATGGCCTGGGATAGCAGTGGAAGATGGCCCAAGTCCTTGGGCCCCTGCACCCATGTGGGAGACCTGAAGAAGCTCCTGGCTCCTGGCTTTGGATCGGCCCAGCTCTAGCCATTGCAGCTATTTGGGGAGTGAGCCAGCAAATGGAAGACCTCTCTCCCTGTCTCTCTCTCTCTCTCTCTGTCTGTAGCTCACCTCTCAAATAAATAAATAAAATCTTAAAAAATTGCCTTTAATCAATACATTTTTCTCCTTTTCAAGGAGGTTCTGTACATGCACTGGGACAGGGAGACAGCTGTGTTAGCCTTCACTTACCTGCTGGTGTAGGGCCTCAAGATCAACCAGAAGGCCGGTGCCACGGCTCAATAGGCTAATCCTCCACCTGCGGTGCTGGCACACCGGGTTCTAGCCCTGGTCGGGGCACCGGATTCTGTCCCGGTTGCCCCTCTTCCAGTCCAGCTCTCTGCTGTGATCCGGGAGTGCAGTGGAGGATGGCCCAAGTGCTTGGGCCCTGCACCCCATGGGAGACCAGGAGAAGCACCTGGCTCCTGCCTTCCCATCAGCGCAGTGCGCTGGCCTTGGCGGCCATTGGAGGGTGAACCAACAGCAAAGGAAGACCTTTCTCTCTCTCTCTCTCTCTCTCTCTCACTGTCCACTCTGCCTGACCAAAAAAAAAAAAAAAATCAACCAGAAATAAGACACAGGCACCTTCTTGTCTCTTTCCTGGACATAGATGCATAGACATGCACATTCAGACAGCTTTGTAAGTTTTCACTCCAGGAATATATCAGCTCTCCCCATAAATGTCTCATTCTCCTCATGTCCCCTTTAAATTTTTGGCCGGGCTGATATTTGTCCCAGCTGGTGTTGCAGACTCGGGCTCCTGTGATGCTAAACAATTGCTGCTTGGACACAGAACATTTCCCACAGAGTGAGCTTTTGAACCGAGTCACAGAATGGCAGCACCTTGTGAGTGAGGGTCTTCCAGGGAGCCGTGAGCCACATCAAATTGTGACAGTGCCCGAGGGTTGAAAGCTGCGGACGAGTTCCAAACCCCACCTTCACCTGTTGTAGCTGCAAGGATGCTGATTTTCACAGCCTGCTCTGGGGAGAGGCTGCTGCTTTTTTTAAAAAGATTTATTTTATTTTATTCTAAAGACAGAGTTACAGAGAGAGGTAGAGACAGAGAGAGGTCTTACATCCGCTGATTCACTCCCCAGATGGCTGCAATGGCTAGAGCTGCGTGGATCCAAAGCCAGGAGCTTCCTCCAGGTTTCCCACGTGGGCACAGGGGCCCAAGGACTTGGGTCATCTAATACTGCTTTCCCAGGCCACAGCAGAGAGCTGGATCGGAAGTAGAGCAGCTGGGACTAGAACCAGAGTCCATATGGGATGCCGGCATTTCGGGCCAGGACTTTAACCTGCTGCGCCACAGCGCCGGCCCCAGGCTGCTGCATTTCAAGGCTGCTCTGGAGTTGGGGAGGTGGTGATAGGACTTGGTTAAGTCAAAGCTAATTCTGAACCCTGCTGTCCACAGAATGATTGGGCAGTTGGACCCATTTCACATAGATAGTTCCATTTCCACCCTGTTGTCTGCAAGGAAAGGACATTTTCTTTAGCCTCTGTGGATCTCTCTTGATTGGCATTTGCAGAGTGCTGGGTGGGGGAGGGGCTGTTCTTGTGCTACCATGGAATGTTTGGACAGCTTAGGGTAACTGGACAACATGCATGAGCCCGAACTGGGAGAAGATGCTCCCCTGGGGTCCAAAACCACATGTCATCCTCTCCTGCTTCCATTTGACATGAGAAATCTCGAGTACCTATTATACTCTTTAAAGATACAACATTTATGTAACTCATCCTTTTGAAGCTGGAAATAGTCGCATGAACATGGCGCATTGGCAGTTTAATGAGTTTCCAGAGGAGTGTTGGGGGTGGGGTGGGCTAGCAGGAGCTTACTGGGATAGGACTTCTTCAGGAAGGGAACTGGCACTGCCAAGGACAGGCTGAGTGACAGGGGACATGGTGTGTGGGGTCCTGGACCTGCCCAGCAGGTGCAGACTTGAGGCAGGAGTTTACAGTCAGACTCAGGAAGTTATCTTGGTTAAAATTAGAAGAATAAATATTTGGATAACAAAACCTGAGCCCAGTGGATACTGGAATTCAGAGGCGAATGAGCAAGGCTCTTCCCAATAGTTTGTCCTGAGTGACAGGACTGTGGCCCTCAACTTGGGGCCTGGTGCTCTTACTGTGATAGGGTGACTCCAGGTGGCAGGGCTCACAGGGGCTTCTGTGCATGTCACACCCTAGTTTCCTCATTACAGGGAGCATGAAGAAGGGCCTTGGCTTACACCACGGCTGCCTGTCCTATTGTGGCAGCTGGGCTGGAGGAGGAGCCTCCTGGGGGTCCAGCAACGAGGAAGGGTCCCACTCTGGGACTGCAGGGACAGGTCAGCTGTGCTTGTGGCAGACAGGGGCACTGTGTCTGGCACGAGCAGTGCCCAGGAAATGGGCTAATTGACCGAATGATTGGGTCTTGGAGAAAAGGTGGGCCAGCGCCTCCACCTGCTGTGTTGACAGAGACCTTTCTGCCCCTCTGGGCCCTGTCAACAGAGGCTAGAGCTCTCTCATTTCTTATCCCTTGGAAGCGTCTTCCTCTCCCTTCAGGCTGCCCCGTATCTTTGAGCAGAGTAAAACTCCTAATGAGGCTGATTCATGTTTCCAGGCCCTGCTCTTCCCTGCCTTCCTGCAGACTCTCCAGGGCATGGGGACAGGGCCGTGGGGCAGCCAGACCCTCTGCCCCCCTGATTTCAGCAGTTTCACTCCCAGAGGAGGTCTTTGTTTGCAGGTTCTTGGTACCTGCAGATGTGGCTCCTCTAAGCTGCAGGCTGGCAGCCTAGATGCTGGTTCAGATGGGCTGCCCTGAGCCTGCATACATTGTTTGCTTGTGGCTAGAGGTTCACCACCTTGGTGCTGCCCTCTGTGGCTTGGGACTCAGTGGGCAAGGGCAGTAAGGCTTCTTTGTTCCAGTTCTTGCTTGCTGAGCAAGGTCTTCCCAGCCCCATCCAAGAGGCAGGGGGATGGAGTCTCCCCAGCCCTAGCAGCTCATCATCCAATGCCGAGTCACTAGGGGAGGATCCAGGGGTCCTCTCCACCCTGAGGGGCATGGTCTTTCCAGTGTTGGGCAGGGGCTGATGCCCACTCCATTGCGTGTGGGGGCACTCTGTGTACTTGTACCTGTAGACCCCAGTCCTTCAGGTCCTTTTCAGAGCAGGTACTGGAAAAGGAGATGACACAAGTTCTGGTGTCTGCAATGGGTCTGACACTTTATATCCATGGTTCTGTTTAAGTTTCACAATAGCACCCTGGGGAAAGGTGGCTCAGAGGGATTAAGTGATTTGTTTTGTATCACATGATTAGTAACTGTTGTGCTGTCACTCCTTAGACACTTATTAGTGGAGCTTATTACCTTGACCTGCACTTGGCGGGAGGGGGCTAACACAGCCCAGCAAGCTTGTGAGGACCCAGGAGCCTGTGCAAGGGCAGGCATCACCTGGTTTTGTTCTTTTCTGCTTATGTTGGAGCCCATAGATTATGAGGAAGCAGAGGACACAGTAATATTGTCCAGTTCGGGGCCAGCTTTCTCAAATACATCAAGAGAAAACTATGTTTCATGAGCTAATCCCTTTTATGACAGAGAAGATCTACAGTTCCTTGGCTTGCCTGGAGTGCTGATCAAAAGGCCATTTGTATTTCCTGTACATTAGAGGCTGGCTTTTCATGTAGACTTAATTTCTGAAGATTTCCCATTGTTCTAAGTTATTCTCAGTCCATTAAATGACACAGGATAAAGGAAGAGGGTGTTTAGCATACTTTGGCATAATTGCTTGATGCAATTATTGATAACCACTGGTTTTCAGTGGAAGTGATGGGACAGCCCTATCTTTAAGATTTTTGTATTTAGGGGCTAGTGCTGTAGCATAGCGGGGTAGGCCTCCGACTGCAGTGCCAGCATCCCATGTGGGCACTGGTTGGAGTCCTGGCTGCTCCTATTCTGCTATCCAGTTCACTGTTATGGCCTGGGGAAACAGTAAATGATGACCCAAGTGCTTGAGCCCCTGTACCTGTGTGGGACACCCGGAAGAAGCTCCTGGCTCCTGGCTTCAGATTCACTCAGCTCTGGCTGTTGGAGCCATTTGGAGAGAACCAGTGGATGGAAGACCTCTCTCTCTCCCCCTCTCTCTGTCTGTAACTCTACCTCTCAGATAATGAAAATATTTCAGAAAAAGATTTTGTATTTAATCAGACATGCCCTCCTGTCATTGCATGTCTGTCCTGAGAGTGGCATCTGGGGTTATCCTTATGAATGGGGCTTCTCGGCACAGTTTTCTGGGGTCTGAGCTTCTCGCTGCACCCCTCTTCTTTGCGTTACTCTGTGCGTTTGCTAATTTGAGGTCAGTTTCAGCTACTCCTGTAAATGGTTGAGCAATGGCAGCCTCCCCTCCTACCCGACTTGATTGTGAAGTGCTAGATTCCAAGTTGGAAGGATTTGTTATTTGGAGATTATTTTGCCCTCTTTTGTAAATTAATTTCCTTTCCTGCTAAGACAGCCAAAGCACTGCAATGATTTTCTACCACAGAGAGGTAATGAGGCTTAGGGGAAAATGGTTAGTAGGAAAACATTGTACCACACTGAGAATTAGGAGCTCTGGGTGGAGAAGAAGCTGATGAATATTAAAACCAGACAGTGTGGTGTTGTGTGGAGGGCTTCTGAGAGGGTTTGCACACATTGTGCTGGGAGCCAGTGAGGCCAGCACCCTCATGCGTGTTAGGGGGACCATGCACTGGTTCTGCACTTAACCCCTCAGGGGCTAAAGGCATAGCAACAGTGTGCAAAACCGGGAAGCCAGCAGGATCGGCTTGCGACATTCACAGATGTCTCACAGTGGGGGTGCCTTTTTGTTTTGTTACATGCGGTCTGGAAGTTTCTTCCTGGAAGTGATGCAAGTCTTCCGAGGTGACTGCCCACATCAGTGGAGGGAAAACATGTATGCATGAGAGTCCGCAGGCTAGAGGAGTGGTTCAGCTAGCAAGACCTTGATTTTGCTTCCTTGCTTCCTATCTTATTTCCCTCTTTTCCTTTTTCCTTCCATCTCTCCCCCTTTAAATAAACTTATCTCCTAATTCCATTTTCCATGAATTTTTGAAGTACCCTCCTATTTTAAATTTTTTTAACTTTTTGATTATTATTATTATTATTATTATTATTATTTACTAGAGAACAAGCAAGCTCATCTAGTAACTCATTCCTCAAATGCCCATGAGTGCTGAGGTTGAACCAGGCTAAAGCTGGGAGCCAGCAACTCCATCCAAGTCTCTCACATGGGTGGCAGGGATCAAACCACTGAGCCATCATCTGTTGCTTCCTGGAGTCCACATTAGCAAGAAGCTAGAATAAGGAACAGAGCTGGAATTGGAACCCAGGCAGTGACATAGGATGCAAGCATTTTACCTGGCATCTTAACCATGCGTCTCTTCCTTCCCCCACCTACCCCCTTTTGGTAGAAGGCTTTATTTGGAGAGCCAAGCTGTGGAGGAAAATGAAGCCCCCTAAGTACTAGATTTGGGGGGGAGCCTGAAGTGACACGGAAGGGCTTGCAGGAATGTGGCGACTGACATCAAGGTGTTCATTTCATCACAGAGGAGCTAGGGAATTTAGGGATCCTTGAAGATCAATAAAAGGAGAGTTTATAGAACTGTAAATCTATCCACACTTAACTTTTCTTCTGGATAGAGCTGGGGCAAAAAGGCTATCATGGTTGTTCTCTGGATTGCCGAGAAGTCGTAGCCTGTGCTAGAAGCATGCTTCCCTGTGCTGCATGTCCAGGTGTGCGCTGTGACACCTGCTTGTCCTGGCTGGCCGAAACTCCTTGCTTTCTCATCCTGCATTCACACACCCCTCCAGGCTACTGTGCAGAGGATGCTGCTTCCATGGGGGCATGGAGTGTGCTGCAGGAGACAGGTGTGGGGATCCTGGAACACAGGGTCTTTGTGTCCGAGGGAATGCTCCTTAGGCTGAGCCTGGTGGGGAGATTCAGGAGCTATCTATGGAGAGAGCGAGAGACCCCTCCAAGAAGGGAGGGCGGTGCAGAGAATGGATGAGTGGTGCCTTGTTTAACGTGAGAGGCAGGCTTTTTTACCTGCAGCCTGTTGGCCACGGGATGGAGATGTGGCAACTCCCAGGCACCTGTGGGCTTCAGGTACTTCAGGGAAGGTTTAAGTGTGAGCCCTTGGCCTGTCCCTGCAACTTCCAGGCTACTTGAAAGCATTCTGGGGTGGATCTGGGTGGGGTGCCAATAGTGCCTGCAAAGTTGTGCACACCAGTGGCCTTACATCCATGAGACACCTGACCAGCAGTCTGCGCTTAGGTGTGCTGAGGAAGGCACAGAAGGTAGCATCTGGAAAGGCAGCACGGGACAGTCAGCCTCAGGAAAATGGAGGGAGAAGAGGTTTACAGGGTGGGCAAGGAGGGTCTCTTGGTTACATGTGACAGAAACGCCAAGTCAGGCTCAATCAAGCAAGAATGCAGAGCTGGGACCTGCGGGTGCACTTTGCGTGTTCGGAGCCCACGTGCTTGCTGGCTTGCACCCAGCACTGCTCGTCCTTTCATTTGCCTGCCGGTTGGCTTCCATCCTGACATTTGTTTATTCATTCAACAAATGTGCATGCACCTTGTGCCACACAGAAGGCCCATGCCCTTGTGGAGCCCAAGGCTGATTCTCTGCATGGCAGGCAGGATGGGAGCCAGCAGCCCCAGCCAAGGAAGATAGAGGTTGGGTCTTTTCCCATGTCCACCAGACACCTCTCACAGAAAGGCTCAGTTTGGTTTTGCTGGGTTATGCTCCTGTGCATGGGCTGGTTGCTGTGCACAGGAAAATGGGAGCCTCCAGTGGCTGGTGTGGGAGTGGCATCCTGGGAGTGGCACCCATTCAAAGCCAGACACACCATCCAGAGACTGTTTCTCATTGGAATAGGAGTGCCAATTCCAGGTGCCCACCATGTGTATGCCCAGCCCAGGATGCAAACCAGGCGACAGTGCATGGTCACCTACAGATGGGAATGCTTGAGTGGTGGGTGGTTGTGTGGTCAGAGCATGGGGTGTGTGGAGGGCAGTGGTGCAGATGTGGCTGGGAACCGCTGTGAGGGGCCTGAGTGCTGGGCCAGAGAGGCTGATCAGACATTGTTCTGTGAGCCACAGAGGGTGATCTGCAGCCTGGTATAGGAAGAGGCTCTGCAGGAAGGTGGTACTGGGCATGAGGTTGGCTGAATGTGGGGACTGATTGCATTAGAGGATGGATCAAAGGTGACTCTAAGGCTGTGCTCCTGCTTCTAAATATTTTGTTATCTCATAGGCCTTTGGAGCTCTCTCCTGCCAGGGCTATTTATTGCAGTCCCAGAACCTCCCCCACATCTAATGCTGTGTCATTTTTAAGACTACTGGGATGTGGAGTTATAACTCGCTTTTCCCTGGGTATTTTACACTCTCTCAGGCCAAGTCTGCAACACATTTGTGATTCTGTCAAGCTTCACCCTCTCTGGTTCATGCACAACATTAAAATGCCAGGGCCACTTGCCCTCAATGTCCTGTGACTCCAGTTTCCTGAGCGATGCAGAAGAGAGGCATCTCCTCTGTGGCTACCTCCATCTTCTCAGTGGGGCCACTGCTTCCCCTGCTGCCTGCGCTGGCTTGATGACTTTTCAGACAGACTCCTTCGTTGAATCTCCTAGCACTATGGTGTTTTGTCAGCTGCCTATATTTGTAAAGGGAAAAGTAAAGTACTTAAGTTTATTGGTCACTAACTTATGAAGCTCTCCTCATGCTATATTAGTGAGGAATAACTTCTAGACTGTTTTACCTACCTGATATCTGTCTGTCCATCTATCCACCCGTCCATCCATCCACTCATCTGCCCATCCATCATCTGTCTACCAAACCACATATCCATTCATCCCTCTACCCCTCCCTCTCTATCTCATCTACACACACACACAAACACACACACACACGTATCTAGGAAACTATGAGACAGACATCTTTGTTTGTTTATTTTCACTCCTTTATGTAAGTTTTTTTTTAATCCACACAGTATCCATAGTGATACGCTCTACAATGAAAACAAGGGTGCTGAGTTTCATCTGTCCAAAAACACAGCTTTGGCCTTTGGAGGAGCTAAGCTGGAGGCCTGAGGGTGTGGTGTTTGTGCTCATCAGTGCACAAACAGGGTGGCAGGTCCATCCACCATAGCATAGTCTGGGCACGCTGGGAGTGAAAATCGACAGGCAATTGGATAAGTAATTTAAGATTTACCCACAAAATGGAATACAAAGCAACTTTCTGAAAGAATAAATTAAATGAAAATATTGAAACTTCTATTTTTTTCTATTTATACACAAGCGGTGTAAATGCCCATGATCTATTGCTTCATGACAAAAAACTGCCGATTGTACAGTACTGTGTGTGCCGTGACTCCACCTCTGAGAAAACGATAACCTTACCTGTGCATAGAGAGAGCCTGGAGAGACGCCCCAGAGAGTGCAGTTACCACAGGATACTTCTGAGACATGAGATTGGGGGATGGAAAAGAATTTTCAATTAAAACTTGTTCCAGTTTTTAACACTAGTGATCATTTTTATAAAAATTCAGAAGTCTGTTCTGACTACAGCACATTGCTGCCGAGGAAGGGCTGATGTCTCTCTGCCCCCTGCACCTGTTAGGACCTGGGAAAGCAGTAGAGGATGGCACAAGTCCTTGGGCCTCTGCTGTCCCCACAGTGAGAGCTCTGCCTCCATCCCCTCTGCCCCAGTCTAACCATACTGCCCTCTCCAGGGTGTATCCCTGTGTGCTCAAAGCATCTCTTTGATATCTTATCCTGCTTAAAAAGCAAAACTTAATAAGCAAAAAATTCGAACTGAGACAACAGTGAAGTATCATCTTTGCAGAGTCAGGAGATACATATTTCCTTAAAGCACATGTTCTTATTTAAACATTTAAGAAGATTATACATACTTAGGAATATTTAGAATGTCAACAAAACACCTACATCTCTCTTTTTGCAATTAAAAATTGATATTCAGAGAATTATTTAACAGTAGCTGTAGCCAAAGCAAAGCTGTCAGCCTATGAATAATTTGTGTAATCCATGTCCTGCCGATGCGCAGCTTCGTACTGTGTTCCAGGATCATGCTACTGCAAACACTGTGGAAAGTTGACTTAATGATTTCTTCATCTTAATACCAGATTTGCTGTACAAAAATGATCTTACCTTTCTGATTTTATTTTCCTTTTGGAAAAACTGAGGTATGTGTAGGGCTCGTGTGTTAATCCTTTTGGAGAGGAGAAAAACTTGCACCAGAGCTGACTGAGGCATCAACTTTATCTTCAGCCTCATCTTCTTCCCTCTTCTTACTCTCTGGACCCTTGGCAATTCTCTCCTGTTTAAAGATAAAACTTTTTATTGGGAATAATTTTATATTATTAAACACAAAATGAAGAGAGTTATGTATCCCCTTGCTCAGTGTTCCCTGATGATAACTATCTAATGAACTCTTACATTTTCATTTTTAAAAGACCTTTATTTTTATTATTTTTTAAAATTTATAACACACACACACACACACAGGGAGCTCCTGAATCAATTACTGGTTCACTCACCAAATGGCTACAAGGGCTGGGCCTAGGTGGCCAAAGTTGGGAGACAGAATTCAATACTGTCTCCCACATGGGTGGCAGGGATCAACTTACTTGAGCCATCACCACTACTTCAAAGGATCTGCATTGGCTGGAAGCTGGAATCAGTGACTGGAGCTGGAAATTGAACACAGGCATTCCTGTGTGCAAGAGCCAGCACTGTGGCACAGAGGGTAAAGCTGCTGCCTGCAGTGCCAGCATCCCATTTGGGTGCCGGTTCGTGTCCTGGCTGCTCCACTTCCAATACAGCTCTCTGCTATGGCCTGGGAAAGCAGTATAGGATGGCCCAAGTCCTTGGGCCTCTTGCACCCACGTGGGAAGATCTGGAGAAAGCTCCTGGCTTCGGATCAGCTCAGCTCCAGCCATGTGGCCAATTGGGGAGTGAACCAGTGGATGGAAGACTCTCTCTCTCTCCCTCTCCCTCTCTCTCTCTGTAACTCTTTCTAATAAATAAATAAATCTTTAAAAAGAACATATCTTTTAAAAAATGATGCACTAGCAAAATTAGGAAAGTAACAATATACGTTGCTGTTAACTAAACCCCAGACCTCATTCGAATTTCAGCCGCTTTCCACCAATGTCCTTTGTCTGCTATTGCGTCCCACCCAAGATAGATGCAGTGTGGCACTGAGGACACTTCCTCTGTTTTCCTGAGTGTGCCAGGCTCTGCTTTAACATGCTAATGCGGTGTCATCCTCAATTTTGTTCTGCAGTTTAGCAGACTCCTTGCGAGCTGGCTCATCCCCTGCACGCTGTCCACATTCGCCCTGTGCTTGTGCAGCATCTCCAGGATGTTCTTTGACTTCTGGACGATATGCAGAAGAAAGGGGGAGCAAGGTCAGAGGACGCTGGCTCTGTTACCGGGCTTCTTGAACCTGTCTTCTCTCCCCATCACAAGGAGCTAAGGCTTCCGGAACAAGGCTTTAAAGATCACCCTGTCTTCAGTCTCCTCCCTCCTTGGCAGACCCAGTGAGCTGCTTTCCCAGGCTCCGTGATGGGGGTCCCCTCCCCAGGGATGGCCATGGGCACGGTTGCCACTTATTTCCAAGACTGCATTGAGCTCTGTTACTCAGGTGTCTCCTGAAGTCTCTGCCTGCCTGAGTATTTTTATCTCCTTGTGGCATAGAAAGTATTTTTCCAAATGGATTATTTGGAGCAGTGATCTCCAAAGTAGCTTGCACAACTGATTCCCTGGGGGGTGAAAGGAAAATATTGAAACTTCTATTTTTTTTTTTGAGACTACAAAGCAGAGAGATGGAGCTTTCTTAATATTTCATGGGAGATGGCACTGGGTGGAATGGGGTGGGCCCTGCAGGGGGTGTGGTGTGGTGACCTCACCCTGCTGTTGATCTGCTCAGGGCATCAAGTGTATCCCATTTAATCCGCCCTGGGATACCATTAGCTGATTACTTTTACAAAGCAAGACCTTTCAGAGGTGGACTCCTTACAGAGAACCTTGTAATGAAATGGGAACGATTTTTGAAATCTCTTGTATGACTCAGCTATTCACCAATGATCTCATGGCCAAGTGCTTAAAAGATTGGAACTTGGCCGGCGCCATGGCTTAACAGGCTAATCCTCCGCCTTGTGGTGCCGGCACATCGGGTTCTAGTCCCAGTTGGGGTGCCGGGTTCTATCCCGGTTGCCCCTCTTCCAGGCCAGCTCTCTGCTATGCCCAGGAAGGCAGTGGAGGATGGCCCAAGTCCTTGGGCCCTGCACCCACATGGGAGACCAGGAGAAGCACCTGGCTCCTGGCTTTGGATCAGTGAGATGCGCCCGCCGCAGCGGCCATTGGAGGGTGAACCAACGGCAAAAAGGAAGACCTTTCTCTCTGTCTCTCTCTCTCTCACTATCCACTCTGCCTGTCAAAAAAAAAAAAAAAAGATTGGAACTTGATGCTAAGATATTTTCTTTTGTAGAAAAAAAAAAGCAATTGAGTTTGCTGATCCTTTTAGGAATGATCAGACAATGTTAGGCACATGCTACCTGGTAAATATTTTCAAAAAGTTCAACATATTTAATCTGTCCCTCCAATGTTTTAACAGTGCATGAGAAAGTAATTGCATTTTGAAAGAAACTCTTGCTCTGAGAGAGCACTTTGAAAATGAATGCTTGGGACTATTTCCATTATTATTTTGTCATTGCTGAAAACACTGTGTGTCACTCAGAAATAATCATTTTTTAAACCCTTCTCTCTATATATATTTTAATGACATCAGGACACAGAATTTGTTCAACCCATATATGAAAATCTTCCACAGTGAAAAGTTTCAGTGTGCTTTGAAAGTACTTATTAAATCTGTGAGAATTTCAACATTTCCCCAGTTCTGGGAAACAGAATTTTCTAAGTCATGGCTAAGAATCTTCCAGAGTGCAGAGTTTCAGTGTGCTTTGAGATGTCTTCCTAAAAACATGAAAATTTTGTGGTTTGGAATCTTTGCAAGAAAAGGGCTGGTTAAGCTAGGAAGATAGAAATGTGTTAGCCAGGCTGGTGTTGTGGTGTAGCCGGGTAAGCCACTGCTTGGAGCACTGGCTCCTCTACTTCTGATCCAGCTCCCTACTAATGCACCTGGGAAGGCAGCAGAAGTTGGCCCTAGTGCTTGGGCCCCTGCTACCTATGTAAGAGACTGGATGGAGTTCCTGGCTCTTGGCTTTACCCTGGCACAGCACTGGCCATTGTGGCCATTTAGGAAGTGAGCCAGCAGAAAGGACAATCTCTCTATCACTCTGCATCTCAGATAAATAAATAAATAAAATTTTTTAAAAGAAATATATTAGCTAACTATTTGACAAAATCTTTAGTGACTAATATTGACAAAGCAATGCCATTGAAGACTTTCTGTTTGGATGTGCAAGACTCTTGATAGCTAAAATAACCATTGAAATTAAATAATGAGATAAAGAGACACTGAAACCAGACCTATGAATTACTGTTTCACAGATGATGAAACTAAAATCGTTTTTAAATAGAGCATTTCAATTACATTGTTGGACTTTAACTTTTTTTTTTCTGATGGAGGATATATGTTTTTGATAATAGCAAAAACAATTTGTGCTATTAATCATATGTAATGTTGTTACTTATTGAAAATATTTTATTTCCTTTTTTGAATATCTTTGCAATCCATACTTCCATACATGTTTTATAATCTGTCATAATTTAAGTCCCTAATGACTCAGATCATGGGGAAGTTGCTTCAGGGTTTCACTGGAGGCTAGAAAGGGGTACAGTGTGTGAAAGTAATGAACTCAACAGCCAAGAACTAACCTCTGTTTCTGTAAGCTGCTGTGGGATCCATTGCTTTCCATGTCTGTGAGAGTCGTTGGATTAAAGGAATAGTAAAATAAAAATGTTGATATTATTCTGCTTAAACACGTGTTACCTTTTTTGAAAAAATGGAATCATACTCTATCCATTACATTTGTAACTTGCTTTAAATAATTTTAAAATAAGGCACTTATAGTTATTTCTTTGAGAGACAAACAGAACTCCCATCTGCCAACTCTCTTCCCAAATGCTAGGAACTTGATCCAGATCTCCCATGGGGATGGTAGGGATTTGACTATTTGAGCCATCACCTGCTGCCTCCCAGGGTACGAATTCACAGGGAGCTGGGATGGAGTGGAGCCAGGACTCCCACCGTACCCTCCAGGGTGGTTTGTCCCAACCAGGTCCTTAACTGTTCTTCCAGGCGTCCAGCCCAATGCTATAGTCATCCTTCCAAATTAGTCAAAATGGCTCTAATTCACTCATCTAATCTTTATATCGGGATCCATTATGTGTGTGCCCCACACGTTGTTAAACATGTTGCTGTGGAGAGAGGTGCGCATTTGTCCCCAGGTTAGTTCTTCTCTCCATCTTTCATTTTCTTCCATTGAGGATTCCTGCGCCTAATACAGGAAATGCAGCAATAAATATCCCCATCCATTTTTTAAAAATATTTATTTCTTTGAAACACTGAGGAGAGAGAGGAGGAGAGAAAGAAAGAGACAATGAGAGAGATCTTCCATTTGCTGGTTTACTTCTCAAATGGCCACAATATCCAGGCCTGGGCCACACTGAAGCCAGGAGCTAGGAATCCCATCTGAATCTCCCTCATGGGTGGCAGGGGCCTAAGCACTTGGGTCATCATCTGCTGCGCTCCCAGGTGCATTAGTAGGGAGCTGGATTGGAAGCAGAGCAGCTAGGACTTGATCTAGCACTCTGATATGTAACCCACTGCACCACAACAACGACTTCCTCGTATTTTTTAATTTCTGTAAGATAAATCCCCACAGTGGTCTTTTAGGGCAAAGCTTATACAGTAGGCCCTGTACCCACAGAGAATCTGTTCTGAAGCCCAATTTCTGGATGCCTGATAGTAACAAATCCTATGTCTACTTATTGCTTTTCCTAGTCCTTGTATAACTTTCTGTGATACAGTTGAACATAAATGGGGTACAGCAAGAAATTAGCAACAATAATTAATAATGTAATGGAACAGTCATCTCAGTCCTTTAAAAAGTTCATGAAAAATGGCATTAAGTAAATTCATTTTAATAAAAGTAACGTGAAATTTTCCAAAGTTCATAAAATTGTGTACTATGGAACAAACTAAATGCATGGATCTCAATTTTTTACACATCAAAATAAACTTTGATTTTAAAGCAGTTTTTTCACAAACATATATCTCACAATATACTATAATACGATATGCCATGACTGAACAGAGAATTGTTTACTTCTGGAATTTTCCATGTAATATTTCCAGACTTTGGTTGAGTTGGGATAACTGAGACTGTGGAAAGTGAAAATGTGGATAAGGGAGGACTCCTCGGTGTATTTTCAGTTTCTGTAAAATTTATTTATTTGAGAGAGAGAGAGAGAGAGATCTTCTTCCTGCTGATATACTCAACAAATGCCTACAACAGCCAGGCTGGGCCAGGCCAAAGCTAGGAGCTTGGAACTCAGTCTGTGGGACCTGTGGATTCCTCACTAGTCCCACCTCTCAAAGATGCCAGCAGCTCCCGATGGATCCACACTGAGGTCCAAGTCTTTCACACACGGTCCTCTGGGAGTCACTGAACTTTCAGAGCAGTGTGTAGGCCATGGTTTAAATCTTCTACAGGAGTCTCTTCCATTCCTTTTTCTCTGCATTGCTGTTGTGATCCTTGACCACTTTTTCCCCTTATTCATTCTAAAGGAGGTTTTACTAACTGATGTTAACCAGTTTCCTGTCGTGCACATTGCAAATATTTTCTGCAGTCTTTCATTTGTCTTTTGGTTTTATGGTATCATGTACTAAAAATTATCTCACTTAAATTCTTTCTAGGTGAAGTGATGCTCACGTTGCTGGTGTTTTTTTTTCCCTCTGTTGTATAGCTATTTTATTATTTCTACCTACATCTTTAATATCTCTGGCATACAGTTTTTTAATGGAATAGATAATAATTATCTTTGATTTATTCCATCATACTGTATTAAATTTGCTTATTAAAAGAAGCATCGTTTTCTATCACAGAATTGAAATATTGTCTTAGTTACCTATAAAGTTCTCATATATAATTTGTTAATGGGGGGTTGTTTGGTGATAATCTTTTTGATAGAATAATTGCAACTCCTAAGAATTTGTCATCTTGGAATAGCTGACAAAATGAGCAAGAGATATGCTCAAGGATGTTCATTGCTACATTCAATAGTGAAACATTTGAAACAACTCTCTTTTTGAAACAAATGATTAAATAACCAAATAGAATAGTAGAATAATGTTCTGCTATTGCAAAGAATGTATTCCTACTAATTCAAAGACATATGGTTTGGTGGGGGGAAAAACACTGCAGAAAGTCCATATAATATGATGCTAGTTACACTATTATTAAATTATCTGTGTGTCTACTTCACACAACCACACACACTATTTAGTATTTAAATGTATTAGCAGGTGCCTTTTTCTCTGTTTATCTGTGCTTGACTCTCCCCCACCCCCAACCTTCAGGCAACACGTGAGCCCTGGGGACCAAAGTTAGTGCTCAGCTTTGCAGTTTCAGAGTTGACTTTTACCACGCAGGACAGGGATGCTGGTTCGAGGGGAAGGCTTGCAGAGCCTCCCAGTCTCCCCACCACTGCAGCTTATGTCCTAATCCTAGGTCCCTGAGCCTCATGGTCCGCTGGATCCATGCAGAGGAGACAGAGACCATGCAGGTGCAGGAAGGAGAAGCAAGCAGCTGACCTGGGAGCAGCCCTGTAACCTGTGGGATCAACCTCTGAGAAGCACTCTGTGACGCTGAGACCCTCCCAGGCTGGGCAATGGGAGTCTGGGTCACCAGCCCTAGGGAGTTGAAGACGTGAGTCAGGGGCCCCATCTGAGCTCTCTGGAGATAGCTGCCTTACCAGCATTCTGAGCCAGGTGTAGAAACAGAGTGGAGACTGGCAGGTGGAGGTAATGTACGTCTAGGCAGAGAGAGAGACAGGGAAAGCCCTCCCAGAGAAATCTGCGGCATCCACAAGTTTTCCATGTGCCTCCTCTAAAAGGGGGCTTGAGAAACCAAGACTCCAAGGCTGTTGGGTCACAGAGGCCTCACAATGGAGGAAGTGGTGCTGAGGCCTCACAGTGGAGGAAGGGGTGCTGAGATAAGTAGGAGAGTACCTTGAAAAGCCCACTGAGTGGGTGGGTGTTTGGTGGAGTGGTTAGCACACCACTTGGGATGCCTGTGTCCTTTATCAGAGTGCCTGAGTTCAAGTCCTGGCTTGGCTCCTGATTCCAGCTGCCTGCTAATGGGCACCCTGGGAGGCAGTAGGGGATGGCTCAAGTGCTTGAGTCCCTGCCACCTAGATGGGAGACCAAACTGAATTCTGGGCTCTCCTGGCTTTGGCAGGGCCCAGATCCAGCTGTTGTGGGCATTTGAAAAGTGAATCAGTGGATGGGAAATCTCTGTCTCTTTGTATCTCTGCTTTTCAGATAAACTAGCTAAATAAATAAAAATTTAGAAGTTCATGAAAAACATGTATTGTTGTTTTACTTATCTGAAAGGCAGAGGGGGAGAGGGAGAGGGAAAGGGAGAGAGAGAGAGAAAAAAGTCCATCCCTTGGTTCACTCCCCAAATGTCTACAACAGCTGGGTGGTGCTGGGCCAGGCCAAAGCCAGGAGCCTAGCATTCCATCCAGATCTCTCACATGGGTATCAGGGGCCCAGATATTGGGCCGTCTTCTGCTGCCTTCCCAGGCACATTAGCAGGAAGTTGGATTGGAAGCAGAGCAACCAGGATTTGAACAGGTGTTCCGATGTGGGATGCCAGCATCACAGGAAGCAGCTTAACCTGCTTTGCCACAACACCGGCCCCTGTGCATGGATTTCAAAACCCTTTGAACCAAAATAAGATGACCTTTCTCTTGTACTTTCCACAAACTTGTTGAAGTCTGCTTGCACATTCTTGGCTCAAACTAGCAAGGATCATGAGCATCAGGGGCCATGACATAACCCCTCCCCACTTACACCTTGCTACCTCTTGGTTGTCAGTCTTGGTTTATCCCAAGCCTTCCTGGGGAGCCCTGGCTGCTTGAACTGCTGCTTCTGCAGCTCTCTGTGTTGCCTGCTAGAGCCTCTGCTTTGGTGCCCTCTCCTCCCCGAGGTTCCAGCTGATGCCCTTCTGCAGCCAGGCCCGGGCTGTGTCCCCTTTGCATGCCCTGCTCTGACGGTGCCATGCAGTCACCCTGTACCCACCAAGACCTCAGAAGCACAACAGAGCCTCCACGCGGGATGAGATTTAAACACTGCAGGCTGCCAGGGTTCTCCCAGAGCCCCTTTAAATTTAAAGCGATCAATCCAGTGAGTTATTGTGGGAGCAGTAACTGGGTTTCAGCTGGGGGAAGTCTGGGCTCTATAAAATTCAGATAAATCATTCCAGAGATATATATCTAGAGCTCTAAGTCACTCAGACATCAATTGAGATGAATGCTTTTCCAATTTCCTCTTCAGAAGCCACATCTCTGTGTGTATGCCCCCAGAATCTGCATTCATGATCACCCCAACAGCTTTGGGGGGATGGTAGATGGCATGGTGCCAAGCTCTCCCAGGGTCTGCATGCAGCTGGACTTCTTTTTCTTAAAGATTTATTTGTTTATTTGAAAGTCAGAGTTACACAGAGAGAGGAGAGGCAGAGAGAGAAGTCTTCCATCTGATGGTTCACTCCCCAATTGGCTGCAATGGCTGGAGCTGCGCCGATCTGAAGCCAGGAGCTAGGAGCTTCTTCCAGGTTTCCCACATGGGTGCAGGGGCCCAAAGACTTGGTACTTCTTCCACTGCTTCCCCAGGCCACAGCAGAGAGCTGGATCAGAAGTGGAGCAGCCGGGTCTCAAACCAATGCCCAAATGGATGCTAGCACTTCAGGCCAGGGTGTTTACGCATTGCAGCACAGTGCCAGCCCCTCAGCTGGACTTCTAAGAGCTGAGGCCAAGAAAGGCTCCCTGGGTCAGAAAACTCCAAGGCCTCCTTGAAGAGAGATGATGTGAAGCAAGACAGAGAGCCCTGTGAAGAGAGTTGCAGGGACCGGGCAGGCTGCAGAGGGCTTGTCCCACAGATATTTGGATTCAGTGCAACAATGATTATGATAATCCCCCTGGTCCTTTGCTGCCAGCCCAAGAGGTATGACAGGCAGAACTATACCCCCTGCCCCACAGCTGCTCATGTCCTAACCCCCAGAATCTCTGGCTGTGCTCAGCTGCATGGCAAAGGAGAATTACAATTGCAGGTAGAATTACAGTTGCTAACAATACACTAACTTGAAGATAGGGAGAGTGTACTGGATTATCCAAGTGGGCCCAGTATAATCATAAGAGACTTTAGAAGTGAATGAGGGATGGGGCTGGCACTGTGGTGTAGTGAGTAAAGTCACTGCCTGCAGCACCAGCATCCCATATGGATGCCAGTTCGAGTCCCAGCTGCTCCACTTCCAACCCAGCTCCCTGCTAATGTGCCTAGGAAAGGCAGCGGAAGATGGTCTGAGTGATTGGGCCCCTGCTACTGTTGCTGGAGACCCAGATGAAGCTCCTGGCTTCGTTCTGGCCCAGCCTTGGCAGTTATTGCCATCTGGGGAGTGAACCAGTAGATGCAAGATTGATTTTCTCTCTCTCCCTCCCTCTCTCTCTGTAACTCTGACTTTAAAATAAATAAATGAATCATTTTAAAAGAAACGCAAGAGGGAGGCAGGAGAGATGAGGCAGCAGAAGACATGACAACTGGAAGAAGGCACGTAGAGATGCAACATTGTTGGTCTTGAAGACGAAGGAGCTGCAAGCCAAGGAATGCGAGCGGCTTTAAAAGTTGGGAGAGGCAAGGAAAGAGCTCAGTTCTAGAGTCTACAGGAAGAAGCACATCCTTGCCATTATATTTTTTTTCTTAAGATTTATGTATTTATTTGAAAGTCAGAGTTACACAGAGAGAGAAGGAGAGGCAGAGAGAGAGAGAGAGAGACAGAGAGGTCTTTCATCTGCTGGCTCACTCCCCAAATGGCTGCAATGGCTGGAGCTGCACCAATCTGAAGCCAGGTAGGAGCTTCTCCCAGGTCTCCCATGCGGGTGCAGGGGCCCAAGGACTTGGGCCATCTTCTACTGCTTTCCCAGGCCATAGCAGAGAGCTGGATTGGAAGTGGAGCTGCTGGGCCTCAAACTGGCACCCATATGGGATGCCGCCACTGCAGGCGGTAGCTATACCAGCTAAGCCACAGTGCTGGCCCCTGCCATTATCTTGATTTTAGCTTGGGGTGGCCCATGTCAGACTTGTCACTTACAGAACTCCAAGATAATAAATTTGTGTTGTTGAAGCCACTCAATTTGGGGTAATTAGTTCAGCATCAGTTTAGCTTCAATAGAGAAATCATACAGGTGGTATCTTTTCTATGCACTGATAAGGAGAAAGTCTCTCTCTGCACCAGGGGCCCCAATAAGACCTACCTGGGTAGAGGGAGGTGGAAAGGCATCCATGTGAGCTTGAGCTAGTTGTTGGCTCAGGTGTGAGGACTCATGGGGCCTGGAGGCAGCTCAGGTGGGCTGGCTGAGAGGCAGGTCCTATATACCAGGTGCTAGGTGGAGCTGGGACCGGCAGAGTGGACTCAGGCAGCTTGGCCTCAGAGGACTCTTGGTGGGCAGCGTCTCATTTTCTAGGGGCTAAACTGGCCCAGTTCACTTGAGCAATAATCAGCTGTTGGCCGATTGGAACAACTGTGCTCAAATTGACTAATTTTGGGGGGACAAATTAACTTTAAAAAGGGATTTTACTTCATACATTTCTGTGTGACTCCTTTGAGTTGAATATGAGAGATTTTTATTGCAGGCATTGGCAAGTTCTAATTTTTTAAAGCTTTCTGAGTCAAGGATTTTGTGACCACCTGCGATGGTCCAGCCACCATCTGGCAAAACTTGTCTCCAGCCTGCTTCCAATCTGTGGTTATGGGCGATGTCCCCCAGAGGATTAGGCTGGTAATTGTTTGGCCATCAGCCTATAGCTGGGTAGAACTAGAGAGCGTTTTGTCCATTTCCAGCACATACACTCCAGATCCCTGAGTTCAGATCCTGCCTCTGAGGGCTACACGTTTGGCCCAGCAGTTAGGACTCTTCCTGGGAGCCCAGCATCCTCTGTCAGAATGCGTGAGTTCGAATCCTGGTAACACCACCCATTCCAACTTCCTTCTAATCCACACTGTAGAGGGAAGTGAGTGTTGTGTCAGGTGCTTGGGTCTCTGCCACCCATGTGAGAAACCTGGGTTGAATCGCTAGTTCCTGGCCTACCCTTGGCCATTGCAAGTATTTGGGGGAGTGACCAGTAGATGGAAGATCTCTATCTGTCTCTGTCTCTCTGCCTTTCAAATGAAGAAAATCAACTTTATAAAAATCCTGGCTGTGTTGTATCATGGCATATTAGAGTGTCTCTGAACCTCGTTTTCCTCATCTGTATAATATGCATCATGACAAGCTGCTTCTTAGAGCAGCTGTGAGAATTCAAGGTGCTACACCACCTACTGCTCTGAGCACATTACCTGGCACAGGAGGAGGCATCACACAAACTTTGTGGAGGGGCTGGCATTGTGGCCTAGTGGCGTGCCTGGATCCCATCTAGCAGTGCGGGTTCAAATGCTGGCTGCTGTGCTCACAGTCCAGCTTCCTGATGATGATAACCTAAGAAGGCCGCAGATGATGACCTAAGACTTGGGCCCCTGCCACCCATGTGGAGGGCCTGGCTGGAGTACAGGGCTCCTGGCTTCAGCCAACACAGCCCTCACTGTTGCATGTATTTGAGAAGTGATCCAGTGGATGGAAGATCGATCTCTCTCTCTCTCTCTCTCTCTCTCTCTCATCACTCTGCCTTTCAACTAAATCAATAAATAAATCTTTCTAAAAATTTTGTGGGAAATGGAATTAGAGGATAAATTTATTTGGGTGCCAAAAGTTTTGAAATCCCAACTGAGAAGAGGTCTTTAGAAAGTTCCTAGGAAATGTATGCCATAAATAGTGCATGGGCTCAAAGTCTTCTTGCACCCAGATAAACCTATCTTCCAGTATCATTTCTCTGCAAACTCTCTGAAGTACCCTTATAGAGTTAAGTGCTGAAATGTAAATAATGATGTATCCCATCATTACTCTAGTTTTGGAATAGGTAATGTGAAAAATTAGAGAAAGCTGTATTGATGATCAGTGCAGGAATTAAGAATGGACTTTAAGGGCCAGTGCTGTGGTGTAGTTGCCACCTGTAGTGCCAGCATCCCATATGGGTACCAGTTGGAGTCCTGGCTGCTCCATTGCCAATCTAGCTCCTTGCTAGTGCACCTGGGAGAGCAACTGAAGACAACTCAAGTGCTTGGACCCCTGTACCCACTTGGGAGAGCAGGAAGAAGCTCTTGGCTCCTGGCTTCAGATTGGTGCAGCTCTGCTGTTGCGCCCAACTGGGGAGGGAACCAGTGGATGGAAGACCTCTCTCTCTCTGCCTCTCCTTCTCTCTGTGTGTAACTCTGACTTTCATATAAATAAATACATCTTTAAAAAAAAAAGAAAGAGCATCTGTGGGGCTGTAGGCAGATTGTTCTTTGGGGCAGCAGTAGCACCAGCAGCACAGGTGACCAGAACACAGCAGCAGCCACCCACCAGAGATGCCCCCTTTTATACAGGGTTACACAATAGTGGTCGTTAGCCAGCGAATTACCCAGCAGAAAATGTGTCAGCCTTACTGGGCCTGCTGACCAGCAGAAAATCTGTCTATCACTGGGACCTACCCAGTTGCCATGGAGATACAGATAAGAGGACACAGCAGCATGCACTCTTGACACTATTAATCAACATGCTTACCTGGATTTTCTTACAGTTCCAACAAAGATACTGAGTCCAAAATTTGTCAAGTTGAGACCAGGTAGCTAACAAATCTGGCACGGAAAGCCTAGACATTGACAGATCCCATCGGTCTAATCGGGATGGTGAAATACTAGAAGAGGAAAGGTCTTGATACTTAGTGTCACCCTGTCTTGAGCATTAGGCTAGCCCTAGGTTTCTCAAGCATGGTGCTATTGATATTTGGGGTTGGATAATTATTTGTGGTAGGGGCTCAGGGGATGCAGGCTCCTTCAACATAAATATAGGTTCAGGGTTTCCTGGGTACCCTGTGTCCTCAGGAAAGGAGGGTTGAGGAGCAACAGAGAAGTTGTAGATGAACCAGAATAGGCTGTGCTGGGGCAGGTGGGCTGAGGGGCCAGTCGTGCTGTGGCCTGCGAACAGGCAGGCTGTGATGGGAGACATGACAGCAGGGGGTGAGGAAGAGGGGCTAAGGCTTGGTGGAGGGGATGGGCTGGAGGGATAAGGGGACTTGAAGGGATGACAGAGGTCATTCAAGTCTGGTGCATGCAGGAAAGAGTGAAATGTCCCCTTGCCCTCAGAACTGATCATAAGTACAGAGACAGATTACTCTGAGGCCAGGGAGCCCACAACACACCCCAAAGTGGGACCTGGAAGAAGCCCAAGCTGCCAAGTCTGGAGACAGAAACCACAGCAAAGACAGGCAGCTCACCAGGGTAACAGGACGCAGGCAGCTGGGGGCAGAGCTGGGTCTGGACTGGCCCCTCCAGGTCAAAACCTGGCACAAAAGCAAATGTGTCCCCTCCACCAATCCACTGTACACACCACATTCTGCACACGATGTTGGAAAGTACGTAATTTTTTTCCTAAACCTTTTCTTTGCCAAACACTTGTGCATCTTTTCAAGCAGAATAAAAATAAAACAGGATGAGAAGGGTGATAAGAAGCCAACCATGGCCAGGATGTACATAGGCAGCCAACGATTGACACAGTCCTACAGAAGGATCAATGACTAAAAATCTACAGGTGAGAAAGCTCTCACACTCCCCATCACAGCTCAGCCACGCACAGGTTAGAGTCCCTGGGCAGGCCAGGACCTGAATACCAGGCAGCCCACGTGCTGCAAAAGGACCAGGAGGGGAGCCCTCATCTCTCCATGGATCCCTGCTCACAAAGAAGTTCTAGGGGCCTTGGCTGAGATAAGGCCACGTTGGGACTTGATGCTTTCTTCACCGAGAAGCATTCTATGCCAAGTTCATGGCCTGGAGAGTCTGACCTTGTGGGTCTCACAAAGTCACCAGCAACAGTGTCCTAATATCGAGTGTGTGCTGACCACGTGCAGGTTCCAGCAATGCCTGCATGCTCATAGAGGGACCTCACTGAAACCTTCCAGCAGCCAGCCCTTTGAGGGCTACCATGATCCCCACTATTGCAGATGGAGACAGCTGAGGTTGCAGATATCACAACAGCTGAGCCACGAGAGGAGCCCAGGACTACTGGTGGCAAGAGACCCCTCAATGGATTGTCTCCCAGGGGACTCTGAGACATTTTGAGAGGCAACAAGAGAAGGCGAGAAAGCCTCAGAGACTGGGAATCGTGGACATCCTTCAACAAACACACCCCAGTGGGCTGGAGAGGGAGCTCAGAGAAGGGTGCATGGGGTTGTCCTCACCCTAGACAGAGGCAGCCTGGCCAATCCGTGTGTACACAAACATCAGCCCAGCCGCACACACCTGTGGGAGCCTAGGCACAGGACCTACGGGTGGCTGTATGGCAGGCCCAGCACGGGCCACGGCTCAGCACATCTGCCCACCAACACTGAGAAGCCGAACATGATCACCAATTATACAGCAACTTCTATGCAGCCAGAATTCTTCTATGTGTATTCCACAGGTCAATGCCATGAATGCCTTCAGCAATGCCACAAGGTAGGTACTACAGCCAGTGCCATCTTACAGGTGAGCAAACAGGGACACTGAGTGATCCTTTTCCCGACCCAAGGTACCAGAGATGGAGGGCAGGTCAGCCCTAGATTTGAAGCCAGCATTAGTGCCAAAGCCCAGACTCTGATCTCTCAGTGTACTACCCGGCCCAGTACCATGAACTAGTCTGCTGTGCGTGCACCTAATACACACCTGTGAAGGCCAGTGTGTGAGCTGTAAACACAAACACAACCAAGATCATGCCCACTGCGCAGGGTCTCACCTTCAGCACAGACACACAATGGGAATAATGGAGGGGAGGAGGGTCTCTGTATGTGTTGGGGGGATGCACAAGGCATTATGGGAACAAATAGTAGGGCACCCAACTCAGCCTCTGGGCATCAGGGAAGGTGTTTATAAATTAAATGGAAGCTGGCCAGCAAGGCAGCCTAAGAAACACTGAACCTTAATTCTCCCAGAGCATTTAAGCTCTGCCTCGTGCCAAGTCAAATCCCGGGGAAGCTCCAAGTCTGGATGATATCACTTCAGCTTTCCACAGAAAAACTCACACTTGAACCAGAATATCGCATTGTTTAAGCCTTTGGCTCTCCGCCAGGGCTGATAGAAGAAGCAGCCATATGAATCACATTTGCATTGTTTGTAAAACTGCAAGTACAGACACTATCATATTGTGCTGTGTCCCTTATCTGGAAACTCACGTGATAACCAATACCCGAAGCCCAGTGTTTGAAAAATAAAGTTAGGAACCACTGTCCTAATTTCTTTGTAGTAAGTATTGAGAACTATGCATTATGCCACTTTCTGCGTGTTGCTTGGCCTACCAGGAAACTCAGAGCTGAGGTCAATGTTAAGAGCTTCCCTTGGGGCTGGTGCTGTGGTGTAGCCAGTAAAGCCACTGCCTATGCTGCTGACATTCCATATGGGCACCAGTTCAAGTCCCGGCTGCTCCTCTTCCGATCCAGCTCTCTGCTGTGGCCTGGGAAAGCAGTAGAAGATGGCCCAAATCCATAGGAGACCCAGAGGAAGCTCCTGGCTTCGGATCAGGGCAGCTCCAGCCATTGCAGCCATCTGGGGAGTGAACCAGCAGATGGAAGACCTCTCTCTCTGCCTCTGCCTCTCTGTAACTCTGCCTTTCAAATAAATATATAAATCTTTAAAGAGAGAGAGAGAGAGCTTCCCTTATCCTATTTTCTGGCATAAGCGTCCCTTTGCCTTTTGGTTTTTTGGATCTAAGCATTGTAACCGTATTTTCATGGATTTCCATAGACTTCTGATTATAACTACACAGTAGATTGTGTGTGTATGTGTGTGTGTGTGTGTGTACACTTTCAGCTATCAACAAAGGGGAGCACAAGGAAAAGGAGTAGCCTTGTTGAACACTCAATGCCTACCCTGCTCCCCAACTCATTGACAGCTACAACCTTCCATGACAAACCCTGAGCGTCCCTCTACTCCCACAAGCAATGAGTCAGGATCTGCAGTGAAACAGGAAAGGTCCATGGGCCAAACCACCCCTGATAGCCTGCCCTGGGATCTATGCCTAAGAGTCTCTTCCTAGCACAGAAGACAGTGCCCCTAAACTCAGCCCACAGGACTCGGGACAGCTCTGAACACATGTTCCCCAGAACATGGGGCTGGTAGCTTCAATAACTCTGGTGAAAGGGGTTTATGGCTGCCTTTCATTGTGTGTGTGTTCCCCCAATCCACCGAACTCTCATACTTCATCCTGCGGTAACTAATGCTTTTTCATCTTTGTTTAAAAAGGTTATTTATTTGAGAGGCAGAGTTACAGACAGAGAGAAGAAGAGACAGACAGAGAAAGAGGTCTTCCATCTGCTGGTTCACTCTCCAAAAGCCTGCAACAACCAGGGCTGGGCCATGCCAAAGCCAGGAGCTTCTTCCGGGTCTCCCACATGGGTGTCAGGTGTTCTGTTTTCCTAGGCCATTAGCAGGGAGCTGGATTGGAAGTGGAGCAGCTGGAACTTGAACCAGAATCCATATGCTATGCTGGCATTTGCAAACCACAGCTTTAACCTGCTGAGCCACAGGGCCGGCCCTGCTTTTTCCTCTTCATCCACGAAACAAAGTTGGTGGAGCAGGCATTTAACCTAACGGTTAGCATGCCTGAATCCATATCAGCATGCCTGGGTTCAAGTCCCAGCTTCCAGTTCTGGTTCTGGCTTCCTGCTAATGGGGATCCTGGGATGCAGGAGGTGATGACTAAGTGCTTAGGTCCCTGCCACCCATGTGGGAGACCCAGATTGACTTCCCAGCTCCTGGCTTCAGCCTGGCCCAGGCTCAGCTGTTGCAGGAATTTGGGGAATGAACTAATGGATGGCAGCTCTTTCTCTCTCTCTCTCTCTCTCTCTCTCTCTCTCTCTCTGCTCTCAAATTAATTAATTAATTAATTAATTTCAAAGTGGTAACAAAAGCAACAGAAGCTGTGCGTGAAGTGTGACGAAAGCATGCCTGCGAAGTGCTTTGAGCTATTCGCTGCTAGACGCTGGGCCCACAGGTGAAGACTGTGTCTGTCTTACTGAGTGTGGTGATTTCCTGTGCGGAACTCATATTTATGACACACAATTCAAAAAATATCTCCTGAGTGAAGCGGTGAACGACACATCTGAACAGACGGCATGAGATATGAGGGCACTTTGAGAAGTTTGTCAAAAAGTGGAATTAGAAGATATGTATTTTGTTGCAAAAAATCTGAAATCCACGCAGTTTTTTTCATAATAGGCATTTTTCATGAACTTTCTGAAGACCGCTCATATGCATACATTGCAAAATCCTCTGCATCAAAATAAATTTCTTTTAGTGCCATTTTCCACAAAATTTTAGATGCTCTCATACAATTGAATCACAAAATGACCTAGCCTTTTATTTAGATGTGCAAAGAGAACGTAGCCTTTTTATTTTCCAGAATTTTCTTCTCAAGCCTCCACTCCCATCCCTGAAGCCAGGGAAATGAGTGTGGCATCAGGACCCTGTACCTTGGTCACTGCAGGCTTGGGGGATGCTCAGTCTCCCAGGTACCTGCCACTAGTTCTTCTCCCACTGCTGTCCCAGGGAACATGGTTTCCATGGCGTAGTGGTCCAGCAGAGGAGCTCTCAGCTGAGCACTGTCCTCAGGTGAGGCTGGTCTGCTCTGGTCTCCTTCTCCACATGTGCTGGTCTCACTGGGAGGTTGGACCCATGTGTCCCGGCCTGGTTCTCTTGACTCCCATGACACTCAAACCCCTCTTGAATTTCTGCCACAGTCTCCCTTGACCACAGCTTTCCCCAAGGTTCCTGAGGAAGATGTGGTGTGAACTCGGCTGTCATCTGCCTTCTCTAGGGAACATGCATTGCCTGCCTTCTGGCCTAGGACTACCTAGGTGGATGGATGGGCAGACCAAAGGCATAAGTGCATGTCCCTTATGCCATATACACGTCCTAAAGAAACTGGGCTTCACCTGTCTGCCTTCTAACTTTTGTAGAATTGTGTTGGGCATAGAGCAGTCACCACAGGTGTCTATTAATTGAAGCTAGTACTATGGTGTAACAGATAAAAGCTCCTGCATGCAGTGCCAACATCTAATACAGACACCAGTTTAAGTCCCAGCTGCTCTACTTCTGATCCAGCTCCCTGCTAATGTACCTGGTAAAGCAGTGGAAGAAGGTCCAAGTCCATGGGAGACCAGGAAGAAGCTCCAGGCTCCTGGCTTCCGACTGGCTCAGCTCCAGCCATTGCAGCCATCTGGGGAGTGAACCAGCAGATGGAAGACCTCTCCCTTTCTGCCTCTCTGTAACTCTGCCTTTCAAATAAAGAAATCTTCAAAAAAAAATTTAAGTGAGCTTCACTGAATTCAAGTCCATTGAAAGTATTTGAATTGGGGCCGGCGCCATGGCTCACTAGGCTAATCCTCCGCCTGTCGCGCCGGTACTCAGGGTTCTAGTCCTGGTTGGGGTGCCGGTTCTGTCCCAGTTGCTCCTCTTCCACTGCTGTGGCCTGGGACGGCAGTGGAGGATGGCCCAAGTGCTTGGGCCCTGCACCCGCATGGGAGACCAGAAGGAAGCACCTGGCTCCTGGCTTCAGATCTGCACAGCCCGTCGGCCGTAGCAGCCATTTGGGGGGTGAACCAATGGAAGGAAAACCTTTTTCTCTGTCTCTCTCTCTCTCTCACTGTCTAACTCTGCCTGTCAAAAAAAAGTATTTGAATTGGATATGATCACTCCTTATTTCCAAGTTTATGTTAAGGAAAACTGGAGGCAGCAAGGTTGCAGGAGTGTATCTTTGGAAAATTAGCTAACAGAAGCTCTTGAGAAGAACTTGACTGTAGCTTGGAAGAAAAGCTACTTACAACATTTTTATTGAGGTATTTTGACATTCAATTAAAAAAAACACTTGGTTAGTGGACATTGAGTTTTAAACTGGCATTAATAAAATATTTTCTGGCATTAAGTTTAAAAAGTTCATTTTAATCTGCATTTGTTTTTCAAATCAATGGAGTTCTATTTGTAAATTAAAATGGAGCTTTGATTTCCTAGAAGTGGCCATAGCCAGACTTTATGGATGTGACCCAGCCTGGTCCTGGGAGATTTTAGTCCATTGTACTCAAACCCCATGTCAGGCCAGCCTCTTACCTGCATCCAGGTGTTCTCAACCTGCGTATCTAAATCACCTGGGAAGCCTTAAGCACTCCCTGTGGCCCGGCCCCATCCCTGGCAAAACCTAGCATCCTTAGTCTGGCATGAGGCCTGGGCAGGCACTAGGTTTAGTTTTATCATCCTTCCCCCCCCTCCCAGGTGCTTCTAGCTCCTCTCAGCAGCATCTGCTGCACAGGGTCAGTCCCGTGGCTAACTCGACTCCCATTGCTCTTGGGGTCTCCCCTTCTAAGCTGTAGGATTTTTGGTAACAGAAGCTGATTCCTATTAACTTTTGTAACCCCATGCCTAGCCTAGGGGTCATTAACCAGGAGCAATTTTGCTCCTACACCCTGGGAACATCTGGCAATGTCGGGAGATGTTTTGGGTTGCAATAATTTGGGGAGAGGGACACTTAAGAGTATGCTGTGGCTAGGGATCAGAGAGGCTTAAGAACATTCCACAATGCACAGGAAAGCCCCTCTGTAGATTTTTAAATCATTCATCCTCTAGAGGGATGTGTTGATCAAAGGGAGTCACTCCTTCTTTCAACAGGCTATTATAAATCCCAGGCCCTCATCCACATCTGACTGATAGCACATTGGTCCTCCTCTTGCCTTGCTTTGGTGTTCACCTGTATTCATTGAAATGGGCTGTGGAATGAGCTGTAGGACAAGATCTGACATCCAGTCCTCCAGGAGTGATGAACAATGCCAGAAAAGGCTTGATCCAGAATCCTCTAGAGAATCACATCTGTTCTGTTGAATTCCAAAGACCCCATCGCCCCCCCCCAACAGCCTCCAGGGCTGTAGGAGCAGCGGATGGAGCTTTTCCTTTTCTCATCGCAATGTTTGGGTCAGAAATTTTACCTTCTCCAAATTTAGCAAAGAAATTCTGTATGATACATTTTGCATCCTCAACTGGATTCGCAATTCTTGGTGCAGTTCCAGTTGGGTCACTGGCTTGCCCTCTTCCATCAGCTCTGGCACAAGCCATGCTGGTCTTGATCCGCCCCCTGTGGCTGCTTTGTATCATCAGTCAGTGTTTGTAGTTGCCAGCAGTAGACACCTGCTCTAGTTAGCTCAGTCACAAAGGGCATTGACTGACTTCTGATAGACTTTCTGATGTGTGGATGGCTAGTTGATGAGACAGTTCTGATTGGTGGCTCATCCTTATCCCCTCTGTCCATCAGACTGCTATAAAGTGACAAGAGAGGACCATGAGATCAAGAGAGAGGAGGCAGCAGTGGATGAGAGCTTGGGGCCAGTTTTTAGAAGAATAAAGTGGATGGAGGAAGGATGGTTGATGTGCCAGGATGTGGAGTGGGTAGGTGTGCAAAAGAAGACAGGAAGAGGAGGAGGAGGAGGAAGAAAGGCAGATGACGTGCAAGGAACAAGAATTAGAATGGCATTCAGAGCTTAAGGGTAACATCAGTGCTAGAAGACATTGGAGAAACACTATTTCTGTGGAAGAATTATGATGATCCAAAGACTGAATCAATATGATAACAAAATAAAACAAAGGCCATACATACAAAGACTCAAAAATGTACACCCCACGCACCCCTTCTTAGGAAGCACGTGTAGGATGGGCTTCATAAAAATAAAGCAAACCACTGTTGCCCTTGATTTCTCAACAATGTTGCAGTGGATTCGTTTCTGAGAGGAGCAGCGTGGTGGGGGCAAGAGGTGCGGAGTCAACACAGACTCCGGGAGGGAGTCGGGTGAAAGCAGGCTTGAGGCGAGCAGCCTGCAGACTCGTTTATTTCAGGTGGTACAACAGCTTTTATAGCCAAGACCAGCCAATCCTGTCAAGGGGCGGTCCCCCAACCAATCACAGCCTGTTGCCAGGCAGTTTCGAAAGCCATCCAATCACAGCCTGTTGCCAGGCAGTTTCCAAAGACATCTAATCACAGCCTGTCGCCAGGCAGTTTCAAATCCATCCAATCACAGCCTGTTGCCAGGCAGGCTCCATTGCCAGGTGGGTTTCAAAACCATTCCTGAGTAACTGATGCTCGCTTGCCAGTGGCCACCTTGGCATGGCCTTCTCATTCCACTACAAACCACCAAAAAGATAAATACAAGTAATAATGGGTATGGAGAATTTAGGCAGAGGAGTAGAAAGGAAAGTGTCAGGGTGACCCCTGGTCCTCCAGAGGACAATGGCCTCAACAGGCACTGGGCAGAGAGGGCTGTGATAGCGTCTCAGGGTATAGGGAAGTGAAAGGCTATTTTACACGGTTAGGCATTGGAAAAATATGTTGCAGCACTTGGGTAAATAAACACAAATCAAGGCCATTGTTAGCAAGAGAAGTTGAAATTTTATAAGCAAGGAAATAATATAATCATAGCCTGTTTGGCTTAGAAGAGGATCATATCATAATAGAGTCAACACTTAATTAAAAAAAAAAAGCTTTGTTGAGGTATAATTCACATATCAGAATTCACTAATATAGGCTGGCGCCGTGGCTCAACAGGCTAATCCTCCACCTAGTGGCGCCGGCACACCGGTCGGGGTGCCGGATTCTGTCCCAGTTGCCCCTCTTCCAGGCCAGCTCTCTGCTGTGGCCCGGGAATGCAGTGGAGGATGGCCCAAGTGCTTGGGCCCTGCACCCCATGGGAGACCAGGAGAAGCACCTGGCTTCTGCCTTTGGATCATCGCGGTGCGCCGGCTGCAGCGCGCCAGCCGCGGCAGCCATTGGAGGGTGAACCAACAGCAAAGGAAGACCTTTCTCTCTGTCTCTCTCTCTCTCTCTCACTGTCCACTCTGCCTGTCAAAAAAAAAAAGAATTCACTAATATAAAGTGTATAATCCCATAGGTCTTAGCAGAATCAGAATTATGCATCGCAATCAATTCTAGAACATTCCATTATATTAAAATATCAATAATCATCAATGATCATTTCCTATGTACTGCTGCCCCCATCCTTTCCCTCTTCTGCCTCTTGATCCTGAGCAATTACTTAACTGTTTTCTGTCTCTCTATTTGCCCATTCCAGACACACTTCAAAGACCCTTCCTCTTATTTCACTGTAATGATACATACTTTAATTTTTTTAATTAATTAATTAATTTATTTATTTATTTATTTTTGACAGGCAGAGTGGACAGTGAGAGAGACAGACAGACAGAAAGATCTTCCTTTTTGCCGTTGGTTCACCCTCCAATGGCCGCCGCGGTAGGCGCGCTGCAGCCAGCGCACCGCGCTGATCCGATGGCAGGAGCCAGGTGCTTCTCCTGGTCTCCCATGGGGTGCAGGGCCCAAGCACTTGGGTCATCCTCCACTGCACTCCCTGGCCACAGCAGAGAGCTGGCCTGGAAGAGGGGCAACCGGGATAGGATCGGTGCCCCGACCGGGACTAGAACCCGGTGTGCCGGCGCCGCAAGGTGGAGGATTAGCCTGTTGAGCCGCGGTGCCGGCCAATGATACATACTTTAACCAACCTGTTCCTACCAATCCTTTCTCCCTAACCACCCGAGCCTGTGGTCATCACTGTTCTAACTCTCTACTTCCATGAGGTCAGATTGTTTAGATTCCACATATAAGTGATAGCAGCCAGCATTTGTCTTTCAGTGCCTGGATTATTTCACTTAACACAGTGGTCTCCAGGTTCATTCAATGTTTTTGCAAGTAACAGGATTCCGTTCTTTATCATGGCTGAATAGAATTCCATTGTGCATATAGAGCACACATTCTTTGTTGATTTATCTTCTGATAGACACTTGAATTGATTCCACATCACGGCTATTGTGAGTAGTGCAATGGCAAACATAGGGGTGTGTATTGAGCTTAAAAATTGTGATATAACTAGATTGGAAATACTGGGAAGGAGAAAGAAAGAATTGGGGGGAAGTTATAGGAGAGATTTACTTCTGCTTTACCGTATCAGGATGGTGCTGGGTAATGCTCATGTCTGCCATTCATCAATCAAGGATAGCAGCGTGAGCAGGCCTGAGTATGGCTAAGAAATGAGGAAGCAAGACCCAAAGAAATAGCTAAAAGCATTACAAGTGTTTGCCTCCAGAGAGCAGGACTAGGGGAGTCCAAGAGACCAGGGACTGCTATCGGTCAACAGAAATCCTTTTTTAAAAATATACTGCTGTTTTAAAATACTGCCTTTAAAATTATGACTTAGTACAGAAAAATAGGTTTATAAGCTATTGTCTGTTTTTGTCACATTGTGCTTTGAAATTACTCTGTTTGTCCTCCTTTGTAGAACATGTGATTGTGTCTCATTCAGCACATTGGTCTGACCAATATTAAATATCAGGTTTTTAAAATAAGTATTATTTTCCCCAGTACTTGTAAAAGGTTTAAAAACAGAACTAGTGAGAAATAAAAGGAGCTTATTCAGATGCTATTGGGCCACGTGCAGAGGTGGGCAGAATGCTGGAGGAAGCCATGGGAGGCTGGCTGGGCTGGGGGCGGGAGGGGCATGGGCACATTACTCCTGAGGAGAGCCTGGGGAAGATGCCATCTTTGTTTTGTGTGGCTATAACAGCATGCTACGGACCATGCAATTTATAAAGAAAAGAAATGTGTTTCTTCTAGCTCTGGAGGCTGGGAAGCCCAATGTCAAGTGCCAACCTCTGAGTGCCTCGTTCTGTGGTGGAAGGGAGAAGGACAAGGGTGCAGGAGATAGCAGAAGAGGGTGGGACTTGCTCTTAGCAGGTGCTCACTCCTAGGACAACAATCTCAATCCATGTCCTAAATAGCCTTCATCACCTCTCCCAGGCCCCACTTCTCAGCACTGTTGCATTGGGAATTATATGCCCCATTCATGAACTTTGGAGAAAGCATTCAAACCACAGCAGACCCCATCACTGCACTCCCAGTGCTGCCTTTATCACTGCGAGTGAATTCACTTAGATCCTTGGGACACTCTCTCAAGTCTGGGAGCAGTACAGTGGGCTAAGACCAGGTCCCATGCTGGCCTCTGAGAGCCGAGATGGGATGGGGAGGGATGTCCTCTTCCGTGTGTAGCCCCTGCTTCTGGCCAAGATGCACACAACAGGAAGTGCCACAAGTCCAGGATTATCTGACATTGGGTAGCCCAGATGCTACAGCTGCCTCTTAACACATCCCATCTGGTAGACCATTCCCCACTCTCCTAAACCACTGGGAACCTGTCCATGCAATCTTACCATATATTGAGAACCAGACACCAGGCTGGCCTACATCTCAGATTTTTCTGATGAAGAAAATGCAATCTGGAGAAATTAAAAGCAAAAAAGAAAAAAAAAGGAAAGCCTCAGAGTAGGTTCCAGGTCTTCTTGATATACAACATTTCTTCTGGCTGATGGAGCATGGTGCTAACCTCACACAACTTACCTGTGCTAACAAATCCAGGGTGCAGAGGCTCCCTAGAGGTCTGAACACTCTGGATGCAGCAGTGGACTGATTCCACCAACATGCCATTGACAAGGGTGAACCTGTATGTGTGTGTCTGTGTGTAACCCATCACTTAAAACAGTATGGGAGGCTGGCACCGTGGCTCAATAGGCTAATCCTCTGCCTGCGGCACTGGCACACCGGGTTCTAGTCCCGGTCGGGGTGCCGGATTCTGTCCCGGTTGCCCTTCTTCCAGGCCAGCTCTCTGCTATGGCCCGGGAGTGCAGTGGAGGATGGCCCAAGTGCTTGGGCCCTGCACCCCATGGGAGACCAGGAGAAGCACCTGGCTCCTGGCTTTGGATCAGTGCCGTGCGCTGGCCACAGCGCGCCGGCCGCGGTGGCCATTGGAGGGTGAACCAACGGCAAAAGGAAGACCTTTCCTTCTCTCTCTCTCACTGTCCACTCTGCCTGTTAAAAAAAAAAAACAGTCTGGGGTCAAAGGGGAGGCATGAGCCACATTGTCCCCAGGAGCATGGCTGCTGGGCAGTGGTGGATCCGTGGATCAGTGGTGAAGCAGTAGGGGTTATGAGGGGAGGGCAGGCACTAGCGTTGTTCTGTAGTGGGTTAAGCCATGACTGGTTATACCAGCATCCATATGGGCCCTAGTTCATGTCCTGCTTCCTGCTAATGCACCTGAGAAAGCAGCAGAGGATGACTGAAGTGCTTGGGCTCCTGCCACTCATGTGGAAGACCCGAAGACCCAGAAGAAGCTCCTAGCTCCTGGTTTTGACTTGACCAAGCCCTGGCCATTGCAGCCATTTGGGTAGTGAGCCAGCACACAGAAGAGTCTCTCTCTCTCTCTTTGTCTCTCTCTCTCTCTCTCTCTCTCTCTCTCTCTCTCTGTGTGTGTGTGTGTCCCTCCCTCCCCCTCTCTCTCCACAATTCCACCTTTCAAATAAATAAATAAATCTTTTCAAGAGAAAAAAAAGAGAGGGGAGGTTTCTGTCCACCAGTCCTTCCCTGCCCTGCTCCCAGCCTTCACAGGTCACTGGTCCCACAGCTGGAGCAGCTGGAATGTGGCTGTGTTCATCACTGATGCTTCTTATCCTAAAGGATGGGGGACTCTCCAAGCTAACTGGTCACCATGATCCTGCCCTGTCCCTGTGGCCCTTCACCTGCTGCTCCAGGCAAGCCTTCACCTTGTTCCTGCTCACACCCGAGGTGGCTCATCTCTCTCCAACTTTTATGACTGGCCTCTCCAACTTGTGGCTGCCCCAGGAAGTGACATCTGAATTCATTGCCTTCCTCGGGGAGCCTGCTACAGCGTTTGCTTTGCACCTGCATCTAGAAGTCACATAAGGTTCCTTCTTGTTCATTCTTCACTCCAGCTAAGGACCACAGGTGTGAGAGACCCCTAAGGGCAAAGCAGAATCATATTTGCTTTCTGACTGTTTGGTTCCCTTCTGGAGGCTGAGGTGCAGGAAGTTACATGGGTGGGGTTCCTGGCACCCCCAAGTCTGGCACTCATCCGCCTGGGGTCCTTGTACTCAGACAGAGGCTGTCTAAGAGGTTGTAAAACAATCTATGCTGAGGACATTGAAGAAAACAGATTGTTCTGCCATGCTCTGTGTTCATAGACTGCTGAATCCTCTCCTGCTATTTCCAGACCTCAGGGTCCCACCATGGCCTCCCGGTCCATTTCCACCAAGCCAGAGACCAGGCTGGGCTCCAGGTTGTTGATGTGAGCAGTGGATCATGGTGTAGATGCTCCTTCTCCTGCCCCAGCCCTCCAGGCACCTCCCTAACTTCCCATGCCCCAGATCAGGCCTGGCTTGTTTGCTGGCAATACCTGGGCTCCAAGCTCCTCCCCAACACCCTGAAGAAAGCTCTTGTCTCCAGAAATGAAAAGAAGGTATTTTTCTTTCTATTCCATTCTCCACAAAAGTCAGGCTCATAAAAAAGGATACAAATTACACCCAGCAGCTCTTATCAGCCTGGTAAAGAATTGCTACTTTCAACTTTATTGCCTTAAAAAGAATTCAGATGCTTCCATCTTTTAAAAACAATTTGGGTTGAGGAAAAGAATTAGGTCTGGGTGCAGAAGCGGTTGGCTTGGAAACCCCTGGGAGGGGTCGAGGTATTGACCTTGAAGGCAGATGCTTTAATTGAGCAACTCCAAGCGGTGTTGTCATTCTCCCAGGGGAGATGTCTCCCCCTTGGGTCTGTGTCTCTGGGCAAGGCCAGGAGGGACTCACCTGCTCCAAGCAGTCTCCACACCCTCCATGATACCGTGGGTCCCTGGAGCTGGTCCTTGGGTGCAAGCAGTAGCATGAATGGGGAGATACCGATGGGAGGGAGAAGAGAACATTTCCAATCCATTGTGGACCTTGCTTTGCTTGTATCTGAGCAATCACTTGAACAGCACATATGTGAGGAATGGCTTTGCACACCCACCTGCCCCCTAGGAGCCAAGCCCCTGCCCTCTGGCAGACTGAGTCATGAGATTGTTCCCATCCTATGCTGCAGAGGCTGGAGGCTGCTCTCCCCAAGCCAGATCAGAGCATAAGAAAGCTCAGAGGAGATTTGTTCTGCTGTAGATCTCCATCCTCAAAAGGGATTTTGTGACAGTGTCTGTGTGGCCAGGGGCCTGAATGCCTTGCTTCTCTGTGAGGCAAGATTGGGTAGCAGAGCCAGGGCCCTGGTAACTCCCCTTGGGACACAGCCTGAGTCCTAGCAAGAGTGAGAACACATGTGGCTTTCCTTGGCTTTTGTGCCCTGCAGGTGGAGGGGTGATGATGGACCGTTGATTAAAAGCCAAGTATCCATCGGCCGATACTCACCGGCCTCGCCTGACTCCCACTGTCCGCATTGATCTTATTAAGCAGACCGTGCCTGCGAGCAGACCCCATTTCATTTTCCTGCTAATATTAACGTTTCCTCATAAATTGTCCGCATGTAGCATATTCTCACTTTTTATTACAGCAAATTGCACGTCCTGCACAGCGCTGGAACCTGTCTCTATTTCATCTGAAGGATCCGCAAATGATCTGTAATGAATCTGCATCCCCCCGAGGCTGTGGCTTGCTGCTTTTGCCCTGCACACAAAGGGGGCGGGCAGTGTGGACTGGCCTGGCTGTTTATCTCAAGCGTGGCCGGCAGGGAGGAGAGAGACCAGAGAGGTCTTGATTGAATAGACAGTGCCTCAAAATTGTTCAGTTCTATCACATTTTTACGTGTACTTAATCAATCAGCTTTCCTTCTTCTGTTTTTTTTTCCCCAACAGCAACATGATAGTCATTCTGAGGTCCCCCCCCCAAAAAAAAAATCTAATGCTGAACATTCTCACCAGTGCTACAGTGATATCTTTGCAGACGCCACTGATCAGCCAGACAAGTTCAGAGATTACAATGTTGTTAAGCAGAATGGATTGGCACTCAGCACAGAGGAAGAGAAATCCGAGCCCTGGTAGAAAAATTCCAGGATCCCATTATGTTATCTTAGATTCCTCGAGGTCGTGGCATGTCGCATTGACTCACTTTCATGTTCGCTTTGTTTCAGTCTTGGTTCGGATGTGTAGAGGGAGGGTGTTGTTTTCAAATACAGGCAGGGCTCACTTTGCAAAGCACAGTGTTAGCTGAGGTCAGGTGCACTCAGAACCTGCAGGTGAGGACATGTGCAGCACATATGCAAGGTTTGCTTCACGCTGTGCTGTGCATGGCTAAGGCTGTCTGGACATCCATGTTCCCTCTCATTGCACTGGGCTTCCCACTATGTCCCTGGCCTTCCTCCTACTCAACAGTAGAGGCATACTGAGTGTGGATGGCTGATTGTTCATCTCAGTGACACCTTCTGAGGTTCCCTGTCTGCAGGTGCTGCCTCCCACCAGGGACTTCGTGATGCCCACACCAGGCTTTGGTGACTGGCAGTGCACCTGAGCCAGGTGTGCTGGAGGGGGCATGGCAGGAAACTTTGGAAGCCAGGACCACACTTTGTCAAAGTTGCTGCAGCTCTTCAAGCCCCCCTGGCTCTCTAGGCATCATTGTCACCTGCATCACCTCACAGCTCAGCGGCTGCTTGAGCACTGAATGTGTTTGAGAAGCACTGAGAAAGAGCTGTGTCCTGCTGAGGTCCGGCAGAAAGGGCAGTGGGCTTTGCATCTGGATGGCCTGGTTACACTGACTTGCTGGGAGAAACTGAGTGAAAAGCACTTAGTCCCCCAAGCCTCTCCCTGTAGGCTGAAGCTCAGAAGCCAGGCTGTTGTGAGGACCCCAGAGGGGACCATGCATACCGGGCTTGGTGAGGGGTCTGGGATGCAGGAGGTGTCCTGGAAGTGGCAGCAATTACCCCAGCCTGCAGCCATCCCTCTCTCCTCTGAACACCTAGGCAGCAGGCTCAGATCTGCCTTAGCAAGGGGGTCCTCTTAGCAGCCCCCTGAGCTGTGTTCTGAAGCTGCCCAGGGGCAGGTGGGTCATACCTTCTGCATATGGCCTGGCTAGAGCTGGGAGAGATCGTCCCAGCTGCACCATTCCTCAGGTACCCACCTGCCCCCTGTCTGCCACATCCACTGTGCCAAACCACCTTTCTCCTTGGGTTTCCTCTCCCCACCAAGGACAGGAGCCGTGAGATTTAAGGATGCTATGGCAGAGGGACTCACGAGGTGGGTACAGAAGACTCACCCCTGTCCCAGAAGGTTCTGGGACAAGACAAGCAGCCTGCTTGGGCTTGAAGTTCCCCAGAGCATCAGTGAGTAAGGATGGAGCCAGACGTAGAAGCCACAGGAGACTTGGGGGTGGCTTTCTGCAGAAAGTAAGGTCCATCAAGGTTGAGGACACAAGGCTGGGATAAACAGGGAAGCAGCCGGGCCCTTATCTTGGCCCTTTGCCCATGGGGGTAGGGAGCACAGAATGGCCCGAGGTAGTTCAAAGTTTCTTTGTGGCTCTGGGGACAGCATCTGAACTTGGGGCCTCATGGTAGCTGCTTTGCTGATTTCCTTGTAAACAAGCTCCTCAAATCAGTGACTCCCCTCTTGGGGTCTGGGAAGCGTTGTGCTTGCTCCTGCTTGGAGGGGTGACATGAGGGGCGACGTGGCAGAGAGAATTGTTTCGAAGTAGCATGTTGTGGGGAAGGCAGCAGCAGGTCTTTGGAGTTAGCTCAGTATCTGTCCTTGGGAAAATGCCGGGCCCTGGGCTCCGTGGGGGGAATGTTCTCAGATCTCGGAATTGGGGTTTTCAGAAGATGCTAATTGTCACCAAGCTTCCATTATCTTGGGCTGCCAGCGTTGGGAGGCGGGTGCCTGGGTAAGTGGCAGACAATGAGCGCATACATAAATAAGTGGCACCATTTGCACTCTGTAGAATAAGCCCTCGGCAATGGGGATGGAAGGCTTCCATGGGGAGGTTTTTTCCACTTCACGTACTCTTCCATGAGCCAAGATAAAGGGAAACAGGCTTACATGTAACAGAGCAAGTGGAGTGATGGTCTCAGGCGCAGGAGAACAGGTTAACCTGGAGAAGGGAGGAACGGTTGCTCAGACAGGAGGAGAAAGATCCTCCTGTTCCCCTGGCCACAGGGCCAGGCCCAGGTGCAGGGGCTCACACGCTTTCCCGGGTGAGGGTTTGGGCCCTTTCAGGAGCAGCGTGACCAGGGCATAGGACGCAGCTGCAGTCTGCAGAGTGCTAGCTGGGACGTTCTGCCAGATCTGTCGGATGGAGTTCTCCACCTCCTAGCCATGAACAGGGGACACACGTGCTGCCTGGCTCATTTAGGTCATGGGGAGTCAGAGGCGTGTGTGTGCTGTAATGATGTGGGGCTGTGGTGTTCAGGTATTGGGAGGGTGTTGTATAAAAGCAGGCTCTTGATGCCTTTGGCAATGGCTCCACCTTGGTCCTGTGCATCAGGCTGAGGACAAAGCTGAGGACGCTTCCCCCAGAGCGCTCAGCACCGCTGTCTTCTCTGCTTCTGTGTAGGCTCATGGATATCAGAGTTGATCCTCACCACCGTGTGGTCCAAGAGCAGCTGTCAGCCCGCCCAGCTGCAGTCCACAGCTGCCCGGCACCTGCCATTCCCACAGTGTGCTGGGAATGGTTTCCACCCAGAGCCTACTTGGGAGCCAGGAGCTGGAGCCTGGCCTGCATCCACTTCTTGATGGAAACCGTGGGATCAGGGGAGCCAGAGTTGGAACCCAAGTATTGCCTGCTTCTGGTGAACGGGTAGGATGGCTTATTGCTGTCCTGTGTCACTTATATCTCAGCTCTGGTGATGCTGTTGGACTTGGAGAAGGCACATGGGATTCAGACTGGGGCAGCTGCTTGGGGACAAGGGGACATTCTTCCTTCCCCGTTTGATCTTCCTAGGTGTGGGAAGGGCAGCCACCCCCAGCTTCCTTTAGCAGGGCTCTGCCTACGTCAGCAGGCTTTCCTCTCCAGGAGGTGGCATGTGGCTGTCAGTACGTGTGTGTCCACACACATCCAGCTCTGCCTCTGCCAGCCTCGCCTACCTCCACTGGCTGCCCGTGGCCACCCTCCCGTGGGCCAGCTACTGCCCTCAGCGTCTGCTGTCTCCTCCATGCCAAAGGGGCTGGAAGGGAAGTCAGCCTTGGAAATTCCTACCTCTTTGCTCTCTTCTAGAATGTGTGTTTGCCAGCATGTCACAGGATGCAGGAGCTGGGCATACAAGATCAGATGGTTTGGCAAGCCTTGAGGGATGACTCATAGCAACAACTTAGCTGGGCAGCCCAGGCTGTCCCGAGGCATTGGGCCACCCAGGCTGTCCCTTTGGGCTCATTGAGACCAAGTCTCTGACTCCTACACGGACCGTGTGGAGCTTCTGCAGTTGTTCAGGCTCCTCCGCCACCTGCTGCTGCTTCATTCAGACCTAGGGTAAAAGCCTAGCTACAGGGGACCTAGCTCCCCACCTGCTGAAGGCGATTGACAGGGGGAACCCACCTTGAGGGACTCCACTCCTCCCTACCCAGAAGGTCCAGGAGCTGCCCTTTCGTTGACCAGCTGGGCCAACACTCCTCTGCGGTCCCCCACCATGATGTACGGCTGTAGGATGATGCTGTGGTCCAGGTGAGGGAGGCACCGTGCTGTGAGCCTTTAAGGGTCTTTGAGCTCATAATGGGAAGGGCTGTATTCGTTGTCTTTTTGCCACAGTCTGGCTCCATCTGATGGCAGGGACAAGGCTCCTGTTTCGCTCCTGTAGCCAGGAAAGCTAGGACAGCTGCTGTGGTGTCTATGGAAAGGAGGAAGGGAGGAGAGAATGTCCTTGGACACATTCAGAAGGAGCCATTGGATGAAGACCAGACAAGGGACATGATGGGAAGGGAGGAGGAGGACCCCGTGCCGAGTGACGATCCACAGCCAGCTCCTTCCTGGGCTCGGAGCCTTGCATGTGATTTCATGGAATCCGCCCCATCACCCTGGGTGGGAGGTGTTCGTCTCAGGTCGGGCAGACTTTGAGACGAGGATGTGTGTGACAATGGTTTATTAAGGAGTAATCCTAGGGGAATTCTTAAAAAAAAGACAGCGGGGGTGGGTACAGGAGAGGACGTGGAGCAGAGAACAGAAAGAAGCCAAGTGAGGTAATGTTGGCTCCATACTGCAGAGGAAGACAGATGAGATCACACCAGGGGACAACCCCTGCAGGGAACAAGGCAGCAGGGGTCTGTCACTGGGGTGCCCAAGGCCCTTGGGTAGGGCTGTACATTCCCTGGGCACCGTGAGTGCCAGTCCAGATTCCGCAGGTAGAGTGGAGGGCGTTGGTGGCGAGGAGTGAACACACACAGGGAGCCCCTGGGCTTTAGATTCCCTCCCGGCTCCGAGGGGAACGTGGGCAGAGCGTCCTCAGCACTGCTGGTTCTCAAATAAACTCTTCCTGGGCGTGGAGGCTGCAGCTCCAACAACAAAGCAGCTCCCCCAGATCGGGACTCAAAGGTGCCCTGCCTGGCAGGACTCCTCCTTACCGCACTTGCTCTGCATAGAGGAGGACCCTCCTCCACCTCCACCTGCTGCAGCCATAGCTGGGAGGGAGAGGGGAAAGGGCAGCACTTAGAAGGGGAAACAGTGGCTCTGGCAGGACCCTGCCCCCTGGGCTGTGAGCCTTTAGGGCTCTTCCCACGGAGCGGGCAGCTCTCCAGTGATGGCAGGAGGGAGCAGGCAGTGTTTTTGCTAATTGTGCAGTAGCTTCACTGTCTGGCCATCCATCCCAGCCTCCGTGTGAGTGAGTTGCACCCTCTGGAAAAGGCTTCAGCCAAACAGTATTTATCTCCACGTGGGGAAAAGAAGCTTAACAAATTAGCTGATGTTTAATTGGTGAGAGAATGTAGGACAGGAAAGTTGGCCAATGGACCTGAGGGGTTTTCTGACCAATTCTCCCTGCTGACAGCTTCCTGTGCTTGAGTCTGATAGCGGGTGGCAAGGCTCCTGGGGCAGCCAGTGCTCCCACCTGCTCCCTGGGGTCTCCCAGCCACTGAGGCAGATCCTCTGCAGTGTTGCTCTGCACAGGAACAAGCAGAGGCCCTGTCACCTGCACAGGTGTACGTGCCCCTGCACATTGGCGTTCTGCTGTCAGGGTTGGAGCTTTGAGACAATGCAGCGTTTCAGGGACATCACCTACATGGCTGTTTGCAGGCAGTGGAGCCTGGAGCTCTGCATTTTCCCACATTCTGTGGGCTTGAGAATGAGAGTCAGGGCTGTGGGGTGCCCGTGCATGACCGAGTGTCACCCCCTGCTGTGCTGTTCCAGCACTTTCCTTGGCACTTCATTTGTTTGCAAACACCCAGGCACATCCTGTGATGGGACCTGGAGTCATGGGAGGCAGCCCCTTCTATCTTGAGCTACTTGGAAGCACTGAGTTGCTACCTCCCTCCCTGAATTCTACCTGGTTCTAAATCCACTGGCAGAGGCTGCAGGAGCAGCTCCAGGGTCTCTTGCACATGACAGTTCTTCACGTGTTGAAAGATGCCCACGCTGTCCTGGCCTTCTGGTCATGAGTTTACACTGCCCCACTGTATGACCCAGCCCCACTGTGCGACGTCCTCCATCTTTGGTCATACGCCAGGGTGTTGCTCTCTCACTGCATTTCCCCATCTGCCCCTCTGCTACTGGGAATCAAGTGCAGGGCTCTGTGTCCAGCCTCATGAAGCAGCATCTCTTGAGACTCAGCGTTCTAGTCTTCTGAGATGTTAGGATGTCCTCTGGGCTCTGGAGCAGGTGTCAACTTGGTTAGGGTGCCACCATTGTCCTCCACGTAGGCATTCAGGGAATACCCATCTGCCGGGGACTGGGGTGAGCCAGAGCTCAGCGGAGGGTTATCAGACCAGCCATCTCCACTTCTCTTTCTTCGCCTCCTCTCCAGGAACTCGGGGGTCTGAACAGATCCGTGAAAGGTTGTGTGTTGGGAGCAGAGGGCTGTGGGCTGGGAGGCCAGGGTCCTGTCCTAGCTGCCTCTGCTCCACCTGACTGAGGGCTTTTCCAGATCCACGGGCTCTTGAGTAGCTGCAGATTCCAACAGGGCTTTGGTTTACTGGCTTTGTACAATGGGGACACAGAGTGTCTTTGGGACGTGACTCCATGGCATGTCCAGGTGCACAGCTTGGCATCTCTCAGGGCCAATTTTCTTCCAGGTGCAGGAGAAGGCACCTGGAGCCTCTCTCTAAGATAGGAGAAGGAGAGGCCAACACGCCAGCATGTCTCATTTATCGCAGCAAGATAGGATCCCCAGGGCAAGGCTTGGGAAAAGAAGGTAGTGAGGGTGCTGGTGTTGTTAGGACTCCCAGGATGCAAGGTTGCATATGAGCAAGTAGAATGGCAGGGCTGGAATCCACAAAGGAATATGGGACAGCAACTTCCTGTCTGCTTCCTGGGAAGGCTGGGGACCAGAGCATGGCTCTGTTCTCCATATTTGCCTCTTCCTGAGACCCAGGACATAAAAGGAATTGACAGGCATTGGCCAACAGCAGGGGACAGGTGTTGTCTGCGTCTTACAAAGGAGCAAATGGAGACCACAGTGGTTCAATGCAGGTGCAGTCAAGGCAGCCCCCTCCAGTCCTGGCTTCTGACCCTGTTTGTCTAACCAGGTGCTAGCACCCTCTTGTTCACAGGCTAAAGAGCAGACCTGCTGGGCTCAGCAGGGGCCCCCGTGCCTGCCCCTGGTGCTCTGTGGGGGCTGTCTATAAAGCACCAGGGTTCTCAGGCTCACCAGGTGTGTCCATGTGCTCTGTCCCCATGCACTCTCATCTTTGCAAGCAAAGCTGTCCGTCTGATGTGGAGGTTGTTCTGCCACAGAACCCCGTGCAGTGCAGGGTGCGCATCTGGGGGCTCCTCTCAGCATGGCTGGTGCCAGCTTTGTCACCTCTGCCCCTCCTTCTTTGAGAAAAAGCCAGATCCCTGTGTATTGATGAGGAAGGACATTCTGGATATGCTGATCTGTAAAAATAAATAAATAAATAAATAAATAAATGTTCTGACCTAACCTAATGTATATTTTATAACCTGATTTTTTTTACATCTTATTTTTCTTTATTATTTTAAAGATTTATTTTGCTTAGTTGAAAGGCAGAGTCACAGAAAGGAAGGGGGGGGGGGCTGGGAGAGGTCTCCCATCTGCTGGTTCACTCTTCAAATGGCTGCAGTGTCCAGGGCTGGGCCAGACTGAAGTCAGGAGCCAGGAGCTTCCTCCAGGTGTCCCATGTGAGCGCAGGGGCCCATGCCTTTGGACCATCTGCTGCTTTCCCAGGTTCATCATCAGGGAGCTGGATTGGAAGTGGAGCAGCCAGGATTCGAACTGGTACCCGTATGGGATGCCCGCACAGGCAGCTTTACCTGCTACACCACAATGCTGGCCCCCAACCTGACTGAGCATTTATCTTAGCAGTTAAGGCGTCTACATCCCACATCAGAGTATCTGGGTTGAGTTCCTGGCTCTGGCTCCTGACTCGTTTCCTGCTAATGTAGACCCTGGGACCCAGTAGTGATGGCTCAAGTGATCAGATTCCTGTCACCCACATGGCAACTTGGATTGGGTTCCTAGCTCCTGGCTCTGACCTCAGCCCAACCCCAGCCATTGTGGACACTTGAGGAGTAAACCAGCATTTGGGAGCTCTGTCGGTCAGTCTGTCTGTGTTTCTGTCTCTCAAACAAAGAACCCCACAGCTGTCTGATGAGCACTTGCAGACTTGACTGTGAAACGTTTTGGAACGGCAGACAGACAACCTTCAGGATATGAATTTGGAGGGATAGGTGGGGGCAATCTCACTACTTTGGTATTTTCTTAAATGAGGAAGGATTGTGGAATGATTTTGAGCATTCTTATTGTTCTGTATTTTTCCCAATAAAAAGAGTAATAAGAATTACATTACAAAAATACCAAAACAAAGAAATGGAGCGAAGAAGACTACAATCCTAGAGCCTCTCCGAGGTCCGTAGATGCCTGGTGCAGTCCCAGGTGGTCAGCAGGTACTGGGCACGTGCTCGCTGTGAGCATCCTTACAGAATGTGCTGGAAAACCCTCTGTCCTTCCCAGCTCCTCCGCTCTGCCAGCTTTGCAGCCAAGGGAGGGAAAAAGCTCTCCTAGACACTTTTATGAAACATAGCAAGTAGCTGGTTCTTCTCTGCCTTGGCCTCCGCTCCCTTCAACTACTCAGCCCCATTTGCCAAACACCTGCTACGGGATGGTGGTGGCGTGAGGTCCTGGGATACAGCGGAGGACACAGACCTCTGGCCTCCAACTGGATGGAGTCCCCAGTCTGGACAGGAGATAGATGGAAAGCAAGAACTGCTCTTTGTGGCTCAGCTGCTCTAAGAAAGAGAACAAAGCACTCTAGGAGAGAGTGATAGAACACGGTCACTGCCCAGGGGCTAAGAAGAGCCCAGTTCTTGGGGACCGGAAGAGCAGAGGGCAGCTCCGAGCTGTCATCTCAGTGTCGCTTGGCACCAGCAGATGAGCTGCCATCAACGTCTCCTTCCAGCATCCCAGTTCCACAGCCTTGAGCAGTGATGGGATCCATCACAAGGCATCCCTGTGCAAAAGTGTTTGCTGATATCTTTAGGGAAGGGAGGCATGCCCACACCTCCGGCCTGCGATGCCAGCAGGGCCAGGGCTTCTGACCTTGCTCCAGGCTGGTGCACAGAGCGAGGGCGCACAATGGGTAATCAGTTATCTGTGTTCAGATGAGAGCTCACGTGGCTAAGGCAGCCAGAGCGGGCTCCAGGGGGATGGCATGTTTTGTGAAGAGAAAATTCTGCAGGAATAGTGTTTACAAACGCCGTCTTGGCAGTCACCCTGCGTGTATGCTGGCTTCCGGCTGGCTTCTGTTCATGTCCGTTCTCTCTCTCTCTGCAGGCTGTGGAGACCAACTTGGCTTCCAAGGACAGCCACTGGGTCTTTGTGAATGAGGTAAGAGCCCCGGAACAGTGAGGGACGTGGCCTGGGCTGACACCCCGTCTCTCGGGAGCCCTCCAAGCAGTCTTTTCATTTCCAGTCCTGACTTGGGGGGCTGGAGTGAACTGCGGGGCTCCACCCTGCCAAGGCACAAGGTCAGAGGATTGCACTTGACCTGCCCAGATGCTGACGTGGAGGAGGTGGGAGCCAGGGAAAGAATCCAGACCTGAGTTCACCAGGAAGTCGAGAAGCAAAGAGAAGTAGAGTCAGGTATTGGATGTGCAGCAGGGGCTGGCTGCAGAGGTGAGGCTCAGCTAGAGCAGGGGGCTGGGGCACAGGGCCAGGGAATGAGGAGGGAATGGAAGGTGCTGAGGGTGTGTGGGAGTGTAAGCAGGAGTGCAGACTGTGTGTGTGTGTGTCCAGGTGTGAAAAAATGTGAATATGTGGTAAGTATGTATGTGAGAGTGTGTGTGTGTGAACTGTGTGTATATGAGGGCGCAGGGTGTGAGTGTGGCTGTGTATGTGTGTGAGTTTTATGTGTGTGTATGACTTGTATGTACAGGTGCATATATGAGTGTGTGTATGTATGAGTGGAGGTGCATGTGAGTGATGTGTGTGAGCATGTGTGTGCAGCCAGTAAGAGTGGAGATCAGAGCTCCCATTTAGAGGAGAATGAAGAGATCTCTCCCATGACTGGCCATCCCACTGGCTTGACCCCTGGGAGGAATGGGGATACAGGGAGTCACTGGGCCTGGTCTGTTCTTTGTTAACTGCACCTGCGCAAGCCCTGGCTTGCTCCATGCTGCAGGCATTGCCCTGGTGTTGCGGGGTTCTGCACCACATGTCTTCACTTTCCCAAGGAACCCACTCTGCCCATGTGTCCATGGAGGAGGCACCACCTCGGGCCTCCTGTGCCTCTGTCCTCTGTGAGCCTTTAACGGAGAGCTGATTTGGTGTGTGCCTTCAGCTGCTCCTGAATTAGCAGATAAATTTCCAATGGTTTCATCCTGGAAGATGCAGTTTATTAGGTAGTAATTTCTTCCTTTATGGTGTGTGTTTCCTCATTAGCCCGGCACTAATATGGTTGAAGCTGTTTTTTTTTTTTTTTTGGGGGGGGGGTGGCTATTGTTAATAATTGCGTAGGTGGTGTGGCAGAGTAGCTCCTCGCAAGGTCCACCTCTCTCGTGATTTTCCTGCGCGATTTCCCACCTCTGGAGCTGGCGAGCAGCAGACATGCGCAGTGGCTGTCTCTGGCCGTGGCAGTGGAGGGGTTGGGCTGGTAATTAGGCGAAGGGGCGTGACTGCCGCCTCCCTCTTTGCAGAGCCTGCACGAGCCCTCCTTGATCCTGGGGAAGTTTTGATTCTGTGTGCTGTGCAGGCCTCTCCACGGGTTCTTCAAAGCCAGCTTTCCTTTGTTCCAGAGAAAGGGAGCCTTCCGTGTGCCCTGAAGTCAGGTGTCTGGTGCCGGCTCCGCTCCTCTGATCACTCTCCAGGTTGAGCAGCCGTTGTCTCTCCCTTTCCGGTCTTCAGATGTGCACTCTAGTGGTTTTACGTTTTCCTTTTCCTGCCCAGCCCCCCTGGAGCCCTCTGTTTGCTTCTCCTGACTCGACTCCCAGTGTGAGGCATCTTTAGAGTGTTCTGTGCACATCCATCGGCACTATGGCAATCACTGATGGCCAGGGAGAGTCAGGAGTCCACCTGTCAGAGCCACAAGGAAACAGCCTCACCCAAGAGCATGGTGGTGCACCCCCGCCCCCATCCCCCCGTGGCCAGCCAGGCGGTGCTCACTGACCTGTGAGCTTCTTCAAACGTGAGGAAGTCTCAAGAAACCCTAAGAGTTTTGCAGGGATGTTTTTGTTTCAGATTTCTAGTGTAATTCCTTTGTGGTCAGAGGATGGTTTTTCTATTACTGGAATCCTTTGCCTTTGTTGAGACTGATGTGTCTAATATCCTGACTTTCTTGGTAGATGTTTCATGTGTACTTGAAAAGGATGTGCAATCTATTACTGTGTGGAACATTCTAGAAATGAGAATTATGTCTTTTTAGTTGATAACGTTGTTTGTATCTTCTGGGTCCTGGATGATTTTGTGTCTACTTGTTCTATCAGTTATTGATAGAGGTGTATTAAAATATTCAGTTTTAATTGTGACTTTGTTTATTCCCCTGAAGTTATATTGGTTATTGCTTAATGTATTTTGAAGTTCTGTTATGGAAAACGTAAATGTTTATGTCCTCTTGAAGACCAGGTAATTTGTCAGTAAGAAATGACATTCTTTCTCCCTGGTAGCTTTCTCCTCTCTTAAATATACATTATCTGTTATTAGTACAGCCATTCCAGATTTCTTTTCTTTTACTTTAAATTTACTTGTTTCTCAAGTTTATTCCCTGAAAGCAGTGCTTACTTTGGTTTTGCTATTTTATCCATAGCAACAGCCTCGGTATTTTAATGAGGGTGTTTAAATAATTCATGTTTAATGTGACCATCGAGATGTAGGTGTAAAGCCTACTTCTTCCATTTCGTACTTGTTTCCTTTTTGATCTGTTTTCCTCTCTTTTTAACCTCTTTTGGAGAGATTGAAAACTTTGAATGATTCAGTTGTAGCTATCTTGTTGGCGTATTGATCGAAAGTCTTTGAAAATTTTTATAGCTGCTTTAGGATTTTTAATATGACTCTTTAATTCATCATGATCTACTTTTAAGTGACTTTATACCATTTCACATATAGTGTAAGTATTTTCCAATAATATACACTTCAGTTTCTCCTCTCCTGGCCCTTACATAATCATTGTCATATATATTACATCTCTCTATATATGCATATATGTGCTTATATACTCATGTTTATTTATAATACGTAATATGCACTACACTACATTGCTATTGTATTTATTTAAGCAGTCAATTATCTTTTCTATCTTTATTTTATCTCATGTCTGTCACACATATGCCCACTTTCTGTTTTGCTAAGAAAGAAGTGTTTGATTGTGTGACCATTTCACTCCCACAGTGGAGTGCCACAGCTGCTACCCTGAGAACAGGTGCAGACCAGTAGTCGTGGAACAGTCCTTTAAAGGGAGGTGAAGGTTACCAAAAAGATCTTGCATGGTTTCCTGCGTGTTCCCATTTTAGGTGCTCTTTGTTTCTTTGTGAAGATCCAGGTTTGGTCTGGTGTCACTGGTGCGCCTGCAGGATTCCCTTCTGCATTTCTCACAGTGTGAGTCTGCTGGTGATGCATGCTTGCAGCTTTTGATATCTTTTAGTCTTTGCATCTCTGACAATGACTTTATTTCACCTGCATTTTTGAAATGTACTTTTGCTGGGTACAGAATTCTAGGTTGACAGTTTTTCTTTGAGTATTTTTAAAATGTTGCTCCTTATCTTCTTACTTTTATTATTACTTATTTTTGTTTTATGTTCATGTCTTTTATCTCTGATTTCTTTGAAGTTTCTCTCTCATTTGCTTTCATTTTGATTAATTTAATTATAATGTGTCATGTGGTTATTTTCTATTTTTTGTACTTACACTTTGTTGAATTTCTTGGACTTTTGGGTTTATAATTTTCATCTATTATTTCTTCAAAATATGGAAAATTTTATCTGCTACCTCAAATATTTTTTTTTCTGCTTCCCCAGCCTCTTACCTGGGCTCTTAATTGCACCCATATTAGATTCTTTAAAGATGTCCCATATATTGCTGGTGTTCTTTTAATTTTCTTTTTGTTCTTTCTATGTTTCATTTTGCATAATTTTATTGCTATGTGTTCAGAGTCATTGATCTTCTTTTAATGTCTCATCTTTCAATAATCTCATGCAGTGTGTTTTTTATCTCATACATTGTAGTTTTGATCTCTAGAAATTTGAGTCTTTTCTGTAAATCTTCAGTGTCTCTATTTCCATTCAAAACATTGTATTTGTTTTAGAGGGAGAGGGATGGGGTAGGGATAAGGAAAGAGAGAGGGAGAGAGATGTGTTCCCCTTTGCTGGTTCGTATCCAAGTGCCAGTAGGGAAGCCAAGGAGTCAGGAGCTGTATCCAGCTCTCCTTTGTGGGCAGAGTCATCCTCATGACTCCCAGGCTCCACATTAGGAGAAAGCTGGAGTAAGGAGCTCAATCTAGAAATGAAACCTGGAGACTGTAATGTGGGATACGGACATGTTAACCAGCATCTTCCCCACTGGGCTGAACATTCACCCCTCTGCCTATATCTTGGAACATGTATTATACCATTATAATAGCTATTTGAATCATTGTCTGCTACTTCTCATCTCTGTTTCAGTCCCGGGTCAGTTTTAATTAATTGATTATTATTCTATTTTTTCTCCTTCTTACTTATGTTTTCTTCTTCTTTTTTTAATTCCTGGTAATCTTTGCTCATAAGCCTGATTTTGTGAATTGAATTTTGTTGGATGCTTTGCATTCATACATATATGTATGTATATATTGAACATTTTTCTAAGACACAGTTCTTTGGAAATAATTGATTTTCTTGCCTTTCTGATTTATTGAGTGTTTCTGGAGTAGGACTCAGCCTAGAGCTAATTATTTCACACTTTGGAGCTGAACTCTCTAAGTATTTTACATAATGCATGTGATGTGTGCAGTTTTGCAGTCTGAATGGTTGGTGGGAAGAGGTATTTTCCCGAACCCGTGTGAGCTCCATAGACTGAAACCTCTGATCATTTGGGCTGTTCCTCTCCAGCCTCAGTTACTTCCTTGGATGCATGCCCTGCCATGCATTCTGCTGGGGAGTCCTCTGGGAAGGAACATGTTCTTCCTGTGCAGCTCTGTGCTCTGTGCTGTGAACTCTGCCTGCTTTGGTCTTCCAGCATCTCAGAACCACATCCTTCACACACAGCTTCTGTGGGTCTTCTCTCCCCACTGCACTGTGACGTGGACGTACCCCAAGGAAGGCATCTGGGTTCGTCATAGGCTCATCTTCTTTCCTGTCTCAATAATCACTCTTTTGTTGTCTGTTGTGCAGTGTCTTGAGAAAACATTTTTTCCTGTATATTAACCTAGTCTTTTTGATAATTTCAGGCAGGAGAGTAAATCTGATCCCCGTTTCTCCATCCTGGTCAGCTCTGTCTTCTTGTTTAGCACACAAAATGCTCTGGTTTTGTGGAGCATATTTTGAATGGGGAAAGACAGACAAACAGGTAATAATTAAATATATAATCTAATGGATTTGATGGATTCTGTGTAGAATGCTTCAACTATATAAGAAAAACAAAGGCATTGGGTTCTAGTGTGCACAGGAGGCTGCAGAAGACTTCTATGATGGCGTAACCTTTGAACAGTACCTTGGGGACACAGGGAGCTGAGCGCACATCTAGAGAACGGCTCTGGGTTGGAGCCTGGTGGGCAGGCTCTGGGAGCAGCACAGAGGCCAGTGTGCCTGATGTAGGGTGAGCGATGGGAGGAGGAGCAGGAGGCCAGGCACATGAGCTTTTGTGGACCCTTGTAAGACAGGCAGCTTCTGTTGTGCATGGAGCAAGAGATTGACAAGCTGTGATTTATTTTTTTAATCATGTGCTCTGGAAGTTTCCTTCACAATATCTAAGAGGTAAGGAGAGCATGGAGGGCATATAGAAACCATCTAGTAGACTGTCGTGATTATCTAGGGAAGGAGGAGGGTGGTTTGGGCCATGAGGGTAGAATTAAAGTGGTGAGAAGTAGTTGGATTCTGGATGTTATTGGAAGATGGAGCCAATAAGATTTGCTGTTGGATTAGATGTAGGTTATGAGAGAAAGAGAAGTCAAGGATGATTCTAGGGCTGTATTTTTTGTTTTTGGCTTGAGGTTCTGGAAAGGGAAGATATTTTCTGAGCTGAGAAAATTGCAGGGATATAGATTTGAGGGGTAGGATTAGGAATGTGTTCATTCTGAGATGCCTATTGGAGCAGCAAGTGGAGAGATTAACTAGACACGTGACAGTGTGAGTCTGGAGCCCCAGTAGGGGGCGAAGCTGGTGGCGTGAATTTGGGAGCTTTGTCCATACAGTGAGTATTGAATGATACTCAATTTTATGAGGTCACCAAAGTATCGCTAAAACCAAAAGAGACCCCAAACCCTGACCCCCCAGGAACAGCCATGGCTGAGGAAGGAAGAGAAGCCTCCAAAGGAGACTGATTAAGAGGTGGCCAAGGTGGAGGGAAACCAGCTAGAGGCTGGAGTCCCGGGAGCCAAGTGAAGGAACCACGTCGGGGCAGCCTGCGAGCCCACGGCTGCCAGATGCTACTGTGAGAGGATCAAATGGGTAGACCTACAGGGAATAGCCCAGCACAGGGTCAGGCAGATAGTAATCACCCTTAAAAGAAAGGGATCCTTGGGCCAACACTGTAGCATAGCAGGTAAAGCCACTGTTTGCAGTGTCAGCATCCCATATGGGCACCAGTTAGAGACCTGGCTACTCCACCTCCGATCCAGCTCTCTGCTATGGTCTGGGAAGGCAGTAGAAGATGGCCCAGAGGGAGGACTGTGTGGTGACCCAGAGGGAGATTGCTGGAGGGTTGAGCCCCCAGGGACTTCAACCTCGAGTATTCATTCTGCAGATAGGAAAACTGAGGTTCAGAGGGACAGTTTGACTTCTCAGTGTCAGAACCAGGATTTGAACTCAGATCTGAGCAACTCCAAATTTAAGAAGAGTGTACCCTGGGCCACACTGTCCCTCCTCTCCCTTTCCTCTCCTATCTGAATGCTAAGTGGTGAAGCCCAGCAGTATCACCGTATTTTTCGTAAATTGGAAATTGATATAGTTCTTATTTGGAAAGTCTTACTCTAAAACTTACTGTTAGATTTCTTCCATTTATGTTATTCTGCATATTAGCAGCTTGCTTTTTAAAATTTTATTTTATTTATTTATTCTAGCATGAGGGGAAGGTGGTGGAGGTAGGCAGAAAGATCTCATCCATTGGCTCGCTCCCAACATGGGTTTAATGATTTACCAGGACTGGACCAGGGTCAAATCTGGGAGTTGGGAACTCCATCCAGTTCTCTCATAAGGGTGGCAGGGACCCAACTACTTGTGCCATCACTGCTGCCTCCAAGAATGCACATTAGCAGGAAGCTGGAGTCAGGAGTGCAGCTGGGAGTTGAACCCAGGCACTCAGATATGGGTTATGGTGTCCTAACAGGTGCTAAAGCCAGATGCCCACCTGTTTGCTCCTTGTTTGCAAACTCTCCTGTGGAAATGCTGACAGAATCTTGCAGGTGCACACAAATGAACCAATACATACCACACAAGTACTGCCTGAATCTGCTGGAAATGCACTTCCATCATGAATCAGAATAGATCTCTCCCTTTCTCAGTTCAGGAAGAATCCATGGGGCTTAGCGTTTATGGGTGCAGACATATGAGGGCATTGCTGTTTTTAGTATCCTCCTTAAGTCTTTTCACAAGGCCCATGGAAGCATATTGGTAGCCAACCAGATGGAGGAAGTGGGGAGTGGGGAATGCATTCTTGGGGGACATGCGTGAATATGATTTTGGCTCAAGTACTTACCTTTTCTGGACTTTTTCCTTCCTTGGGTCTTATTTTGCTCCTCTGCTCAGCAGAGTTCCACCTTCTAGGAGACTGGTGAAGATCAAATGGGTAGACCCACAGGGAATAGCCCAGCACAGGGTCAGGCAGATAGTAATCACCCTTAAAAGAAAGGGATCCTTGGGCCAGCACTGTAGCATAGCAGGTAAAGCCACTGTTTGCAGTGCTGGCATCCTATATGGGCACCAGTTAGAGACCTGGCTACTCCACCTCCGATCCAGCTCTCTGCTATGGTCTGGGAAGGTAGTAGAAGATGGCCCAGATCCCTGGGCCCCTGTACCCACAAGAGAGATGGAAAAAGCTCCTGGTTCCTGGCTTTGGGTTGGCCCAGCTCCAACCATTGCAGCCACCTAGGGAGTGAACCAGCAGATGGAAAATCTCTATCTCTTTTTGCCTCTGCCTCTGTCTTTGCCTCTGCCTCTCTGTAAATCTGCCTTTCAAATAAATAAATAAATCTTAAAAAAACTAAAAAATGACAAGGCTCCTTTTCAACAAGTTGCTAATGTTTGGCAGGAACGTTATAGCCTTCGAATCTTAATCACCAATTTAAGGGATACTTCTGGGTTCATTAACCTTTCTTGAGGTGTGCATGCTGGCAACATAGCTTGCTTCATGCTCTGGATGAACCTGAATGGCAGCACTTACAGCTGTGTCCTGGGCTTGCTGGAACCCCTGTCCACCCTTGTCTCTGCCTTTCTAACTGCTGTGCATCCTTAGGATTTCAGCTCCAGCTGCCTGCTGCACCTGTGCGGCACCTGTGACTCTCTGTCTTCACTTTTTGTTTCTTTTTTTTAAAGGAGGTATTTTCTTTATTTAAAAGGCCTGGAGAGAGAGAGAGAGAGAGATCTTCCATTTGCTGGTTCACTCCCCAAACACCTACAACAGCCAGGACTGGGCCAAGCTGAAGCCAGGAGCCTGGAACTCCATCTAGGTCTCACACAAGGATATCGGGGGCCTGAGGACTTCCACTGCCTTCCCAGACACGTTAGCAGGGAGCTCCAATGTGGGATGTTGGTGTTGCAAACAGTGGCTGTGCCACAATGCCAGCTCTACTTTTTGTTTTGTGTCCTGGCTCCCTACCGTGATATATCATTCTGGAGGAGCTCTTATGCATTCATCATATATGTGCTTGATACCTAGGAAGCACTGAGGCTGCTCATAAGGCTTCAGAAGATGTGTACCTTATCCTCAGAGAGCCTGTGGTGTCCTGGGCAAGGAACCTATGCCCGTGGATCCCTACACCACAGCCAGCTACGGGCTGTGGGAGCTTTTCCCAGTGCTTTTCTGCTCACGTCTAACCCCCCTACAGACAGACAACCTGCTGTTGCTGTGGAATCAGACTCTGTGTTTTTAGACGTGAGTCAATTGTTCCTAACAAGTGTATTGCCGTTTTGCAGCGTTTTGACAGAAGAATGCTTGCGAAAGGGAGGGCTGACACTTAGACAGTTTTAAAAATAGCTTTAATTACCACGTGCAGCAGATGTCTCTGAAAACTAAAGGTTAGTGTCTTTACCTTTCTGTGTTTCCATCCATCGCTCTTCGCTGTAAATGGATTCTGGTGGATTCAGATGAGCTTGCAACTTGTGCCACAAAGGCCCTATTATCTGTGCCTTCTACCCTGCTATTACACCTCCTTTGCCAGGCTGGGTAGTCATTATGCACCCCATGGAGACATGGAGCAAGTACACTTGAGGCACACGTACACACACACATACACACACACACACCTCACATGTGAGATTGCTGCCATCACAGCCAGCTCTGGCAGAGCTCACAGAGGGCCCCTCCAAAGCTGGAAGCTGTAACAGGCAGAAGAAGCCTCCAGAACTTCTCTGCACAAAGTGCCTGTGAGGATGCTTGGGGGCTCACAGAGATGGTAGTGTCTGCTTCCAAAAATATTACATGCACTGGGACAGCCTGTCTCTTAGACCTGGATGAAGAACCCAAGTGAATATCGTGCAGTTTGAGACAGGAGCATGAGACAGCTCTTGAACTGTCAGTGATCAGAAGCAGGATGCAGTTTCCAGCAGCCCTGGAGCCTGGCAGGGCTTCTGGTCAGGAATTGCTGCTGCAGAGCCAATGGGCTGAGGGCGGTGCAACCTGAGACACCCTCTGCTTACCCTTTCATGTCTGCTGCTTTGCTGTGGGGCATTGCCACAGGGAGCGGATTTGCTGCCCTCAGAAACAAAGGAACTCATATTGGTGAGCCCTACCTGTATATGCAGCCCTCCCATGGCTGCTTTATAGACATTATTTCTAAACAAATTACATTTGTCAATTAAACAGAAGTCAAGATAGTTGATCCCAGTTATGACAGAATTGTGTTCTCTCTGCTCTCCAGGATGCACAAAGGACCCTGGGTTTTATGCAAAGATCAATCATAGAAAACCAAAGGAAAGGAAATCAGTGTGCTTTTGAAATTGAAATTATTGTTATTTTTTATTTAAATGGAAGAGGAGGAAAGAAGGTAGGAGAGAGACAGAACTCCCATTGACTGGTTCACTTCTCAAATTTCACAACAGCCAGAGCTGTACAGGGTTTGGAACCAGGGGCCAGGAGCCAGGAAATCAATCCAGGTCTTCCACGTGGGTGGCAGAAACCCAGCTGCCTGAGCCATCACCGCTGCCTTGCAGGATCTGCATAAGCAAGGAGCTGGATGCAGGAGCTGGAGGCAGGAATGGACCCCAGGCGCACTAGTGTGGGACTTGGGCACCTGCTCACAGAAATCACTGTGTCTAAGAGATAACTGCACCCTCATATCCTCATGTTCTTTACAGCGTGATCCTCGGTAGTCAAGACGTGGTCAAACTCAGTGACCAGGCATAGATGAAGGGATGTGTATCGTCAAAAGATATTTATTTTTATTGAGGGGAGAGAGAGAGGGAGAGAGATCTTCCACCTGCTGGTTCCCTCCCCCAAATGGCCATAACAGCCAGGGCTGGGCCAGGCCAAAACCAGGGGCCAGGCCCTCCGTCTGCATCTCCCACAATGGTGGAGGGGACTCAGGCATCATGTGCTCCCTTCCAGAATGAGCATTAGCAGGAAGCTGGGTGGGAAGCAGAGGAAGTGGGACCTAAACCAGTTCTCTTACATGGGATGTGGATGGCCCATGCGGCAGCTTAACCCGCCATGCCACAGTCCTGCCCCGATCATGTTAATTCATTTGATTTAGCCATTTCCCAATGTGTGTATGTTCAAACACATTGTCATATATCACAAATATAGTCAGTTTTATCAATGAACAAGAAATAAGTAGAAAATAAATGATAATGGGTCCTGGCTCAGCGCTGCGGCGGAGGTGCTCGTCTCCCATCCACACCCAGGACCCAGTGCATGGAGCAGACCCCTGGCCTGAAGGGACAGGATGCGACCATGTCCCAGCCCCAGCGGCGGGAGGCCACCGGGGCAGAGGAAGAGGCACAGATCCCGCCACACAACGTGGGGGAGCCGTGGGACTCTCAGGCTGGGGAAGAAGCCTCGTCCTCTGAGCCCAAGGAGCAGCCGGAGACCCTCGCCTCTGCAGAGGAGGAACCAATCCGCATGTTCCCCGTGCTGTCCGTGTTTCCCCCGCTGACTGCTCTCCCCACTGCAAGCCCTGTTTCCCCCTCGGCGGTGCCCACGTCTCAGGCCACATTTCCCCCCACAAGAACATGTCTACTGCACACTGTGTTTCCCCCTCTGACGGCGCCTGTGCCCCAGTCCAGTTTTCTGCCTCCAAATGGGGTCCCTCCTTGTTGCTTTTCCTTCCAGGGGGGCTTCCCCCCAATCCTCAACTCCTTGAACTGTTTGTGACCCAAACTCTTTTCCAATATTGGATATACTCTGTGCTTTTACTCCCTGTTCCACTGAAGAGCTTAGCTTTTTTTTTTCCCCAAAGCAAAGTCAAACTCCATTAGAACGTTATGTTCTATAGTAGAACTGATACATGTTTAATAAACTTTCCACTTGAGCGATAAAAAAATAATAATAACAGCAGTAGAAGAAAGACCTCAGTAGACACTCAATGAATCCCAACCCACTTTGAGCCTCAAGCTTGAACATGTTGATCCCCATCCCCCCCGAGGCTGGGAGACCCCATGCCCAGGGCTCAGCCTGCCTAAGTGATTGGCAGCCTCTGCTCTCTGCAGGCCCACCCTGGGAGCAAGAGTGGTCAGAGGCTAGGCAGACCTGTCTCTCTCCCCATCACTACTAGAAATGTCCAGGCTCAGCCACTCTGGCCAACTCCATACTCCAAGTCACAGAATACTCTGGAGACAATCATCACTGTGAGTTCACCTGTTTTCTGTAAAAGATGTATTGATTTTATTTGAAAGGGAGAGAGAGAGAGAGAGAGAGAGAGAAAGAAAGAGAGAAATCTTCCATCCGGTGGTTCACTACTCAAATGGCTGCAGCAGTCAGGGCTGAGCCAGAATGAAGCCAGAAGCCCAAGAACTCTACCTGGGTCTCCCATGTGGGCAGCAGGGGGTACACATGCTGCCTTCCCAGGTGCATTAGCAGGTGGGTCATAAACTGGCACTCTGATATGTGATGCCTGCATCATACATGGTGGGTTAACCCACTGTGCCACAATGCTAGCCCATTATTTCTATTTTTTAAAAAAGATTTATTTTATTTGGAAGGCAGAGTTACAGGGGCAAGGTGGGGGAGAGTTCACATGTTTTTTGAAAGAGACTATCTTGAGAGAAAGAACTTATCCTGTATAGCATAAAACGTTGCTCACTCACCTCTGTGTGGGTGTGCAGACAAAGGATAGTGGAGGCAGAGGGACGCAGATGGAGGAACACAGAGAAAACTTACTCTGATTCTTGCCGATTGTTCTGCAGTAGTAAAATGTAATATAAATTAGTATACCAGTGAATTTTCTTTTCAGACATCCTTATCTATGTAGCTTATTTTGGCACATTGAGATTTCACTGGAATGTTCATCTTTGTGTCCTACAGTTTTCAGTGAATACTATTAGCATTTTATCATGTCAGTAAATTGCATTTGAGGTAATATTTCATGGCTTGGTTGTATTCTGTTGTTTGAAGGGGTTGTAATTTATGCAAATCTCTATTGTTGGAAACTTAGATCAGTTAATGTATCAGTTATTGTAAATAATGTTGCAGTCATTCTTATACCTACATCTGTGGCTGTCCCTTTGCATTGGTAAAAATGTGATGGTGGGCCAGCACCGTGGCTTAACAGGCTAATGCTCCACCTTGCAGCGCTGGCACACCGGGTTCTAGTCCCGGTTGGGGCGCCGGATTCTATCCCGGTTGCCCCTCTTCCAGGCCAGCTCTCTGCTATGGCCCGGGAAGGCAGTGGAGGATGGCCCAAGTCCTTGGGCCCTGCACCCACATGGGAGACCAGGAGAAGCACCTGGCTCCTGGCTTCGGATAAGCACAATGCGCCGGCTGCAGCGGCCATTAGAGGATGAACCAATGGCAAAAAGGAAGACCTTTCTCTCTGTCTCTCTCTCTCTCACTGTCCACTCTGCCTGTCAAAAATAAAAAAAAAAATAAAATAAAATAAAAAATAAAAACGTGATGGTGGCATCTGAGACTCTCTTAGGGTCCTAATCACTCTATCAGCGTCCCTGTTTGTCCCAGTCTGTGAATGTGAATTCAATCAATGATCTTTACCAGTTTTATAGATGACAAAAAGGCGCACTGCATTGTTAAATGTGTATTTCTTTGTTCATTAGCCAAGTCAAATACACCCAAGTCCTTTGTTCAGATGCCTTAGTGTTCTTTGAATCAAGCCTTTTGACTTCCTGAGAGAGGGATTATTAATAAGATAGCACAGAGGATAAGGTGGAGACTCAGAAAAGATCTAAGGTGTCCCAGTCATGTTAAAATAAGCTGGAATTTTCAACTCAGCTTTTTTCTTACTCCAAGACTGGTGTTAGGCCCATATAAAACCATCTTTAGAGAAGTCTCTGTCAGTGGGAGATATGCATTGATTTATGTCTTTTAAGACTCAAATTTCTGCACCAAGCAAAGTAAATCTTATTATATTGGAGTAGGTCATTTTAATTTCTGAATCAAAACTTGGCTTCCCAAGTTGAAATGACATGGACGTTTCTACATAGAATAAACTGAAAAGTCATGAAAGTTCCCCAGTTGAAAAGAATGAGTCAGCAGGGTCAAAGGGCTAAAGAAACATAACATAAAGCAGTTTTTATGAAAAAACCTGAGAATCCTGCTTGTTTAGGGTCCTGGCTGTGCTGTGTGGCACTTGTCAAGGGAGTCACTGAAGCCTCCCAAGATGGCCTTCTGTGACAGAACAGGACCCTTCCCATCTTCATAGGGGTAGAGTCTCATCCAAGTTCTCTTTTTCATCCCAGAGATATACATTGTTCACCACATCCTTTTGCCCACAACTGTGGCTCTTCTGTAGTTCTACATCCTCTTTGTGGATGAGAATTTTGGAGCCAAGATTTTCTCAGTTACTTCCCTGGGACTGTCTGCTTCTGGGCCATGCATGTCCACTATAGGATTTCATATCATTAAACAGGGAGCCTCAATGGAAACTTTGCATCTGACATAATGGTTAAGTTTTACAGAAGCATAGTTTCTGCTTTTCTGGCTTCCAGAAACACTGTATTACCCACCAGGACTTTGTACCGCAGCTCCCATGGCACAGCCTCAGGAGACATTGCCCCTACAGTGAAGGACCCTAATCCCCGCTGGGTCCTTTAGATCGCGACCCCAGACTCAAAAATCCTCAGACCAGACGATGCAAATGCAAGAGGCAGCTTTATTTACATTTTGCGCAAAACGGACCCCTCCCTCCTGAGAGAGTGAGGTACTGGACGAGGGTTACAGGCAATATTTAAAGGCAAAAACCACAAAATTATCTTAAGCAAGTGAATACAAAGGGGAAGAGGATTTTTGTTTACAGTAATTTCACTTATCTTAGTATACAGCAGTTCTGCTTATCTCAGTACACATCAGGTTTACTTATCTTAACCATTGCACAAGGGGGGTTTCCAAACTGCTATTCCCTGTTATCTGCTAAGTTGCAGTTTCCCAGAAACTGACCTTCCTTGAAACTTTCAGCAGGTTAAACTCTGGTAAATTTTTACAATTTTCCACAAGTCCTTCAACAGTTTAGAAGTGGTTTGTCCCCTCCAAAACTCATGTTGCAGCTTGATTCCCAGTGTCATAGTGGTGGGCCTTTTAGGAGGTTGATGGGTTGTTAAAGAGGGATTGATGTCTGTGTTGTAGGAGTGATGTCTTGCCCTCACACAACTGTATTAGTTACTACTGTAACAGGGCATTGTAAAGCAAGGTCCTTTCCTCCTCCTCTTTTTTTTTTTTTTTTTGTCTAACCTATCTCTCAGTGAATGATTTCAATGCTAATTCATGTTGTTTTGTACGTTGATGGTTAATCTTTGTCTATGGTGTGAGGTTTGGGTAAATTTCCCTCTTTGGATCTTTTGCCAAAAATCAACTGACCTTCCAGTATGTGGATGTACTTTGGACTTTCTGTCTATTCCATTGACCTGTATGTGTTTCCCTCCAATCACACTGTCTGGTTTTCTTCAACTTAATATGTCATCAATTTTGAGATAACATTTTTAATTTACATTAAGTCAAAGGCTTAAAGCTCAACCAAATAAAGAGTTCACAAAATGAAAAGTGAAAAGACCATAGTTGAGCAGGAAAATAGGCAAGGGCTATAAACAATAATCAAGTGAAAAGATGTTCAGCTTTAATCACATAAATCTTAAAATCGTCAAGATCATTGAAACTATAGTAGTATATAATTCTTAACAACTTGTTTCACACAGATTTAAAACACAGTTTGACAAAACAGTATCTGCAGCAAAACTTACAGACACAGGCATATCCTTTGTTAGTTTTTATTTTATTTCCCTTGTATAAGGGAGAACTGGCAGTGTTTGTGTGTCTGTGTTTAGCTCATTCAACTCTACAGGATGTCATCCAGTTTTAACCATTTTGATGCAAATGATAGAATTCCATTCTTTTTTGTAGCTGAGTATTAACCCATTGTGTTATATACATTTCCTTTATCTATCCATCTGATGGTGGACACACCTTGGTTTGTCTGTTGTGAACAGTGCTTCTATAAGCATGGTGGAACAAGTATCTCTTTGAGAGAATGTGTTCATGTCTTGAGTTTGTATCCAGTAGTGGTATTGCTGGGTAATATAAAGTCTGTTTTCAGGTTTTAAAGAAGTCTCCCTACTATTTTCCATGCTGTCTTCATTATATAGCATTATAGTTAGCCAGTCTGGGAAGCTTCTCCAGCATTTTATTTTTAAAAACCTTGTTTCTACCCTTCTATGCCTTTCCCATTTTCACGGTGCTAGGATTAATGTGAGGAGAGTGAGGCACTTGGCACAGAGGATTTAAGAGGAATTCACTCTCAGGTTTGTGACAGTGCCTCATCCAGGTGTGGCCCTGCCTTTGCATATACATTTTGGAATTAACTTGGCAGTTTCTAGAAAACTTGGCTTTGATTTTAATTTTAATTGTGTTGAAGCTGGAGACAAAGGGGGATAGAATAAGGATGTTCACCACTGTTCCATAAACTAAGTGTATCTTTCCATTTATTTAGATCCTGCTTAATTGTTTTCAGTGATGTTTTGCAATATGTAAATTAGTCTTGTTTATATTCATCCCTGTGTATCTAACATTTTGACATACATGTCAATGGTGTTACATTTTCAATTTCAGTTTGCAATTGTTTGCTGCCAACATGTAGAAATACAATTGACTTCTGAATGTTGATCTTAGTTTGCCTCAACTTTGCTAAACTCACTTACTAGTTTGAATAACGTTTTTGTAGGTTTCCTGGGAATTCCCATATAGACCATGCTCCCATCTATGAATAAAGAAAACTATACATCTTCTTCCCAACCTGGATCTCTCTTATTCCTATTTTCTTGTCCTGTTTCACCGGTTAGAACATTCAGTACAGTACTGAGCACAAGTAATGGGAGTGGTCATCATTACTGTTTTCCTGATTTTATAGGAAAGCATTTGGCCTTTGCCATTAATTATGAAGTGAGATGCTGTTTAATTACAGATGCTCTTATTAGGTTGAAGAAGTTTTCTTTCATTTTCATTTGGCTGAGTGTTTTCAATGTAATTGGATTTGTCGAATTCTCTTTATTCATCTATTGAAACGATCACATCATTTTGATTCTGTCAAGCCATAGAAATATATTGAATTATTTTCAGATGTAAAGTCAACCTTATAGACTGGCCCCAAACACACCTGATCATGGTGCTTTTGTCCTTTTATTGAATTAGAAGAAGTATTTTAGGTAAAATACTACATAAGGTATTATATTTTGGTTTTATTATTTCTCTAGGATGTTTTTGTTTATTTATGAGAGAGGTGGGGGGGTAGAGAGAGAGAGAGAGAACAAGAGAGCACTTCCTTCTGCTAGTTCACTCCCCAAATGGCTACAATAGCCAGGTCTGAGCCAGGTTGAATCCAGGAACTCCATCCTGGTCTGCAGCCTGGGTGGCAGGGAACCAAGCACTTGACCATCTTTGGCTGCCTCCTCAGGTGCATTAGCAGGAAGCTGAATTGGAAGAGAAGGCAGAATTCAAGCTGTCATTCTGATAAGGGATGCAGATGCCCCATGTGGCAGTTTAACCCACTGCACGGCAACACTCACCCCTAGTTAAGCTATTTAGAGAAGTTTTGTATCTGTTCATGGGGAATATTAATCTGTGGTTCTCTTGTCTTATAAACCCTTTGCCTGGTTTGTTTGCTCTGGTGGTGCTGACCTCTGGAATAGCTGGATATGAGGGCAATTCAGAACGTTTTAATTCCATTCCATAGGCTTTTTGGAGTGCTCTCAGATTTCCTCCTCTTCAATTTTCTGAAAAAAGGTTGTGTAGAATTGGTATTATTTCTTCTATGAATGCATTTAGAATTCACCAGTGAAGTTATCTGGGCCCAGACATTCAGACCTTCCTCCCCACAAGCAGACTCCTCCCTGGAAATATGTAAAGAATGAATTCAAATTCTTTGGTAGTGTGAGAAGTAAGCCCACCTGAGACCACCTACCCACCAAAGGGTGGACTCAGAAATATGAAGGAAGCAGAAGGTGAATTCATTGATAACCAGTCTCAAGCGCGGTGACCAGCAGGTGGAAGCAGTCATTGCTCTCAATAGTTCTATTCATTTTATCCCTATTACACAGAGACCCCTTCCCTTAGTTTCTTATTGGTTGAGCAACTCAAGAGGCACAATCTAATTTTGATACAATGCCTAAGGTGGCAGGGCCAGGGGGACATTGGGGGTTGCTGAGCAGGTAGGATGGGGAGGAGGGGGTTATGCTGTGGAGGCAGCAAAATCCGTTTGTTCTAGCAATTCCAACAACTGACATCAAGAGAGAACTTATAAGGAGCATGCTGCATTTGCATAGTTGAGTCAAGGGTGCAAGCACTGCTAAGCAAGTTCATCAGTTGACCTACCTTGGGTTTTTCACTAAGTGCCCTTTGCAGATGGAGACTAGGCCCTGGCATCATGTCTCTACTAAGGCCAAGTAAGTTCTGAAAATACAACACTGGGTCACTTCTGGCAGAAGATGCAGGACTCTTTAGGCTGCCTGTCTCTTTCTAAGAGGGACGTGGTAGTTTGGTAGCTTGTGTTTTTCAAGAAGGTGTTCTGTTTTGTCTGAGTGCCTTACAGATCTCATGTGTGAGTGAGGAATTCTCTTTCTTCTGATTTGCTGAAAAAGTCTCCCTTTTGCCTTGTTTTAATTGTGTATAGAACTCTAGTGAGATATATTTTTCCCTCACACTTAAGAGATTGTTTTTGATGAGTGATCAACTTCTTATTTTTGTTTCTCCCAGAATACTGAGCCTTTTTCCTCTGGTTGCTTGGAAGATTTTTCTTTGTCTTTCTTTGTTTATGTTCTGTGTTTATGTTCTTTGTTTATGTCCTGTGGTTCTCATAAACTCAGAAAAATTTCGCTCATTACTTATCCAAATACTGTTCTCTGTCTCTTTTCCTTTATGAACTTCAGTAACATGTAAGTTAGGATTCTTGCAGTTGTCCCATTCTCACTAATGCCCTTGTGATTTTTCCCTGTGTTTTCCTTGCTGTCATTCTCTGTTGCAGTACTTTCCAGCTCACTGGCTTTACTTCCACAATATCTCATCTGCTATTACTTTCATTCAGTGTATTTTACATCTAAAATATTGTGTATTTATAGAAGTTAAATGTTTGTTTTCTATTTCTTTCCCTGTCATGCGCATTTTCCTTTATCTTCCTGACCATATGGTATGTATTGTATTTATAATATCTACCTCAGTGTCCTATCCTACTAATTCTTCCATCTGTGTCATTTCTGGATCTGCTTCTATAGATCGATTTGTCTCCTCACTGTGGGTTGAATTTGCTGCTTCTCTGCATGCCTGGTAATTTTTGATTAGATTGTAGACATTGTGATTAATATATTGGGTACTTGATTAATTTTTAGTCCTTTAAATGTTTACCCACCTATGACACAGTTAAGTGGCTCTGGAGTTTTTTTTTTTTTTTTTTTTTTTTTTTTTTTTGAAGACTTGCTCTGAGGGCTTTGTAGGCAGATCTCTTTGGTCTGTTGCTGATTTGACCCACCACTGAGGCTTGCTGCACCTGCTTCTTCCAGATAGCTCTTCCCCTGGACTCATAGTGTTTCCTCACACATATGTACCAATCAGTGCTCAAGTAAAGACTGAAAGAGAACTTTCTAAAGATTTCCAGAGGGATTTTTCCATGTAGCTCTCTCTTTGCTGGTGTTCAGAGTTATGAACTTTAACTGCAGGCCTCCTAAATCTGTAAAGTCTCTCCTCAACTCCTGACAGTCATTAGACTCTCTGAGTTTTCCTTTTCTGGTGCTTCCACCTGGAGATTCTGTCTAAGCAGAGGCTTGGGATTACCTCACTTGTTTTTCTTTGAGACATCGGTGTCCAGCTCTGTGTGTGGCTCAATGTCTGAAAACTATAGTATCATATAATTTGTTTGTTTTTCAAATTAAAGGTGGCATGTAAATTCAGCTCTATTAATTCTTCATGGCTATTATTGACAGTCTTAATTACCATGCTATACTCATTTATGCTTTGGATTTGTGCTTTCTGATCTTTACACTTGAGTCTACACAGCTGGGTCTTGTTCAGATGTCAGCACTTTGATATATTCAACCCTGGGCTTTCAATCTCAGAACCGCACCACTCCAGTGTGTCAGGCCACACAGTTTTACTTTTTGTTCACCTTTGGTAATTTGGGAGGATGGGGATAATGTTCAGGGTTTTAAAATACAAATGCAATTAAAATTTATGATTTTCCTTCAGCTCCTTGGGGGTAAAAAACCATGAAGTGTTCATGTGAGACATAAGGTCTCATTTTCCTGGTGGTAGGGACAGTTGTGCACAAATAGAAGCGGATTTAAATATCCCCCTGAGACAAACAAATAGGTATTGCAAACAAAATAATTAAAATGGTTTGTAACAAGCAAGCAAATGAGTGCTGTGAAGGATCAGCTACTATTATATTTATTTTTCTGTTTGAATATCTGCCTGGGGAGTAAGCTGCAAATTAAAGGAGCCAACCAGCTTTTAAAAATTTAATGACAGAATGAAAGGCATTGGCTTGTTTTATGGAGATCCTTAAATAGGTCCTAGTTTTAAATATTAAAATTTTTGAGGCTCCCCATGTGAGAGACTCTGACCTGCTGCTCTCCCTCCACTGCTCTTTCCTCTCTTCCTTGCTTTCTTTCTCATGAGCTCTTCCCAGGCAGAGTGTGCAGCCCTGGGGAGCCAGCAGAGGGAGAGATGCCCTCTGACCTGCCCAGAGGCTGGTTTGGGGGTTTGGGTTCCACTCCAGCATAGCTGGGGAGAGGGATCTGCACTTGCAGTTTCCTTCTGGTTCAAGGTGGAGGGGGCACTGAGAATTCACCGAACTGCATGAATTGAACCAGACGGTGAGCTGTACCGTAAAGGACCAGAAGAGCCTTCCGGATTTGGGATGTGAATGAATGCAATTTCCATGTGTGGCTCTCTTGAGCCCCGAGTCCTGGGGAGGGTGCCAAGGACTTCGGGGAGGGGCTCCTTCTCTGCCTGCGTCAGCAGAGTCCTGGCACCTGGAGAACATCCTGCTCCCCCACCCCCCAGCTGGCTTTGCCCTGTGCCCCCAACACATACCAGGCAAAGTTATCTTTTTTGTTTTTAAAGATTTATTTATTTATTTGAAAGGCAGAGTTACAAAGAGATAGAAGGAGAGGTAGAGAGAGATTTTCTATCCACTGGTTCACTCCCCAAATGGCCTCAAAGGCCAGAACTGTACCAAACCAAAGCCAGGAGCCAGGAGCTTCTTCCCGGTCTCCCACGCATGTGCAGGGGTCCAAGGACTTGGGCCATCTTCTGCTGCTTCCCCAGCCCACAGCAGAGACCAGGATTGGAAGTGGAGCAGCCAGGTCTTGAACCGGCACTCATATGGATGCCGGCATTACAGGCAGTGACTTTACCTGCTAGGCTACAGGGCTAGCCCCAAAGCTATCTTTAGCCAGGTCTTTTTTTTTTAAGTGCTTTAAAACCCAGACAAAGACCTACAAAAGTGTACATTTCAAATCCAACTTGGAACATATGTCCAGAATATTGCACCTGAAAAAGTGAATGCAAGATTAGCATCACTACGCTTGAGATCCCTTTGAATTACACTTGTCTGTGGACAGCTTAACAAGTTCGTGGAAAATTGCATATTATGAAAAACCTATGCATAGATTTCAGCTTTTTTTTTTCACCCAAAAACTTATCGTTCAGCTCCATTTCTCAGTTTAATCTGTTGCAAAATACATTTTTGGAATTTTTCTTTTAATTCCAAAGTTGCAACTTGGGGAATTGCTTTGATCTGCATAGTCTGAGTCCATTGGAACAAAGCGGAACCACAGTGAGATGGGGAGGTTAGGACTGAGACCCCGCTGAGCTGGTGGAAAGGAGGAATACAGAAGGTGGAGGGGAAAGAGGGAGAGGCAAAGGAGATAATAAGAACCATGGGCAAAGAGAAAGTACTCACAGGAGGTGGGAAAGAAGGAAGACGGAGATGCAGAGAAGGTGGATCAATCTCTGACAGCCCCCAAGACTGTCCACCATCCGCAAATAATCTGGCAGCCACAGGCGCTTCAGTGACTGCCCTTAGGAAATGCTGGGGACTTGTATGGGTCACTTGGCTCCTTGAAGGGCAAGTGTCCACCTTGGGCTTGTGATCAAATAGAATAAAATAAAATGTGATGAACTTCAAAGGCTGTAGAAAGAGCTTAAGCTTTTGAGTGACAAGGATAAGGAGCACTTGCTGCAAAACTCTGCTCCACCCATTGTATCCACTGATTTAAAGCCACTGTGTTATATCAGAACCCCCCTAGGAAGGACTGGGATTCCATTGGCAGACAACACTCAGAGAAATTACACACCCTGTTACACAGTCAGGAGGGGAGAAAATAGAGGTGGGACCCAAATCCTTCTGGCTCTCCATCTTGCACTCTTGTCACTGCCTAGACCAAGGCTTGCATTCCCCTGGGGATCTTGTTACAGGGCAGACTCTCAGTGGGTCTGGGGAGATTGTTTATCCCCAGCTAGCTCCCAGATGATGCTGGTACTGCCGCATCGTGGCCTCCACATTGGGAGAGAAGAGGGTCCTCCCTGGCAGTTTGCTGCATCCCAAGTAAATTGAAGAGACCCATGCATATCCCTGGAGCCTTAAGGGACAGCTCATGGGGCAGGGTACGACATCTCTGATCAGGACAGCCTCTCGCCATCGCCTGTCCAGGCTTCGACTGTGTCTTTCCACCCCCTGTCCCTCACTGGGACAAGCGTTATCTCTTGCAAGTCTTTGCCCACTGTGGCCTGTGCACTCCATGGGGGCCAGAATGCAGCTGATATTGTGAAAACCCTGTGGACTTCCTGGGAGTCCTGCTTCCAGCTCGATTTTATTGGATCCTTCTATTTTCTCAGCTTCCCCGAGCCAGCCTTGTCTGAAGTTTCGCTACTATCATTAACTTTAGATTACTGATACCAGGTTTTTTAGGAGGGAAATAAACTTTATTATTTCTCTAGAGATGGAGTCATGCTGATATCCACAGATGTTTGATAGATCTAGGTCCTTCCAAGGAATAAAAGCAAATGACTAATAATGTGATTACACAGCCTTATATAAAATTAGAGATCTATATAAATGTTTAATAAAATCCTCTCTGATATCAGAAGGCTGAGAAATTTACTGGAGTCTTAAAGATCAGAAAACAACATATTTATGCATGAGTTGTGCATCTGTTTTGTCCAAATCTATATTTAGAAAAAAGAGATTTTTATAATTATAATTGCTATTTTAAAATTTTCTTCTCCTAAAAATTTCTTCTCTTTGCTACTCAATGCAGCTTGCAGTGAGACCTCCGTAGTGGTTTTTTTAAATAAAATATTTCTAAGAAGCATTAAAGACCCAGAGAGTGATAAAACCAGCACCCACCTTGCAAGCTGTGCTGTGTTTAAGACCTCAAATTTTAAGAAATTGACCACTGCAGGTACAATGGGGATCTTCTCAGTGTTCTGTTACAGCTCCCATTAATTCCGTGTCCATCAGGATACTTTGGACTAGAGTAAGAGAATTCGCTGAATCAGATCCCCTGAACAGTCTGAGAATTTATGATCTCGCCTTTGAGAAGGCACAGAGATAGGTTATGGGGCTTCAGGGAAGTATGACTCAGGCGCTAAGTAGCTTGCTCACCACTCCTGCCCTCTGCAGTGTCAGGGACCTGCCTGAGTGGAATCTGCCCATGACTCAGACCTCCAGGGCCAGAAGGGTGCTGCCTCTTCTAGGTGTTGTTAAGAATGAGCAAACCAGACTGGTGCTGTTGCACGCTGGTTAAGCCACCGCCTGCAACACCCACATCCAATATCAAAGCACCAATTGGAGTCCCAGCTGCTCTGCTTCTGATCCAGCTCCCTGCACCTGGGAAAGCAGCAGAAGAGGCCCAAGTGCTTGGGCCCCTGCCACCCACGTGGGAGACCTGGGTGGGGCTGCTGGCTTCAGCCTGGCCCATAAATCCCCAGCTGTTGAGGCTGTTTGGCAAGTGAACCGAACTGGCAATTAGAAGACCTCTGTCTCTCCAAATCTCCCTCTCTCTCTGTAACTCTGCCTTCCAAACAAATACATCTTATATATAAATGAAAAAGAATATGCAAACCTTCTCAGAGTCTGCCAAGGAGAGCCTTCTCAGATCTCAACCGTTAAAGGGATTCTCAGCCTCGCCCCAAACTGCCTAAAGCAGTAGGACCAGAGAGGATGGCTCTGTCCCAAGCAGGATGCACCTCGTGTTCAGAGTCTAGGGTCACCTCCCGTGGAAGCCCATAGTGGAGGAAAGGGCACACGGAGGCTACGCCAGCATGGGAGAAGAGGGGCGAGGTTTGCAGGCAGGTTGTCTCCCTCCGCTCCCCTGGTGGCCACTGCTCTCCTGAAGTCAGCAGGTGTCCATCACATCTCAACCTTTGTTAAGGTAACCCATCTCTGCAAATGTACTGTATTTTATAAGGCATTTCATCTCATGTGCTTTAAAAATTATGTATTTGATTGCTTATTTATTTATATTTGAAAGGCAGAGAGACAGAAAGAGAGAGAGAGAGATCTTCCATCTGCTGCTGGTTCACTCCCCAAATGCTGTCAACAGCCAGGGCTGGGCCGCAACAAAGCCAGGAGCTCAGAACTCAATCTGGATATCCCTCGTGGGTGTCAGGGTCCCAACTCCATGAGCCTCGTAGTGTGCACATTGTCAGGAAACTGGAATAAGAAGCAGAGCTGGGGCTGAAACCTGGTGATGCAGTACAGGATGCTGGTGTCCAAAGTGGTGTCTTAACCACTGTGCCAAACACTCACCCATTTTTTCTGTTTCTGCTCACTCTGATGTACATTTGTACTGGTAATAATGTAGTGCTTCAGTTTTATGCAGTCACGTTTTAGAGTTGCATAATAGTCCATTGTATAAATGCCATCGCCTCTCAGAGTCTCTTTGGTTTTTTGTTATGACATCGGAGACCTGAGTAGAAGTAAAGGAACAGGGGAGTCTGACAGATGCTGGAACTCCTGTGTCTCCCAGTTACCCTGCTGACACTGTCATCGTGTTTATTCTTCTAGTTAGCAACAAGGAGCACTTGAAACACCGTTACTAGCCTCCATATCAGTTGTTCATGGCCTATTTTTTTTCTTTTTTGTTCCAAAGACTTCTTTGAAAATTGGATACAGCCTGTGGGCTGTCTCCAGGGAAGAGTACACACATGCTCATGGCCATTGCATTAATGACAGCCACCAGCCCTGCTAAAGTCAACCAGAGACGCTGAATGCAGTCCCACGTTCCCTTCCCTCTGAATAGCAGCAGTCAGATCTCATTCCCTTCCCTTTCTGCGCTCTATAGAAGCACAATTTTGCTTGCCATCAGTGAATTAAGTATGTGCCTTCTGGGAGAAGGTGGGGGTTGGCTTTTCTTTAGAGTAATTCTTGGTTTTCTTTGATCTTAACCCTTTGTCAGTGAAGTAGAGACTTGTAGAGATTTCCTAATAACACATTTGACTCAAAATGCAGATATTCTAAGCTTCGCCGTGCAGTATTAGTGGAGAATTAGAGGCAGGGAGCGTTTTTATTATTCCGTGCATGAAGCGATTTCTCACATTATATTGTATTCACAGACATCTTCCTTTAAGTGTGCTACAGGGCACAAACAAATCTTTTTTTCTTTTTTTACTTTTTCTGATGATGGTGAGAAGAATTTAATGTTACCTGGAAACCCCATCCCTCATTTCTTCCCTGCTTGTTTTAGTGGATACAATATTCTTATTACCTGACTGCAAATAAATACTTACAGCATTGAAAAGGGAGTGAGATCTGTGGGTATTTTGCCATTGGCCTACTCTGATTCCATTGTCAATAAGTGCTCTAGTCACTCAGTGTTGACTGTTTCTGGAGGTGACTCCTTTGCAATGGTCCACGATTTTGTCTCTCAGTGGAATTCTGTCTTAAGTGAGCAGGACTGTTGGGTGGAACCTACTAGATAGTAGGAGGGGGAAGATAACAGAAAATCATGGGGGCAGATTTCTAAAGCAACAAGCAAAATGGGGTGGAATCTGCAGAATATTTGCCTTCTGGCATCCACAGCAGTGAGATGATCCAGTAGTACAGTTTGCATCTGGCCAGTGGAGGAGGTGACTCATGCTTCTCTTGGGCCTTTCATACAAAGCCCTCTTTCTATTGTTAACACCAGTGAACATAGGAGAAGACATTTATTGGAGGTCAATCTAAGTGGTAATGTGACACCTAAGGTTCATCAGTCCCACAGCCAGGACAACTGGGAATGGTTTTGGAGATAGCTGTGTGTCCCAGAAAAAGAACAGGGTCATGGGCTAAAGAACTCAAATTTCATACAATAGGTTTAGCAGTATGTCCTCATGAAAGAAGAATAAGCCTAAATGGCACTCCCCAAAGGGAAAGGACCCAAAGAAGTGGGCATATTTAAAAAAAAAAAATTAAAATAGAAGCTGTCAAATGTAACATCCAGAGAGGCCAGATATATGATGAATTTAGATATTCTCAGTATATGCAAGCTTCCAATCTAATTTCTACCTTGAATGTGTTGGCCAAACTGTGGAAACCTTGAATATTCACTCTACATCTAAGTGAGGAATAGGAAATAAGAGATTAAGTCTAAAAACTAAATACACATGGAACCAAAGAGAAATTTCCTCAATCTGGAAACTTGCATCCTCCATGTATGGATTAATGAGAAGTGAATATACGATGCAAAAAGGTGAAGCAAGGAAAGTTTCCTATGTTGACTTTGGAGTTGCATGGTGGGGAGGATTTTCTCCAGAACTGATAAACTTGATGTAGGTTTGTGCCCCTACTTTATACCACCTGTGGTGTCTAAAAGCCTAAATGGAGAACTTAATTTACAGCAACTAAAGGGAGATGGTGGAATTAAGCTTGAAGAGTCAATGAAGTAGAGTGGATGCAACTGAGATTTCAGAGAATGCTTATGGAAGTTCTAAGGAAAATGAGAGAAGGAAGGGAGGAGGGAAGGGAGGAAGGAAGGAAGGAAGTGGGGGAGGGAGGGAGGAAGGAAGGAAGGGAGGAAGACCAGAGAAAAAGAAAAACCTACAGTACATCAGAAAGAAAGGCTAGACCATCTACAGAGGAATAACACATAAAGGTTTTTCTTTTTTTAAGATTTATTTATTTGAGAGGCAGAGTTACACACACACACACACACACAGAGGGGGGGATCTTCCATCTTCTGGTTCACTCCCCAAATGGCCTCAATAGCCAGAGTGGGGCTGATCTAAAACCAGAAGCCAGGAGCTTCTTCTGGGTCTCTCATGTGGGTGCAGGACCCCAAGCACTTGGGCCATCTCCCATTGCTTTCCAGGCCATTAGCAGAGAGCTGGATCAGAAGTGGAGTAGCCGGGACTCAAATTGGCATCAATAGGGGATGCTGGCACTGCAGGCGGAAGCTTAACCTACTACACCACAATGCTGGCCCCAGTTGAAGGATTTCTAATATCTGGATGTGCTGGTTGAATAATGGCCTCTAAAGATATCTCAGGCCTAATCCTGGAACTGTTGAGCGCTCCATTACACTGCCGACGGGATTTTGCAGGTGCCATAAAGTTAATAATCTTGAGATGAGAGACTACGTTAGATGATCTGGATGAGTGCAAAATGCAGCCTCAAGCATCTTCATAAGGAAGAGCAGAGGAAGGTGTGACTACACAGAGGAGCAGATGGTGATGCAACCTTGAAGGCAGAGGTTGGAATGATGCCCACTGCCATGGACTACAGCAGCCACCAGATGCTGGAAGAGGTAGGGAATGGTTCAGGAATTGTGTCTTTCCCAACACCTTAACTGCAGTCCAGCAAGACTAACTTTGGACTTCTGACCTGCAGAAATGTAACAGAATAAAACTGTTATCCTAAGCCTCTAACTTTGTGGTAATTTGTTATTACAACCGTAGGAAACTAGAACACTGGACAACAATAGGAGCCTGAAGACTGTGTCCTGCTACTTTCCATATGCTGAAGAGAGCATAGTACTCAACTTACAGTTGTGGCTTTTGAGAATGACACTAAATCAAGACATTTTCTGGAAACAAAAACCATGTTTGTCATCAACAGACCTCTGGGAGAAGGACAGTGGACTCAGATGCAAGGTTTGAGTTCCAGAAAAAAAAATCTGACCAATACATTGACAAATATTGGTTGAATGATAAAATTAACTAAACAACGGAAATAATGCATAATAGGAGGCCACAGGAAATAAAGTGCTATGTGCTATTGGTGTATCAATAGTTGGGATGATGGTGATTGGGAGAAAACATTGAAGAAGAGTGAAAACATTGATTAACTTGAAACTTTGTTGCATTTGTTGTATAATATACTACTAATTGCCTCTAGAATAAGGCCTGGAATATCTTTGGAGGCATTATTCAGCCGTCACACCAGATATTAAGATATCTAGGATAATCAGTGAAAGGAAAACATAGAGAATGTAATTTCTGAAGGAGGATAAAAGTTAAAATGGGAAAAATTCATTCCAAGGGGAAAATTAAAAAGGAAGAAAGAAAAAACAGCAAAATATGTAATGTAATTAATATGGTAAAGATCCAGTTAATTATGTAAATTATTATAATCAATAGAAATAGAATGCTATTTCTTCTAACATCAAATATAGATGTAAAAATTATTTAGTATATTTCATTTCTAGCAGTCCCAATTTGGAGAAACACTGACAGCAAAGAGATGGGAAAAAGGGAAAGAAATTAATCTAAATAAAGTTGGTATAATATCAGACATAATAGACTAGAAACGGATTACTAGATGGATTACTAGAAATTGGGAGATTACCTACAGAATGATAAAAGGTTCATTTGGGCAAGGAGCTAATTCTAAGATTGTGTGCAATTAATTTTAAAAACCCTCAAGATATATAAAGAAAATATAGGCAAAATACAAGGAGAAATAGACATAGCCCTTTTGTAATTGACCTAAAAATAGAGCACAGATACCCTCCCATGAAATGAATGTACCTAACGTGGTCCTGCAAAAGAACTGCAAAGCAAGCCTCTCTATGAAGAGTGAGCCAAGTGAGATGGTCTCCAGGCCACTTCTGCTGCCCATTCCAGTGCCTGGAGATGGTGGCAGACTTAGTATTTGAATAAAAAGAAAAATCCCACAAATCAGTATGCAAGAGACCCAACCCAGTGGAAATTAACTACAAACATAAGTTCAGTAAAGGACATATAAATGATGCATAAATATATGAAAGATATTCAACTCTGAAAAATTAGAGAAGCAAAGAAGTAAAACCTAACAATGTTCCAGTTCATATTCATCAGACTGGCAGATTTTAGGAAGTCATCAGGTGTAGGCAGAGAGACAGAAGATCAGAAATGTCTACCATGCAAGTTGGCCTAATTTCTTTGCAAATTTGGCATTATTTATAATTGGGCATCTGTACATTCTCTTTTCAAAGAATCCTAATTCTAGATATATGCTCTAGAAAAGTTCTTATGAAAGAACACCATGACACATACAGAAGAAATAAACTTTGTTTTCAGTAGCAATCAAACAAAGCATCCAAATGGTGATCAAATCAATTGTGGCACTGGTCATTTAATACAATCTTGTGGGGTGCAACTTTGCAAATCAATAAGCCAGAGCTGCACCCAACACTATGCATAAATCATAAAAACTTGGTGTTAAATCCGTGTTTTCAGCATTGTTGAGTATTGGGATTATCTGGGGAGTTTAAGAACACAGTCTCTGCTTGGTGAAATGGAACAGGACTTGATCTCTAATTTTCTCAAGTTCCCCAAGAGATTCTGATACACACAGTTTGAGGACCACTATGTTAAGACACAATTGTAGTAGGAATGCATGGAGCTTAGCATACACAAAACATGCAAGACTAAGCAATATGCTATTCGTGTTACATGCATAAATCATAGCATGACATAGATCACTTCTGGTGAGTAGAGAGTAAACATTGGACAGGGAGACTTCCAACCTAGATGTGGGTAGCATTTTATTTCTTAGTTTGAAAAGGCTCATCAAAACACTTTATTCTTCATATCTAATGTTTGTAACATTTGTGCATGAGATATATTTCACAATATGAACTTAAAAAGTAACAAAGTAAGAAAGGTTCCTCAGTTGGAGCTTGCACACTCCAGTGACATGTTGTCTGAGGTATTTCTGTTTTTTCCTTCTGCCCATCAAGAGCACTCCTGGAAGAAATGTTCAGTTGGGACAAAGGGAAAGTTCATTTTTCAAACAGATGTTTAAATTGGCTGCTTATTATTACAGTTGTCTGTTCCCATAGGAAGGTCCAGAGACTTGGGTCTCTCATGGGTGGTCTGGAGGCTGACCTGGAGTAAATCTGCCAAGTGGTTTCTGACAGCAGAGTGCAGGGAGTGAGCACCTGCCTGTACACACATCCTTGCACTATTGAAGAGACCCAGGAGGGCCAACAGGACAGGAGCAGGGTCTGGCATGCCACTGCTAAAACTGATTATACAGGTTCAGAATTAGGGCAAGGAGAAGAGGGGTCCCTTTTTGTTACCCCCAAAGAATCAGGAAAGTTGCTTCTGTGAACTCTTAGACACCGATGGCAGATGCTGCTGCATTGGACATAAGGGTCATGCCAGGAGTGTGGGTAGGTGGGTGGGAGTGCATCAGCAGGCAGTGTACGTGCTCTGACCCAGAGCAGCTGGATGAGTCCCAGGCCAGGAAGACAGGAAGGTCTACAAGGTTGCAGCAGAGCCTCCCTGTGAGGAGGGCATATGGCAGCTAATGGGCTGGCAGAGGGCTGTGCCAAGTCCTCATGGAGTCCTGGGCAGACAGAATGGAAAAGGAGCAGTCTGCAGACAGGGACAGCTGGGGGCAGGCCCCAAGTGCCTTCAGTGCTGTGGCTCCCCTTGGCTCACTCAGCCGCTCCCCACAGGTGTTGCTGCAGGCTGCCAGGGAAGGGGATGGTCATGCTTAGAGAAAGGGACTATGGGACACTTGTAGATCAGCTCTCTAACGGATTTCCTGGGAATCGGATTCCCAGGTATTTGGAAGTACACTGGGCAGGGCTCAGTGCTGCTGACACTCCTTCCAGGAAATTGAAGTGGGGGAGACCTAATAGAGGGACTTCTAGGACAATGACCCTTGAACAGTGCCTCTGACAGCAAGAGAAATTGAGGACGGCAGGATGCCGGAGCACACCCTTTCCTTTCCTTTCTGGCTCTCAGTCATCCACTTTTGCATAATCCCAAAGAATCACAGCCTCATGCTTTTTCTAGATAAGGTTTCCTCCTCCAATCCTTTGTCTTCCTTCTGCAAGGTAAAGCTAATCGGGTGGCTCATTGGGCTTTCCTGTACTCCTGCTCCCTCTTAGGTTAAGGTGTGATTGCTCTCATCCTGGGTCCTATACTCCAAGCAGGGCCTTGGTCACCAGCGGGTGCACTCTGCGGTCTGGACTCATCCCAGCCGATGGTCCTGAGATGTGAACATTTTCCAGTTTCTTTGACTGCCCATGGGTTGCAATCCTGCAAGATCATCTGCATTAAACAGAACACTTGAAGTGCAAACTTTCATGATGCCTACATCCAGGGTGTAATTGCACTTTAATTCTTTAGTGATCCCTGCAATTCAGTGCACCTGGGAACTATTGATCATGCTAAAAGGACACGGTTCTTGGTTTTTTATGGTCTCCCAATTGCATCTGTGGTTTGGACTGACTAGGCTTCACACACACGTATCCGCTTCTGAAATATATTGTCCCTTCCTACCTCTGAAAGCGTTGTGTTCTTTACATGGTTTCAAAACCTTAATTTCTAACCTCATTAGCTCCATTACACCATCACAATGTCTCAAAGCTAGAACGGGTCATCTACAAGGAGAAGGATTTAAGACCTTTTTTTTTTTTTTTTTTTTTTTTGACAGGCAGAGTGGACAGTGAGAGAGACAGAGAGAAAGGTCTTCCTTTTGCCGTGGGTCACCCTCCAATGGCCGCCGCGGTAGCGCGCTGTGGCCGGCGCACCGCGCTGATCCGATGGCAGGAGCCAGGTGCTTCTCCTGGTCTCCCATGGGATGCAGGGCCCAAGGACTTGGGCCATCCTCCACTGCACTCCCTGGCCACAGCAGAGAGCTGGCCTGGAAGAGGGGCAACCGGGACAGAATCTGGCGCCCCTACCAGGACTAGAACCTGTTGTGCTGGCGCCGCTAGGTGGAGGATTAGCCTAGTGAGCCGTGGCGCTGGCCTAAGACCTATTTTAAGACAGTGATTTAGAGTTAAAATCTTGACTTGCAACCAACCACTGACTCAATCACTTGTAAGAGACAGTGAGCCTGAGCTTTCCTTAGCCTGATTAGCCCTCTCTCCCACTGCTGGAACTCTTGGCTTATGATTCGTCTCCATTTTCCATAGTGCCTGTGTTGCACCAGCTGTGGAGCCTGGGGCTCTCCTCCCTGCTCTCGCCTCCTCCACTTTTGTTCCTTTCTAATCCTCTATCCAACAGCCAGAAGTTAAATGTAGATCTGATTGCAGCTCATTTGTGTCTGAAACCTTTCAAGAGCTTCTTATCACCCTCGGAGTGGGTCTTTAACTAACCCCCTGAAGCCTCATGTGCCCTACACACAGCTCCAGCCTCCTCTCTGACAGCTCCTCCTTCCACATTCTCTCCATAGGGCCAGCGACCTGCCCTTGCCCTGGGTGGCTTCTGCACCCCTGTCTCCTGAGGCTGCACCCACTCCTCCACTGCAGCACCCTCCCCTATATACACGTGTCCATGCAGTTTGCTGCCAAGTTCATCCCCAGCCTCTGGTGCAGTGTGGGTGCTGATTCCTGGAAGGAGCTCCCGTGCTAGTCCTGTGCTTGAGGCTGCTCATTTGAAATGGGATAATAGTGAGAAATAATGGGCTCTGCCTAATAGAATCCCCAAGGTGGTTGTGAGCACTAATGAGATATTGTAGGAGAAGAACCTGGTGCAGGAGCTAACAGGGAAAACACAATGGGTTTCCTTACCCTGGGACACTTGGCATACTAGGGGACTTCACCATGTGCACAGAAAATAGACTTACAGGATACATTTATTTTGGTGCAGAAATTGTGGACTCTGTGTGTGTGTGTGTGTGTGTGGTGGTGGGGGTTCTTCCAGTTCCTACAAATGAATTTTATGAAAAAAAAAAAAAAAACAAAACTATGCATGGATTTCAGAATTTTTCTCCCTAAACAAACATATCCATTAATCTCCCTTTTCTACAAATGTTTGAAACACACCTCCTATGTCATCCCACAAAGACCAGGAAATCCGCAGGATGGGATTAGCACCAACTGCCGCCCAGCTTTATCCCTGGTGCTCAGAACAGAACAAGCGTCACAGGTGATGTGGGCCAGAGCCTGTGGAATAGAGGCCTGAGTGCATGAACTCAGATATGTTTTCAGAATTTGAACGCAAATACTTGTATAACGTGAATGTCATTAATAAAGAATTTCAGGAAACTCACCGCATTTGAGCAGCTGTGTTGGCAAACCCCAGCTTTCCCTGTATGCAGAAGATCGATGACTCCCAGCGAGAAATTTCTCCTCGGTGTGGGCTGATGCATGCCGTGCCGTTTGGCAGTGTGGGTTTCTAAAATCTTGACCCCGTGGAAACCTTGCTCATCTCTTGCTGGCCTTTAGGGAAAATGGTGAACCATCTCATTTGCATCTCAGTATTATCTGTGAACAAGCAACTACTGAGCTGTGTGACATGGGCCCAGTCCTTTCACCTCCCTGGCCTGAGCTCTTGAGGATGTGTTAGCCTCGATGCTTCCTGGTAGACCTTCTGCAGGAACCATTTGTGGGTTGCTGGTAAGCACGATCTGGTTTTCTTCCCAGGAAATCAGCGATCCCAAGATCCTGGATCTGGTCCACAGTGCCCTCGGCAGGATGACCGTGGTCCGGCAGATCTTCCCGTCCACGAAGGACAACCAGAAGTGTATGAGGAACAATCACCGCATCTCCTCCCTGCTCTGCAACCCCCAGGAAGGCTACCTGCAGATGCTTCAGGTCAGTGTTCAGCCTCCAGGACCATGGACTCAGCCACCGAGGGGGACAAACTCTGAGCTGCACCCTTGGGCACCTGCAGAGCGCTGTTGCCCACCTACTTTGATTCCTATAACTGTGTCCCTTGCTGAAGAGGAAACCAGTTGCCCAGGCAGTGCCTCTGAGTGGCACTGGCAGGCAGTTTTGCCTGTTGCCAGTAGGCAGGCCGTGTTAAGTCCCCGGGTGCCTGTGGTAGTTAACAGTGATGTGCTTACTGCAGAAGCAGATGTCAGTCTTAGGCTGTGGGTTTGTGCGGATGGCTTCATCTGGCTGGGCTGGGGCTGGAGTCTTCCTTTGGGAAGACATCATTTTAAGCCTGTTGAAGGCCCTTTTGGGTAAGAAGCCACTGGCACAGACATGGCTCTTGCAAAAAGTCTCAGAACTTCTCTAACACTTTGCTTGCATGCTGCATCCCCAGCTGGGTAAGGAGGGGCAATGGTGCAGGGCCGTGACCTGCTCACTTTTCCCTTTCCTTCCAAGGTAAGAGGCACAAAATCATCCCTTCATCCACACTGTGGTGTATTGTACTTGGCATTCGGTGGTCGTGAGACCTTAGAATAGAATGAGGAGCTCTGTGCCTTTCCTACGATGTGGTTTTCTCTCTGGATGCTTGCGGGTGACAAGGAGACAGGGCAGAGAGTGCCCTCCCCTGGCCCCCAGGCTGCCATGAATGCACTTTGCCATTTGCTGTTGTGCACAAGAAAACTGTGGTTGGTACCCAGTGGAAGCCACATGACAGGAGGTCTCTTCTCCCACTGGGGTTTGTGGAAATTGCCTGGGAGTCTGTGTGCCATCAGCTCACCACTCAGCACTGGAAGCCATCTTGCCTTCTTTACCCAGACAGGCACAGGCAATGGGAAGCAGAGTTTCAGGATGGAGGTGACTGTGTCCACTGCCTGAGGGCCAGCCTCACCCAGGGACAGCTAGACATGGCTCTGTCAAGGGCTGTGTGTGTTGGGGAGGGGCTCTGCTGGAATCTCGAGTGGGCCGTGGACCTGTGTTGTGTGCCAAAGCCCAAAGCACTGAATCTGTTCTAGGCTCTTGTATTTGGGGGGAGGGGGAGAGGAAATAATCCACAAAGTGAACATGAGATGTGTCATGTCCGTGGTTGGGAAACAGCAGACATGAATTTAGCTGGAGTGATCCCATTCTCCAAGCACCCATGGAGCTTATTAGATGTCTGGGGATTTTTTAAAGGTGTATTTTATTTATTTGAAAGGTGTATTTTATTTATTGGAAAGGTGTGTTTTATTTATTTAAATGGTATAGTTTATTTATTTTTAAAGTGTATTTTATTTATTTATTTGAGTTACAGAGAGAGAAACAGAGATATAGCTTCCATCTGCTGGTTCACTCCCCAAATGGCTGTAATGGCGAAGGGCTGGGCCAGACCAAAGCCAGGAGCCAGGAGCTTCTTCCATGTCTCACACATGGTGCCAGAGGCCCAAGCACTTGGGCCATCTTCCACTGCTTTTCCAGGTGCATTAGCAGGAAGCTGGATCAGAAGTGAAGTGGTGTGGACTCAAATCAGTACCCATATGGGATGCCTACACTATAGGCAGCAGCTTTACCTTCTATACCACTGTGCTGACCCCTGGGTTTTTTTCTAATGTGGTGGAGGTTGACTAAGAGAGTGGTGTGAAAGTCTCTGCAGACCATGGAGTTGAGAGCCCTGGGTAAATGGGTTAGAGTAGAGATCTCTCTCAACGATTTATTTATTTATTTGAAAGGCAATGAGAGAGAGAGAGAGAGACAGAATCTTCCATCCACTGGTTCATTTCCCACAGGGCCTCAATGGCCAGGGCTAGGCTAGGCCAAAGCCAGGAGGTTGGCACTCCCTCTGGGTCTCCCACATTGGGTGGTAGAGGTTCACGTACTTTGTTCATCTGCTGCTCTCCCAGGTGCATTAGCAGTTGGAACTCAAACTGGAACTCCAATATGGGATGCCAGTGTTGCAAATGGCATCTTAACCCACAGCACCACAATACAGCCCCATCAGAGTGAAAAGCTCTTGACGTGGTTTTACATTTTTGGATGCTGCTGGCCTGTTCTGTCATTCTCCTTTCTGGAGTCTGGAAGCAGCAGCAAGGACTACATAAACCCCTCTGAAGGTGTCACTCCCACTCTCCACATGGACTGAAGTAGAGTTAGATACCAAGGTCCAGCGGCCTGTGCCTGATCCCATCCAGCACAGGACAGGGGCAATCCCTTCGCAGGTTCAGACAGAAGGAGGTGTCCCCCTGTGGGGCTTGCATGCCCTAGGAGGGCTCCCCGGCTCTCCCACCTTGAAGGGCTCCAGTCCTGTGCACAAACGTGTCCTCCTTGCCTCTGCCCAGACTCACATCTCCAGTACATTTCTCCCATCCCTGCTTTGTCACACTGCACTCCGTCCACTTAAAGAACAAAGAATGGGCTGCTTTCCACTGCCCAAAGTGGGGCTGCACCTGCTCGGGTTGGGGAAAGAGCAGGTGCTTCTCGTCCAGGTTTGTGGCTGAGGCTGTGCTGTGGACTAAAGGACCCGGGTGGGATTTTTGATGGCACATCTGACCTGCAGGATGCAAAGAGGCTGCCTGTTGGAGGCTGAGACAGGATGGCAGAGTGAGGGAGTCTGGCTGAGGACATCCACCCACCCGTTACTTAAGAGGATAAACAAAGGCACGGCTGAGTGGTACAGCTAGATACCGCCAAATAAGGCAAACACAACATTGGACCTAGCAACCCTGGGACACACCCTACCTCTTTCTGCTCCTGCTGGACCCAGGCCCTACCTGAGGGGCAAGGTTTAAGAGCAACACTGTAGAGATCTTGCAGAGATAGTAAAGACAACAGAAGCAGAGCCGGTGCTAGCTCACCTGAGTTCAGATCCCAGGAACTCTAGTTACTAACCAGTTCTTGAATTATTACTGGTATTTATTTGTCATTTGGTGTCCCAGTTTCTTCCACTGTGAGTTGGGGATTAGAATATTTCCAACCCTCTAGAGTCCTAATGATAATTAACTGGGAGACTATAAGAAAAGCACTCAGAACAGGGCTGGGCTATTAACAACCTCACATCACTGTTACTGAGAGGGTTCGAGGTGGTGTTCAGGGCTTCCACGGAAAGGCTCAACCTATTCATGGCCTCTGTTTCTTTTTCTGGTATGATGTGGTCAATCTCTCTTCCTAAATATAGTTTTTTTAAAATTATTTATTTAATTTGTCCCCTGCACCCATGTGTAACACATAAATGAAGCTCCTAATCCTGGCTTCCTTGTGGCCATTTGGGGGAGTGAACCAGTGGATGGAAGTTCTCTCTCTCACTATGTCTCCCCCCCATCCCCTGTAACTCTGTCTTTCAAATAAGTAAATAAACCTTTAAACAAACAAACAAAAAAGAATGCAGGTCTTGGGGCCAGCACTGAGGTACACCAGGTTAAGTGACCACCTACAACGCTGGCATCCTCTGTGAGCACTGGTTTGAGTCTCAGCTACTCCACTTCCAACTTAGCTCCTTGCTAACGTGCTTGGGAAGGCAGTTGATGATGGTCCAAGTACATGGGCCCTGCCCTCCACCTGGGAGACCCAGAGATGGAATTCCAGGCTCCTGCCTTCAGCTTGACCCAGCCCTGGCCATTATGGCCATTTAGGGAGTGAACCAGCAGATGGACAATCTCTGTCTATTTCTCTCTCTCTCTCTCTCTCTCTCTCTCTCTCTCTCTCACCCAGCCTTTCAAATCAATGAATCAAACTTAAGGGAAAAAAAAGATTGTAATTCTTGGCACAAATTAACAGTCCCTAGAAGCCTCTTTATATGTAAGCCAAACACTTTTTTAAAGAAATCTCTCTCCATTTGTTGCATCATCTTCAGTGTAGGGAGTGCGCTGGGAGAGAAATGTGGATTTATTTACTCATCCTGCCCAGAAGTGACTTGGGAAGCTTGTAGATTCATCTCATTTACAAGCCATTCCCTTCAAGTCTCCTCTGGAAACTATTACAACTTCTTTCTTTCTTAATGGCAGTGTAGAACGCAAACTAATTTCTACTAGCCTCTAGCTGTGAGATTTATCGAGAAGATTCTAACATGTTTAGAACAACCAACTCAAGGAAAAAAAAAAACATTTGTGTCATGGATTATTAACTTTGTCTTGATGAAATTAATGAAAATTCTGTTGGAAATGGAGCTCTCTGGTCCAACTTTAGCTCCTCTCCCAGATGGCTGCTCCTGGGATGATACGTCTTTGTGAGGACCATCAAGAACAGGGTGCTTTTGGGAGCGCATTCGTCTCTTGCCTTGCTGCTGAGCTGACCTTGGAAACTACATCTTCCCCTATTAGGCCCATGGTCAGGGCTCGCTGTGTTCTGTAGCCAACCAAGCACTATTACAGCAAATCAATTTGGTCCCTGTTTAGCAGAGAGAAAGATACCTAAATAAGTAGCTTCTAGTAGCTCCAAAAGTCTGGCATTTGCCAACACGCAGTGCTGCTGTTTACTTTTCCCTACCCAGCACTGTCTGATTTGGGCATTTCTTATTCTTGAATTTTTTTGACAAGTCCGTTTAGGGCTTGTCTGACTCAGTGAGTCATAAAAGCGATAACCGATCCCTGAGAACCCTGTGACTTTGCTATGATTTCACAGGCAGGGGCAGCTGCGCTTGGAGAATCCGTTACTGCTGTGTCTCTGGAACATGGCATTGCCCAGTGAGTTCCTCAGGGCTCCTGCTTGCACCACCACCCCACCAGCTTTCAGATGTTCTCTCCCCGGGGGTGACAGGCCAATGATGTAAGCCCTGTTGTCTGGTCACTGTGGAGCCCGATGATGCCTGGGTTAAGCTGTGCAGGTTAACATGGTGGTGTTATTGTGGAATGCTCCCTGAGCATTTTACAGTTGTTGAATGGCTTGGCTGAATCACGCCTCCCCCAGGCTCACTCCATTAGAGCAGGCCCCGTCTTCCCTGCCCTGCACATCACGATTTCTTCTGGGCTTTCTGTATTCTTCCCAGACTGCAAGGTTTTTTGTCAACCTGTCAGTAGATGCCTTCCTGCTGCAGCTTCCTCGCTCACACAGAGCTACCTTGGATTTCATGTCACTCTCAATAGTTTCCTTAACCCCTAAGACCCATACAAGTGCTAGGAGAAAGGGAAGCTTTTGTCAGAGACACAATTGCACAGGTGGTCTCCTCGGGTGCACCTGCTCACCACGCTGGCTGCAAGGGGGCTGCCTGAGCCCAGAGAGCCTCTGGTCTGGGCAGATGCCCCTCTCCCCTTGGCAAACTCGCTGCTCAGATCTGGCCTCTGCAACCCCTTTGCCCTCTGCCACCATCTGCTCCCTCCCCAAGGCCTGGCCGTGGTGCGCTCTCTCAGGACAGGTGGACCAGCAGCAGTTTGGCAGAGAACTCTTGCCTGGGGACAGATTCCTCGAACTGTGGCATCTGGACATCAGCTTGTGCTCCCAGCTGGACCTTCTGTCAGTGGCTTGTTTGACTTTGGGGGCTGACCAGAGCTGGACTGAGGGTCTGCTCAGAGGTCAGTCCCTGCCGTTTGTCTCTGTGATGTCTCCCTGAAGAGGCCACTTTGCTTGATTAATGATGGAGGGAGGGGGAAATCAGGCTGTCCAGAAACCCGAAGGAAAGGCGGCCTTTCTCAGTGAGAATGTTTTCCGCATCACCAGCTTCGGTGCAGGAGAAGACAATGGATTGATGCAGTGTGCAGCTGGACCTGCGGTTTTGATGCTGGCCTGCACTTACTTCATCTTCCCAAGAATGGTCCTTACCTTGATACAGCAGGTACACAAGAATACCTGGGCCCCAGAGCATGGCATCTAGTGAGGCTTGCTGAGGTCTCAGACTTACCCTGGAGCCCACAAGCATGCTGGGAGTGTTGGGAGGCTGACAGCCTGGCTGCGCATCCATGTACCCTGCTGTACTGTGGAGACCTCTCCTTTGCCGTCTGGTGGGGACACACAGAGGTCTCAGCCTGCTGATGTGCGGATAGGCTTGGAAACTAATCGCTGTCCCCAGGAGCTCTGCCCATTTTATGGGGGCTCATTTTTTTTATTATTTCTGGTCCTGATTCTGTTTCTGGGGACTCAGTGATTGACCAGAGCATCTGCCCTGTACCTGCCCAGATGGGAAATTCTATCAACAAAACCCCCATCCCCACATGCACAGATCACCTGCTGTGCTCTGAAGGCTGGTGTCCTCCCCAGGGTCATAAGCTGCAACCTAACTCTCAAGGTGATGGTACTGGGAGGTGGGGCTTTGGAGGGGTGATTCGGACATGAGAGGGAGCCCTCCTGGAGGGGCCAAAGGCCCACAGAGGGGCTGATGAGGCCACAGTCCTTCTCTTCCACTGCTTGGAGACCCAGCCAGAGGGAGCCAGCCACGAGCCAGGAAGGAAAGGGGCTCTCATCAGACAATGATCCTGCCCCTGTCTGGGTGTTCACCTTCAGCCTCCAGAACTATGAGGAGTAAACTCCTGTGACTTATAAGTCACTAGGTCAGTGGTGTTTTGTTATAGTGGCCCAAGCTGAGTCAGCCTCTGTGTCTCAGAGCCGCCAGGAGCCCTGGTGGCAGGGGTAGGGCGTGGTGTGGGTCCTAGCTGCACAGACTGTCTCTGTGGACCAAACCCTGCTGCTGAGCCCTGCTCCTGTGCCCCAGGGCTCCCTGCCTCTCCACCTGGCTGGCTTCTTTCTCCATCCTCGTCTGCTCCCTCTGCGTCTTGACTCTAAATTCTTATTTTCTCATAAAGATCAATTTAACCGTCTTTCTGGTAGCCTTTGCTCCTGCTGACACAAGGTGTTCTCCTAAATAAAATATAGCTATTGATATGGGATTTTTGGTGCAAACTCAACAAATCCAACCTGGTTTCCTGTCACTGGTGCTTATGTCTGTGATTGGTCTCTGTCCAACAGCCATCTGTGTCTCCTGGGTTTCCAAAGAGCTGCAAGCCCCCAACAAGTGCTCATGGCTTAGTTCTCTCCTCTGCCTCTCGGAAATGTATCCTCTGCTTCCTGTTTCCTGGCTGAGTCTCTGCCTTCTGAGTGAGTGAGTAACAGTGCGGCTGGACGCTCCCATCCCATGCAAAACCAGTGCGGGCTTCTGAGAGGGGCTGGGCAGCTCCCGCGGAGTGTGGGTGTGCATCCAGCTCCTCTGTTGCTCCCAAGTCGGCTTCTGACTGCCATCGCTCATCTTCTAGAAGGGATGTCACTTTGCAAATACCTCCTCAATCTGTTTACCTGGGTGTGGCCCCCTACGAACAGCTGTAGAACTAGTCATTCAACCTTGATGAATCCACAGCCACTCTTTTAATCACTTCTTCATGCCAATAATTACGTGAAATCATTCACAAATGTTCTCTTAATTCTCACCAGCCCCTCAACATTAGGACTTTTAAAAAAAAGTTATTTGTTTTTATTTATTTGAAAGGCAGACAGATACACAGAAACATACATACAGACATTTTCCATTTGTTGGTTCACTCTTCAAATTTGCATTACAGCCCAGTTTGAGCCAGGCTGAGCTCAATCCAGGCGTGTCAAGTGGGTGGCAGGGACTCAGCCAGCACCTGCTACCTCCTAGGGTACATGTTAGTAGAAGGTTAGAGCAGAAGTGGAGCTGGGACTTGAACCCAGGACAGTGTGTGATGCAGGTCTCCAATGAAAATTAACTGCTTCACAAAATGCCTACCCCTGAAACTGGGACTTTTTTTTAAAGACTTTATTTATTTGAGAGGTAGAGTTACAGAGAGAGAGAAACAGGGAGAAAAGTCTTCCATCTGCTAGTTCACTCCCCAGATGGCCACAAAAGCCAGAACTGAGCTGATCTGAAGCCAGGAGCCAGGCGCTTCTTCTGGGTCTGCCACGTGTATGCAGGGGCCCAAGGACTTGGGCCATCTTGTACTGCCTTCCCAGACCATAGCAGAGAGCTGGGTCGGAAGTGGAGCTGAGACACAGACAGTGCCCATAAGAGATACTGGTGCCAAAGGTGGAGGCTTAGCCCACTGTGCCACAGCATGGGCTCTGAAATTGGGACTTTTAAGCTCCATTTTGTAGTGTGTTCTGATTAAGGAGAATGGCACATACAAAAGTCCAGAGGCCTGGTGGAGCAGGGGCAGAGTTCATTGTACCTGAGCCAAGAGACGAGAGGCAAGAAGTGCTGGGAAGCAAATCAAAGGAGCTGTGATCTGGCAGGAGATGCATCTGAGAAAGGTGAGTGGCCATTACCAATTCCCTAGGGAGAGAGAAGGATGCAGTGGGAGGTGATAATTTAAAGAGTTCACCAAGGACTTCCTCAGGTCTGTAACCCCTGAGCCTGCACAGGGGACAGGTCCAGGTGACTATGTACAGAGTTACAGGTGCAGGGTGACGGCTGGCCCTTGTTCTCACCATGTGCTGCCTACCTTCCTCACCTACCCTGCACACCTGGGTGGTCTCATTGCAAAATCAACTATGCCAAATAGCCCTTCAAGTGCAGTGGGTTGTGCAGCTCACTCTTAGGAGCCTGGGTACATACACACTGCGCCTGCCTCCATTTTTCCATTCCGTGGAACGCCCCAGGGAGTGCTATCACCTTCCCATCAAAGGGCAGCCCCATGGCACCTGAGGGTGTGCAGCCCTGACAAACCCGGGACCAGTGACAGCTGTGGCTTTGTGCTGGGGCTGGGAGGGGGCCAGGGACGCATGCCCAGGTGTCCAGGTTAGCAGACTGCACATAGAGTTGGGGATTAGTGCTTAGCATGGCTTCTTTGTCAGCCTTCTGATCCACAAGCTGCAGAATCCAGACATGACTCCTGCACACTTTGAAAGAAGGAGAAGATCTTGTTGCCAGATCTGAGTTCATCTTCCCAGTAACTCCACATTCTGTGTGCCTCACCCATGCAGACTTCCCCAATAAGCCCTCGGCTCACCCACTCTGAAGTCAGGGGCCGCTTAGGTCTGTTGTTTGCCCTTTGCATTCCTTTCTAGCTCTGCTCTCTCCAAAAAATGACAATGTGTCATTTGCAATTCACAGGGGCAGTAAACCAGGGCTGCTGTCTGCACCTTCCCAGGGCCCTGATCACACTGTGTTTTGCTGTGATAAGTCTGAGAGTCTTCAATGGCTTGCTCAGGGTCACTAAACAAGTAGGCGCAGGAGGAGATGTAACTCACTCATTCTGTGAACACTGACTCAGTGTGTGGCTGTATCCGTGCACTGGGGGTCCAACAGGGAGCAAGGCTGGCAAAGCTCTTGGGCCACCCTCCTATGCTGCATGTATGGCAGTGTGAGTCATACTGTATCATAAAGAGTGAGAGGGAAACTGGACTTATAAGCTGGCGTATGTCTCTGGGGTTGCCAAGTGAACCAGCCAGCTCTCTCCTCACTTAGCACAGAGCCCACAGGCTCCCAGGAAGACCCCTGCCCCTTTCTTCTTCCCCTGACTTCATTCCTGGTGTCTCTGACTTGGTTCTAAGTCTTGCTTTGCAGTCAAAGCCCTTGGCCTTGACACTTTGACTTCTCTTTTGGTTTTCAACTTGACTCTGACCTGGGAAGAGGCACTTTTCCCTCCTCTCACTTTGTGGAGCACTGTTCCCAGGTGGTCCTATCCCTGGCTCTCATTTTCATGGACTGAGGTTTAACTAGACAGTATCTACCCTGTCTGGCTGATCTTTGCTCATGAGCTATATGCTGTGTCTTATCTGAGATGGGAAGGAGGGAGGCAAGACTCCTTCAGGCCAGGCTCCTTTCTCTCCCTGTGGTCCATGACCTTAGCCTGAGCTGTTGACTCTTTGTGACAGGTGATGAGTGAGTATTCTTGCAGCTGGGGGCCTCTCTCCTTCAAGACCACCCCTACTGTCTTGGGGGCTTGGTATGACCAAGCTCTGATGCTGTATTCATCCACCTGCCCTAAGGAAAGCCTTAAGTTTACCAGGCTGTGGAGAGGGCCCCTGGTCTAGAGAGCCATTCTCCCATCTTCTCTTGATCTCATCCCCACAGCAGCTCTTCCCCAGACAACTGGATTGTGAAGGCAATGCCATCCCCACCTGCTGCATTTCCCCCAGTGAACCATAAGCCAAAGTCAGAAATCACAAAGTAGGTTACCTAAGTGATGATGCTGAGGTTGGGGGCCAAAGGCATCCACAGATCAACACTAAGGCAGGGACAAATATGGAGACAGCGTATTACCAGGAGAAGGAGAAGGGGTGAGTAGAGTAGATAGAAAAAGTTCCAATGATGAGCTAGAAGGCTTTTCAAGTAGGCTCTGATGAGAAGCTAATTGCTGTTTCGGAAAAGGAGTCTTCCACCCAAGTCAAAGTTGGAGGCAGTCAATCTTTTCTTCTTCCTGTCTGTTTTGTATATTTTTGTTGTTGTGAAATACAGTTAGTGTGTGTCTTCTTAGCAGGAGGTCAGACCATCCATCTGTCTGTCCATCCATCCATCCCCCATATACCCATCAACAACCCATCTGTCCATCCATCCATCCATCCATCCACCCACCTATTCACATATCTATATATCTACCTATATCTATCTATTCATCCACCCCTCTATCATTCTCTCATCTATTTACCTACCTATCTGGTTATTCATCCATCCACTCACCCACCCATCCACTCACATATTTGTCCTTCCATCCATCATCCAGTTATCCATGTATTTGTCTATTTGTCTATATCTAGTTACCTATCCATTCATTCATACATCCACTCACCCAAAAATCCACTCACATATTTGTCCTTCCATCCATACATCCAGTTATCCATGTATCTGTCTATTTGTCTATATCTAGTTACCTATCCATTCATTCGTCCATCCACTCACCCAGCTGTCCACCCACACACCCATCCATCCACTGTTCCTGCTTTATGTGTATCTTCCATGAATTCATTCATAAAATGCATGTTAAGCACCAGCCATGTTCCTTGGTTGGTGCTGGATTCTAGAGACAGCCCTTAGGAAACTCAACAATTGATGAGGTAAGCACATTCATGAACTGACAGTGCAGAATGCATGCACAGAAGAGGGTGTTCTCAGGGAGATCTGGGGGTGGTGGTGAGCAGGGCCTATCTGTGCTTGGAAAAGAGCATTGCTCCAGCCTGCTCCTCTGAGCTGGAATGCATTCATTCTTTACAGCAGACACGCTTGTGGGAGGACTGAAGGCTTCCTCTGGCCTTTCTTAGTCATATTCTGCTGCTTCCTCTCTGCATCCAGACATTTGCTGATTACCTTAATTCACTGAGGCTAGAAGTGCTGGAGGGGAAAAGGTACCTTATGTTGGGTGTTTGTCTGGGCCACAGCAGAGGTGCTATGAGTTCTGCCCTCAGTGCATGAATGGGGGTGGGAGTGGGTCAAAAGGTCTGGGCTGGCCAGCGCCATGGCTTAACAGGCTAATCCCCCGCCTTGCAGTGCCGGCACACCGGGTTCTAGTCCCGGTCGGGGCACCGATCCTGTCCCGGTTGCCCCTCTTCCAGGCCAGCTCTCTGCTGTGGCCAGGGAGTGCAGTGGAGGATGGCCCAAGTGTTTGGGCCCTGCACCCCATGGGAGACCAGGATAAGCACCTGGCTCCTGCCATCGGAACAGCGCGGTGTGCCGGCTGCAGCGCGCCAGCAGCGGCGGCCATTGGAGGGTGAACCAACGGCAAAAAGGAAGACCTTTTTCTCTCTTTCTCTCTGTCTCTCTCTCTCACTATCCACTCTGCCTGTCAAAAATAAAATAAAATAAAAAAAAGGTCTGGGCTGGATAAATAGTCCTCGTGGTGAGTGGGTGCCTGCAAGATCTGTGTGTATCTTGAGAACAGAAATCTTCACTTTGTCAAGGACTCTCAGCATTGAGTTATTCTTTGGGAGAAAAGAAAACCGAAGCCACCTCTTAGTGGTTTGTATTCTCTTCTACTGAAAGCTCCATTCTGCTTGTGTTCCAGAGAGGGAAGGCAGCTGTGCATCAGTGGGGGCTCCCAAGCACTGGGGGGAGCAGGGAGGGGCAGGGCATGGGCCATCCCTGCTCCCTGAGGCGAATGAGTCTCCCACCCTGAGGGGACCAGGACACGATTCTGTCATGATTCAGACAGGGAGTGGGTGCATGTTTGTTGGAACACTTTTCCTCTCTGTTGCTAGTTGACACCTGACAAGGATAAGCCCAGTCACTGCTTTTGCTGCTTCCCATGTTTTGGTGAGCTGTGGTCAGTCACCCAGGCATGTTCTGGCCACCTCCTGAGCATCGACCCACCTCCACCCACTTCTCACACTTGCAGCAGGCACAGCAAGAGCACAGGACAGTGACAGATGGGACACAGCTGTTTAGCCATGTCCAGCCCATGGGGAGACTTCCAGGGAAAGTGGTCGGCTTTGCTTGGATGTGCCCCTGTGGAAATGGCCCTGGAGGGGTGGCATGAGCAACTGGATGGACAGTGCAGAGCCCATGTGTCTGATGTCCTGTGCCCCCTCCTGTACTCCCACCCTGACTGCAGCTTCAGTGGTGGGGGATGAGTTCCACCACTATGTTCTTGTCTGCGGCATCCAGAGTAAGATGTGTGGGGAGGGAAGTGTAGACAGAGACGGAGGCATGGAGGTGTAGGGGTGAGGGAACACGTTGAGGAAGGAGAGGTGGGGGCAGAAGGGGAGACTTCTTGTATTCCGAGGAGCATATTTGATCTTCCCAGGCCTCCTGTGAGGCTGACATAGTCTCCTGTTTCTATCCGGTGGGTTTTGTTTTCCTGAAATATTTTTAGCAGGCTCCTTGCTGCTCAGGTGTTCAGAGACTGGTCCCTGTGACCCACTTTGCTGGCCATTGTCTATGCAACAGTTAGTAACAAGGGGCCCTAACCTGACCGCGGGTGGACGTTACCTCTCCCGCGACCACTCCCTCCTCCTCCGATGCCTCCTTGAGGGCTGGGATGGTGTGAAGGTGACATCTGGGAATGAGTGCACCCTCCTCCTTGTGAAGGCTCTTGCTGAGCTACTGAGCAGGCAGGTGTAGGCCTTCCTACCCCTCCAGTCAGGAGTCTTCCATTACAGTCACCCCTGGATGCACAGGAGGATTGCTCTGCAAGCATTGTTCCAGCTTCTCATCCTGGGCCCATCCTGAGACCAGAGTGGTCTTTTTTTAAGATTTATTTATTTATTTGAAAAGCAGAGTTACACAGAGGGAGGGAGAGACAGAAAAGACAGAGAGAGAGAGATTGTCCATCCACTGGTTCACTCCCCAAATGGCTGCAATGGCCAGGGTTGGGCCCAGCCAAAGCCAGGAGCCCATAGCTTCTTCTGGGGTTCCAAAATGGTCTTTTCTGAGGCCAAGTTGATCACCAGCTGTTTGGGCACAGACCCACCAGTGGTGACCTTCTTTCTGAAGTCACCTTATTAGTCCTCAGCACATAGCCCCCACCCCCATGGCTCTGCCTGGCCCTGGCCCTGCCTGCCTGTGGATCCTGCCCATCCTCTCTGCTTTACCTGTTGACAGTCTTGATCTTGAACTGCCTTCAGTTCCTCTGACCCAGAGTTTGGCCAACTGAGGCCATGGGGGTGCACCCAGCACACAGGCCATTTTGATAAATGGCATCTTATTACGCGTGGCTGTGCTTACACCTTCATGTCTTATCCAGGCTGCTGTCAGGTTACTAACAATAGAGTTGAGTGATTACAACAGAGACAGCAGCACCCAAGTCTTTACTACCTGGTTCTTCAATGGAAACTTTGGTAGGTGCTGCCCTAAGTGGCCCTGCCCCTTTGCACCTTGATGCAAATGCTGTGCCCTCTTTATACTGCTCATCCCTCATCACCTGAGCAGGTCACCTGCCCAGGTGCATGTCTCAGTCATGGTGCTCGTCTTGCTGGTCTCCCTCAGGTTGTACAAATCCACCTCCCACTCTCATACCTGTTGCAGGGATAAGCCTTATCCTACTCAGCATCTCAGCACCTGCCTGGGCTGTCGAATGAACACCTGGAAGCCACACCTCAGCGCTGGGGACCATATCTTAGGGTCGGAGTCCTGCACCACCCCAGCTTTCTGTGTCTGGAAACGCATGAGCTGAAGGCATTTCATTTCCTCTGTCTTTGCAGATCTCCAACCTCTACCTGTATGACAGTGTTCTGATGCTGGCCAACGCCTTTCACAGGAAGTTGGAGGACCGGAAGTGGCACAGCATGGCAAGTCTCAACTGCATACGGAAGTCCACCAAGCCATGGAACGGAGGGAGGTCCATGTTGGACACAATCAAAAAGGTGTGTGCATGGGGACACCTTTCCAGACCAAGGTGGGAGCAAGGGACCACTCCTCACACCCCCAAGTCTTTGCCAATCCTGCAGCCGGCCTGCAGCTGGGCCCTCTGGGTGGCTATCCCAGGAGGGGCCTTCCCAGGCCTCTCTTCTGATCAGTCCTCCTATTGTAGCATTTGAAGGCTGGGTGAGCTGGGGCCCATGGATAGTGTTGTTCTTATTATTATCTCCATGCTAACATGAGGAGCTTGGGCTTCAGGGAGATGTAGGAGCTTGCCAAGGTTATGGGTAAACAGACTCTGAAGGCAGCTCTCTGTGCCGTGCCTGTCAGATACCCCTCCACACAGGCTGCCTCTCTGCATAGGAGAGGTAGTTTCACTGGGCCCTGCCATAGGTCCTTGGTGTATGTGTGTGTGTGTGTGTGTCCTCTACGCTAGTGAAATGCCCCATGTGCTGGAGCCTGGATATAAAAAGTGAACTCAGAAATCCATGCAAGACGTGTTTGAGCGAATTGGCTTTCCGAGGCTTCAGAGGAGCGTTTAGGGAAATCCATAGTGTTTGGAGTTTTTGTTCACCATACACTGTGTGTGGTTTCAGAAGCAGAGAGCAGGTTGTGATGTTGGTTTGAATTTACTGCAGCCCACAGCAGAGCCCAGGCCTCTTCCTGGGCCAGTGCAATCTCTGGAACTCTCCAGGCTCACAGAAGGGAGGCTGCTGAAGCCCCCTCCCCAGGCTTGAGGAGAGAAGAGGCCTGCCCCAGCTCACTAAGCCACCACTGCCTGCTACCCCTTTGGGAGCAAAGGCAAGGGGGGAAAGCTCATGACAGCCAGGCTGTGTCAGACACTGGGTTTTGGATGTGGTTTCTCCTTCAGTTCCCACAGGCTCTATCATGTGAGCCTGACTGACTTTAGCCTGGAGCAGGCAGATAGACGATGACTTGGCCAACGTGGCCCAGGTGGCAATGCCTGGTGGACTAGAGCTGGGCTTTCCCTTCCCACACTCATGCTTCTGACCTGTAGGCTCTTGGTCCTCACCCCCACGGTCCTGACCTGTGGGTTCTCGTTGCCTTGTGACTTCCTCTTGCAAAATGGAGACCATGGGTCAGGTTGCAAGAAAGCATTAACACTCTGGAAAGTCGGGACTCAAGCTGTCAGTCCTGCACAGTGCTTGGCTCATAGAAGGGTCTCCTCACATATTGACGACATGAACAACATGAAGACAAGTCTTCAGGGATGTCCCCTGCAAGCAGGTGGCCTGGGAAGTACTGATTCTGTTCCATGGCCCAGGTCTGCAAAAGACTCTGTTCTTGTTACAGGCTGCCCTCCTCCAGGCCCTGTCTTGGTGGCTGCATTCTTTGTGCTTCCTAACCTTTGAGACTGCCCACCCTTCAGTGATCTGTCCTTGTCTCCTGCAGGGCCACATCACTGGACTCACAGGGGTGATGGAGTTTCGCGAGGACAGCTCAAATCCCTACGTCCAGTTTGAAATCCTGGGCACGACCTATAGCGAGACATTTGGCAAAGACATGCGTAAGGTAAGCTAGAGGCTCCCTGCCTCCCAATCTTCTTACTGCAGTGCCATCGAAGACAGTGACAGCTGTGTGGGCCATGCGTCCCCAGCAAGTGGGAGCTGGAACAGAAATCCCTCTGCCACTCATGGTGTTGAGGCTGGCATTATGGGGGCATCCTGGAGAGGAAGCAGAGATGTTTCTAAACAAACAGCATTGCTCGTGCACTCTGTGAGTACAGCAAGGGCCCCTGGTAGCAACTAGGCCCTGCTCCCTGAAGCTGGAAGGGCCGCCTGGAAGCTGGAAGGGGCAGAATGATTCCCAGTGTGGTGGAATCAGCACAGAGTGGAGAGCGAGTATGAATCGTGGCTGAAGCAGGAGACAGAGGTTACAGCCAGAGCTTCCTCCAGATCCAAGGATGAGACAGGGCCACAGACGGAACACTGGACAGCAAGGAGGGTGGGAGGTGGGAGTGCTGGAGCCATGAGGAAGTGAGGAATGGGCTCGCTGAGTAACTCAGGTGAGGCCCGGTTCTAACTGGATGCTGATGCAGGTGGCACACTGGGCAGTGTGAAATGTTGCCTCTTGTTTTTCCTCTTGGAGGTGCAAGACAGTTTGTTCAGGATCAAAAATATCATTAAGTGGCCTTTTAATTCAGAGTGGGGACCCTCCCTCACACCCCAGAGGGGAGGACTGTGATGCCAAAGTCAGTAAGATCGGGGACCAGCAGGTCCACATGGCAAGCAGGGGGCTGGGATAATCATCCAAACATTGACATCAGATGGGCTGGTCACTCTCACGGCAAGCCATTGTGGACCCATAGTTCTGTACAGGTGGGAGCTGTGGCTGCCACCCCAGGGCCTGGCCAACCCAGCTGGCTTGGATGCAGGAGGACCATATGTGTGTCAGGGCTAGAGACAGAGTGTTCATGGTCTAAATGGCCCATGGGGATTCCAGCTTCTCAGGAAAGAATGAAAACATTCACTGGTTGACACACGTGCAGGCACAGGGTCATGTAGTCTCACACTCATTCTCTCTTTGTCTCTCTGTCTCTTTGTCCGTCTCTCTCTCTCTCTCTCTCTCACACACACACACACACACACACATTTCTACACCCTGGGGAGGATGATGTCTTCACTAATGGCAATGCCTGGGAGATGTAAGCTTGCAAGCAATGAGCTCCCAGCAGGGACTGGAGATGCTCATCAAGAGCCCCATAGCATGGCCTCCTGGCTTGGCCAGGGGCAGTGGAGGGGCAAGCAAGGGTTAAGTGATGTTTGGTATTGAGAGTCCAGTTGGGAGACTTCCTTGGTTTGCTCCTGTAGGACCAGGGCCAAAGGAGGCGTGTATGGAGCTGGTGAGAGCTGTAGAGCAAAAAGAGTGTGCAAGGCTCATCGGTGATGTCAGAGGCAGGGGACTGGCTCCCAAGGGAGGGGCTGGAATCGCCAGGCCCCTGTGTGATGGGGCAGGTGGGGAACACCCAGCTCATCATGCACTGGAAGATAGAGTTGTAGGTTGATCATGTGAGTGCTAGGAGGTTCAGTAATTGGCCACGGTACAAATGCTGACACACAAGGGTCAATGACATTTCAGAACTCAGCACTGCATTAGTGGCGTCATCGTGGGGGTTGATGACTACCTGGTGACATCCTGGAGAGCCAGGGGTCCTGCTCTGTCAGTGGGAGTCCGGGTTGGCCTGTGATGCCTTCTAGGGATGCCCAAAGCTTGCAGCTCGGGCTGTGGGCTGCAGATGGGTGGCCAGCATTGGGCAGAGTCATGACCTCAAGAGAAATCAGCTTGCACTGGGACTCCCACCTGGTCAAGGGAAGCCAGTGCAGAGAGGAATTCTGTCCACCACTGAGGAGAGTAAGGAGCTTGCAGAGTGCAGCGCCCTGCTGAAGTGACCATTCCCATCAGCCACAGTATGTGGGCACTGCCTGCATCCCTGAGTGTTCCTCCAGGGTTAGGGACAATCAGGCCTTGCCCACTGGCTCCTTCCCTGCCGCCCACCTGCTTCATGAAGCTCGGCTTTAACTGCAAGGTTCCCATGGATGTTGGCTGGGGTGGGGTGGGGGAGTTTCCTTTGCCTCATTTCTAACACCCAAGCCCCTTGCCTGGCCCCAGACTGCCCACTCCAGGTGTCTGAGAAGGGCAGGTGCAGTGGCCTCCACGTCCTGTCTCAGGTGTCTGGGCCTTCCTTGTTGCCAAGGCAACAGTCCTCAAAACCCCCGAAGCCAATAGGAGCCAGAATCTCCAGTTTGAGGAGCTTCTGAGCAGGAGGTCTGTGTGTGATTGAGTTGCAATGGAAGCTGATTTTCAAGTGGGTTTTATTTTTAAATGTCTCCTTTTGTCATTTTAAAATCTGCCCCTAATAACTGCATATCCTGCTTGTTATCTGTGTGCCTGTCAGCTTATGGCTGTGAAGGAGAAGTTATCTGGGAAGCAGGGCATGGGATTTGCCGTAGCCAATGTCTGTGATTCAGGCCCAGGGTGCATCGAGAACTGGGTGGGGGGTGTGGTTCAGGATCAAGCAAGGGAGGGCATTCGGATGGGGCTGGGGGAGCATCACAGGCATAGGACAGGCTTTCAAGGTGGGGCTGAGCTGGGGTTCCTGGTGGTGGATGCTGGGAAATTGGTGTGACTTAAAGGATGCTCCCGTAAGAGATAGCAGCTGAGGATGAGTGGCAGATCTGGGGGTAGGGTTAGGGTGCTGAGTACAAAAAGGCAGTGCCGAGATCAGCTATGGAGGAGCCCCCCTGAAGTGGCCCCTGATGCAGAGCTGCTCGAAGGCCCCATGTTCTGACTGCTGAGTGCTGCCCCGCGGGGCAGGGTCAAGAGTGCTGCACAGAGATGATGCAGATCCCGTGCAGAAACTGAACAGAACCATGGGAAATTCAACCAAACAAACACCAAGGAGTTTCTTTAAAATTCATGTCAAGAGGAATCATCTCACTTGGGGAACAAATGGATATTTTCTTAAACTAAGTGCCCTGGGGGGCCCTTGGGGAGGGTGAGTCACCCAGACATTTTAGATGAAGTGGCACCGGGAAGTTGTGGGTTACTCAGCCTTCTCACGGGCGGGAAGGCGTGGGTGATTGTCTTTCGCTGCAGGGTGCTGGGCAAATACTAATTAAATGATTGCATCCAGGAAATGCGTTCTTGTGGAGGGAGTGCCAGATGGCAAAACCAAGGGTCAATGTCGCCGGCTTGCTGGGGAGCTCCAGGAACAGTGGTAGTGGTCTCAGGGTTGTACTTGGAGCTGCCCGGCACAAGCCTGCCACCAGGGGCAGGATTTGCAGTGGAGTCACTTCTGGCTCTCGATGGCGTTCTCTGGCATCCATCCTGCCAATGGTGTGCACCTTCCTCTGGGACACTCATGTTCTCAGAAGTGTGATGAGAGCTCCAGAACTTTCTACTCCCTTTGAGCAGACAGCAATCCCCAGAGGAGGGTCCTGTGAGGTTGTCCATGCAAATGTCCTTCACACGCGACATGAGCTGGGACAGATCTGTGGTAGTGGAGTCCTCACAGAGGGAGGAGTCTTAGCATCTGTTTGGTGTGGGACAGGAGAGTGGAGCAGGAGCTACTGTGCGCCCACTGTGTATAAAGGTCCCGTTAGATGTGTGTTGTCTCATCGACTCAGGGGCCTTTGTGTTGCTGCTGGGCCTGCCTCTCCTGAGATTCTGCAGCCATACCTCCTCTCTGAACCTTCCTCAGATGGAAGATGCAGGTGCCGTGAGCTGCTTGTGGAATGGAGGGGGTCTGTGGGTCAGCGTGATGACCCTGGGCAGCACTTGGAACCCACAGGGCCCTCACTAAACCTCTCAACCCCAGACTGCCAGAGCAGAGACACTCAGGTAGGCCCTAGGACCAAGCCTTCTGCTTTACAGGGCCTTGGGCTTGAACTCCTCCCCACCCCAAGTGCAAAAGCCTGCTTCATGCAGCCCTGACAGGCACAGCTGGGATCACCAAGCCCTGTGCTAGACCAGAGTCCTGGCCCCTTCCGCACCTGGAAACAGGTGCCTACGGCTCATGAAAACTGAGGGCTGAGGGATCCGGGGAGCCTCAGCCTGGCGGGATTTTATTTTCATGACTGTTTTGCTGTTGGGATGATCCGTGGAAGAACAGTTGTCCTTTAATGCCCAAGCAGACTTGCCTGGATTGAGACCCCATTAACAGCGCTGAGGAAACATGTTTGTATGACCCTTTTCTGCCCTAATGACACCAGCTTGGGAGACCCATTCCATTCCCCTAACTCAAGGTCCCTGGTTCAGTAAAACCCTGGGAAAATTGCCAGCTGCCTTCAGGCCTCTTGAGTTTGATTTCCCGTGAGGCAGCCACCTGACTGTGGGCGCAGCAGAAGACAGTGGGTCTCCTGGGGCCAGAGAGGGGGAAACAGGCAGCAGGAGTACCCAGATCACCTGTGCATTTGCTTTCTGTCTCATGTCCAGAATGAATGCCAGCCTGGTGTGGCAGGAGAGACCACGGCTGCTTTTTGCTCCTTTTTATGGAGGATCGAGATGGGACCGAGAGAGGCCAAGGAAGTATTTAGTCCGGGACGTGCCTGCTTTTCTCTTGCTCTACAAAATTTGGCCAAGCAGGGACTCATGAGAACCTGCATATACTAAACAGTCCTGGAAGCACATGTGTAGTGGTTGCAGGGGACCCCGAGGCTCCTGTCACAATTGTCTCCGTCCCCAGCATCTCCATGGTTTTCTGCACAGTTGCCTTTGGGAACCTGAGGCACAGAGACTGAAAAGACCCAATTATGCAATTATGCAGTGCTAGGAGCATTTGGCCATGCTGGGGCTGGAAGGCAGACTTTCTGTGAGTGTGTGTGTGTGTGTGTGTAGCACAGCAGCCCAAGCATCCTTTCTGAACTCGAGATGGTGTCTCACTCCCCTAGCCCACTTTCCACAGTCTCTTTCAGTTTCCTGGCAGCCAGCCAGTCTTGGGGCTCCACGATCCCCTCCCATTGGCCCCACAGCCTGCTGAATTCTTGAATTCTACCGCTGCCCTTGGCTCAGCCTCTCCATTCCAGCAAATTACCTAGGGCAACGAGAAAGCTGCATTCTCCTTTGCTAGTTGAAGATGCCTCTCCGGTCTTCTCTGTCGATTTTGATTCTTCATGAAAGTTGGCTTTGGACAGGAATCAAATGCCCAACTTGATGTCATGTCCCTGGGAGGGCCTTGTGGCTGCGGATCGTTCTCAAGTCCTAATTGCTTATCATGCAGTGATTGCCACGCCATAGGACCCCGGTCCTCCCTGGCCTTTGGAAGTGCGTCATTAACATGCTCTCCCAGACCTGCCACCGTGCATTACAAATCATCCCTACCCTGGCGGGTTCAGAAGTTCCATGCCGTGAGGCCAGGTTGCAGAGGTGCCTTGCACAGGGCAGGCTGTCTTTGGTAGCGACACTTCGCCTGGCGGCTGCAGGCGACCAGCAGTGCCTGAGGGGTGCCGTGTCTCTATTAAGCTGCTCCCAGAGAGACCCCTGGCTGTGCACAGTGAGTTGCGCAGGACTCATAAACTTCAGTCTCCTCGTGGATTAACATTCTCGCAGCGTATTCCCTGAGTAAAATGTCAGCCATTTGGAACCCTTGTGCAAGAACTGCTTTTGACAGAGCTGAGCAACAAAACAAACAGGGCTACAGCTTCGGAGGGAAATCAGGAAGCAAAGATGCAATAGAGTATTTCATTCTGAGGATCATTTCATCTGGGCATGCGCATTTCCAGTAGAATGTTTGGAAAATACAGATAAATGAAAAGAAGAATATAAAAGTCAGTTCTGATCTCTCAACCAAGAAATAAATTCTGCATGCATTCCTGGTGCATTTTATGTCTTCTCCCCACCATACCTGCAGAGAGATCTGTATATTTATCCAGTTGCTATTTATTGTACACACATTTTGTATGCTGACTTTCCCACTTAAGGCTATATTGGGAGTATTTCCTCATTTCTTTAACTATTCTCTACAGCGATGAGTTTTTAATGGAAGTGCATTACTCAACTTACAGGGAAACGTCCTTTATTTTAGCTTCCTATGTGATGAATATTTTGGCATATCACTCCAGAATAGTGCCATAATGGAACCCCAAATATATAAAATTTTAATTATATCTATATTTATTTTATTTTATAAGAAGTAGAATTGCCAAATCAAGGATAATAATTCTGTTGATGCACTTGATACATATTTTCAAATTGATTATAGAAAGGCTCTATAATTTTTTAAACATTTATTTATTTGAAAGGCAGAGCAACAGAGAGAGAGGGAGAGAGGCATTTTCCATCCACTGGCTCACTCCTCAAATGGCCACAATAGCCAGGCTGAAGCTAGGGGCCTGGAAATCCATCTGGGTTTCTCATATGAGTGGCAGGGAACCCCATACTTGGGCCGTACTCTGCTGTTTTCCCAGGTGCATTAGCAAGTAGCGAGATCAGAAGTGGAGCCGCTGGGACTAGAACCAGCACTTGGATATGGGATGCAGATGTTGTAAGCAGCACCTTAACCCTCTGAGCCACAATGCACCAGGCTCATTAATTTTCATATCCACTAATAGTATACAGAGATAACTATTACAGCTGGTGCTCAGAAAACTGATTGACAGATTAAAAATGTTTGCTAATTTGTATCAGTATGTAGGAAAAGCTAATGAAGTTGCATTGCTTGTGACATTGTACCTAAAAATATAGTCATTGGCCATTTATGAATTATAGTGTAATCTACACCCTTTGCATGTTGATATTGGGGATGAAATTTTTCTTGTCAGTGCATATAGCTTCCATTTCAGAATAGAACTGATAGTTGTGTCAAACAGTCTGTTGCTGTACATTATTTGCCCTTGAATTAGGAACAGTATTTTCTCATAGAGGCATTTAAATTTTTATAGAGTCCAATACTTAACTGAAGCATTTGTTTTTTTTTATTTTTATTTTTAATGAATATAAATTTCCAAAGTATAGCTTATGGGTTACAATGGCTTCCCCCCTCCCATAACTTCCCTCCCGCCCGCAACCCTCCCCTTTCCTGCTCCCTCTCCCCTTCCATTCATGTAAAGATTCATTTTCAATTCTCTTTATATACAGAAGATCAGTTTAGTATATATTAGGTAAAGATTTCAACATTTTGCCCACATAGCAACGTAAAGTGAATAAACTACCATTGGATTACTAATTATAGCATTAAATAGCAATGTACAGCACATTAAAGACAGAGATCCTACATAATTTTTTTTTTCAAATTAATTAATTTTCTATGCCATTTCCATTTTAACACCAGGTTGTTTTTTTTTTCATTTCCAATTCTCTTTATGTACAGAAGATCAATTCAGTATATAATTAGTAAAGACCTCATCAGTTTGTGCCCACACAGAAACACATAGTATAAAAATACTGTTTCATTTGTAATGTTTTTCCACGTTTGCATTTTTAGGGCATCTTTTTTCAAAATTTCTGCTTTATTTTGTTTTTTAAAGATATTTTTATTAATGACTTATCTAATATTTTTTAAGTGATAAAGATTTAATAACCATGTAACTTGAGAATTAAAATCATATAAGACACATCAACAGCTAAAAATGAATAACAAAAACATAATGTTGTCTTTCCCTAAATCTTAAAAGAGAGAGAGAGAGAAACAAGAAAATTGTCTTGAATTCCTGCTTTGCTAATGATTTTGTAAGAATTGGTATTATATTTAGTCAAAGGCTATTTTGTATCTATCAAGATACTGTTATTTATATTTTTATTCCCCTTAGTGTGATAAATAATGTTGATTAAGATTTTTCCTTTTTGATTCTGCTCATTTCTATAAATTCCACACCATATTCTTTTGATTAATATCCTATAATAAGTTCTAGTATTTGCTAAGGTTGAGACCTTCTAATTTTTCTTCCTTTTCAGAATACTATTTTTTAAATTTAGCTTCTATTTTGAGGTTAACACAGTTCATATGTATTTGTAATAAATAATGCAGAGGGATATAGTATACCCTCTACTCAGTCTCCCCCTCGGACAACATCTTATGGTAATATTGAACAATAACACAACAGGAATACTAACATTAATAACAGTGCAGGAATCTGCGGCAGAGCCACATTTCCCCAGTGTCATTCATGTGTGTCACTGTGTGTGTATTTCGTTCCACTCAGTTTCATCATGTGTAAGTGGAGGTAGCCACCAACACAATCAAGACACAAAGTAGTTATTGAAAAGGTCCTCAAATTGCTCTCACTTAAAAAAAAATATTTGAAAGGCAGATTTATACAGAGAGAGAGAGAGAGAGAGAGAGAGCGCGCGCGCTTCTATCCACTAGTTCACTTCCTAAATGGCTGAAATGGCCATGGCTGGACCAGGCAGAAGCTACACACCAGGAGCTTTATCTGGATCTCCCACATGGGTGCAGGGCCCCAAGCTTTTGGACCACCTTCTGCTGCTTTCCCAGGTGCATTAGCAGGGAGCTGAGTTGAAGGTGGGGCAGCCAGTACTAGAACAGGTAGCCATAGGGATCTTGGCATTGCAGGCAGTGGTTTAACCCTCTACACCACAATGCCTGGCCCTCATACTGCTCTCTTATACCCACACCTACTTCTTCCATGTCCCCCTGCCCTGCTGACAGACAGTGGTCTATTTTATTCTCCACATCTATAATTTTGTCATTTAAAAAAAGTTACATAAATTGAATCATATAGTAGTGTACTTCTGTGATTTTTTTTCTACTCTGCATAATTTCCTAGAGATTAATTGAAATTGTTGCAGGCATCAATAGTTTCTCCCATTTATCGATGAGTAGTGTTTTATACAATGGATGCTTTACTGTTTCCTCAACCATTCACTCACTGGAGGATACCAGGATGCTTTGAAGTTTCAGATTATTATAAATAAAATTTCCTAGAATATTTGTGTACAAGGTTTCTGGGAAAAATGCCTAAGAGTGAAATTGCTGAGTCATATGCATATTTAGTTTAAAAAAAAATATTGGGCTGGAATTGTGGTATAGCCAGTTAAGCCCTTGCCTGCAGCACTGGCAACCCATATGGGTGCCAGTTCCTGTCCCAGCTGCTCCACTTCCTACCCATCTCCATGCTAATGGGCCTGGGAGGGCAGTGGAAGATGGCCCAAGTATTTGGGCCCCTGCACCCATGTGGGCGATCTGAATGAAGCTCCTGACTCCTGGTGTTGGCCTGGCCCAACTCTGGTTTTTGCAGCCATTTGGGGAGTGAATCAGCAGATGAGACATCTCTCTCTCTGTCTCTGTCTCCCTCTCTCCCTTTCTGTGTGTGTGTACATGTGTGTTGTGTGTGTGTCTGTGTGTCTCCCTCTGTCTCTGTAACTCTGCCTTTCAAATAAATAGATAAATCTTTCAAAAAAAAAAAAAACCTGACAGTTTCCCAGAATAGCTGCATCATCTTATACTCCAGTTTCATAAGAGATCATTTCTTCACATCCTCAACAGCATATGGTGTTAGCACTATTTTTATTTTAATTATTATGCATGGATATCCTATAATGGTTAAATTTGAACTTCCCTAATGACCAATAATGTTCAGCATTTTTCATGTGCTTATTTGCCATCTGGATTTCTTCTTCAGGGAAATTTCTGTCAGATTTTTTTGCCTATATTTCTAATTGGATTGCTTACTTTTTACAGATGAGTTTTGAAAGTTCTTATTCTTGATAGCAGTCTTTCATTGGATCTGTGGTTTGCAAATATTCCATTGCATGCTATCATTGTCTTCACCCTCTGGTAAGGATTCTTGAGAAGGTCAGGTTTTAAATTTTGGTGAAGTTCAGCTTATCAGTTCTTCCTTTTATAGATTATGCTTTTTGTGTGAAGTCTCAGAATTCTGCCTTTTCACACATCCCAAATATTTTGCCTTGTCTTTTTCTGAAAGTTTTATGTATTCACATTTTACATTTAACACTACAATGCATTTTGAATTAATTAGTTCATAAACTATAAAGTTTGAATTTTTTTTTGCCTGTGGATATATAATTGCTTCATGGTTATTTGTTTGAAAAATACTCATAAGGGCTGGCGCTGTGGCACAGAGGGTTAGTGCCCTGGCCTGAAGTGCCGGCATCCCATATGGGTGCTGGTTTGAGTCTCGGCTGCTCCGCTTCCTGTCCAGCTCTCTGCTATGGCCTGGGATAGCAGTAGAAGATGGTCCAAGTCCTTGGGCCCTTGAACCCACATGGGAAACTCATAAGAAGCTCCTGGCTCCTGGCTTCGGATCAGCGTAGCTCTGGCCATTGCGGCCATCTGGGGAGTGAACCAACGGGTGGAAACCTCTCTCTCTCTCTGCCTCTCCTCTCTCTGTGTAACTCCAACTTTCAAATAAATAAGTAAATCTTAAAAAAAGAAAGAAAGAAAGAAAAGTACTCATCCTCCAGGGAATTAACTTTGGGCCTTCATCATCAATCATTTGGATGTATTTGTGACTATTTATTTCTAGGTTCTCTAGTCTGTCCATTAATCAGTGTGCCTGTGCTCTGTCAATACCACACCATCTTCAACACTTTTTAATGCATTGTTGTATTGTATTTGCCGATACATGATTCCAGAAGTTTGCCTTCTAAGTTCAGAGGAGTACAGGAATGTAGTATTACTTTACTGTATATATTTCTTTCTTTCTTTCTTTTTTTTTTTTTTTTTTGACAGGCAGAGTGGACAGTGAGAGAGAGAGACAGAGAGAAAAGTCTTCCTTTTGCCTTTGGTTCACCCTGCAATGGCAGCCGCTGCTGGCGCGCTGCAGCCGGCACACCGCGCTGATCCGATGGCAGGAGCCAGGTGCTTCTCCTGGTCTCCCATGGGGTGCAGGGCCCAAGCACTTGGGCCATCCTCCACTGCAATCCCTGGCCACAACAGAGAGCTGGCCTGGAAGAGGGGCAACCGGGACAGAATCTGGCGCCCCGACCGGGACTAGAACCCGGTGTGCCGGCGCTGCAAGGTGGAGGATTAGCCTAGTGAGCCACGGCGCTGGCCTACTGTATATATTTCTCTGGTTTTGGCATTAGGGCAGTGCTGGCCTCATAAAATATATTGAAATTTTCCTTTGTCTTCCATCTTTGGAAGAGATTGTGTAAATTGGTTTTAATTCCTTAAATGTTTGATAGAATTTTCCAGTGAAATCAGTAAGGTTTGGAGATTTTTTCCCCCCTGGGGCTTCTAAATTACAGATCCACTTCTTTCATGGTTAATGGTCTATTCAGATTATCCATTTGATCATGGTTGACTTTTTGTTGTTTGTGAGTCTTAAGGAATTAATCCATTTTTACTAACTTGTCACATCTATGAGCATGAAGTTGTTTGTATTATTCTCTTTTATTTTTTCAATAGTTACATTATCATAATAATTTCTCCTGTGTCATTTCTGACATTGGCAATTTGCCTCTTCTTTATTATTGATTTAGTTAGTTATGCCTAGGGTTTACCAATTTTATTAAATATTTTGCTAAACCAGCCTTGTGTTTCACTCTTATTTCTACTTTAAATTTTAAATTCTAATAACTTCTGTTGTATTTATTATTTTGAAATTTCTGCTTGATTTGGACTTGTTTTATTCTTCCTAGGGCCTTAGATTGTTTGAAACATTTACTCTTTCCATGTGAGCTTTTACTGCTCTAAAGTTTCTTATCAGAAATGTTTTAACTGCATTGCACATACTTTGATAGGTTACAGATCATTTTTATTCAGTTCTGTGTATTTTCTAAAGCTTTTCCTTTGAGACTTCCTGCTTTATTCATGGACCATTTAAAGTGTGTTATTAATTTCCACTTTTTGAGATTTTCCTCTTGTCTCTCATTATTTACTTTTAGTCCAATTCCACTATGATCAGAGACTATATGTATCCACTCCTTTACATTTTTTGAGGTTTTTTTGTGGTCTGGAACATGGCCTATCATGGTGACTATCCAGTGAACACTTTCTACTGATGTTGGGGGAGTGGTCAGTATTTGTCAATTAGGTATTCCTGTGTGAGTGTTTTCAGTATCCGTGTTGATCATCTGTTAATTCTGTCAGATTACTTGGGGCTGTTCAAGCTGGACTGGAGTTGAAGCATTGTGTATTTCTCTTCTCACCTGTAGCGATTTTTGTTTCAGGTCTTTTGAGGATCTATTATTTGGTGCATTACATTTCAAATCATTATGTCTTCCTGATGGTTTGTTCTTTTTATTTTTTATTTTGCTTTTTTTTTTTTTTGACAGGCAGAGTTAGACAGTGAGAGAGAGAGAGAGAGAGAGAGAGAGAGAGAGAGTTATAGACAGTGAGAAAGAGACAGAGAGAAAGGTCTTCCTTTCATTTGTTCACTCCCTCAATGGCCGCGATGGCCGGCGCTGCACTGATCCAAAGCCAGGAGCCATGTGCTTTCTTCCAGTTCCCCATGCAGGTGCAGCGACCCAAGTACTTGGGCCATCCTCCACTGCCCTCCTGGGCCACAGCGGAGAGCTGGACTGGAAGAGGAGCAACCGGGACTAGAACCTGGGGTGCCGGCGCCACAGGCGGAGGATTACCCAAGTGAGCCATGGCACTAGCCAGGTTGTTCTTTTTAACATTATGTAATGTCCCTCTATCTCTGGTAATTTTATTCATCTGATAACATATGGCCACTGGTAGTTTAAAAAATAATGTTTATATGGTGTATGTTTTCACTCTTTGACTTTAAACTGTTTATGAAGTGAGTTTCTTGCAAACAATATTTAGTTCTGTCTTTAAAAGAATCCACCCTGCCAATCTCTGCATTTATTGGTTGTATTTGCATTATTAAAATGTAAGACAATCATTGCCTTAGCATTCAAGTAAGTTCTAAACAACGATTGTATTGTTTCGCCTATATTTAATTCCTCTGTTTCTCTTCTTACCGTCCTTGGGTTACCTGCATATTTTAAGGACTTGACTTTTTTTTTTTTTTACAGTGTTTCTTCATGTACATCTTGTATAATTTTCTTAGTGGTTGCTCTGGGTATTACAGTATGCATACAAGGGTATTTCAGAATGTTTGTGGAAAATGGAAATAAAATACAAATTTATTTTGGTTTAAACAATTTTGAAATCCATGCATAATTTTTCCATAAACATTTTCCATGAACCTTGTGAATACTCCTCACATGTGACTTATCACAATCTTGATATCAACATTTTTTACCATTTTGAATTAAGTTTGGAAGTATCAACATCTTCAGTATCAGATCATGATCTCTGTTCATCAAACAGAACTTGTAAAACACTCAAGGAGGAAGATGACACACGCTTGTGTTTCTACTCTTTCTGAGTTCCTGATGTCCCAGTAATCCTTCTGCTATCATTTCCTTTCTGCTGAATGAACTTTCTTCTTAGCCAGTCTTGAAGGATCGTTTGCTAGCCACCAGTGTGTTTAGTCTTCCTTCATCTGAGAATGTCGTTATGTCCCTTTCATCTCAGAAGGATAGCTTTGCCAGACATAGAATTGTGGTTGTGCATTCTTTTCTTTGAACACTCTACTCCGCTGTTTTCTAAGGGGCCTTCATAGTTTCAGCTTGGGAATCTACTGCCATTTAAATTGATGTCCCTTTAGGTAGTTCCTGCTTGGATGCTTTCAGTATCTCTTTCTGTCTTTAGCTATCAGAAGTTTCATTGTGATTTGTCTCCGTGTGGATTTCCTGGAGCTTATCCTACTTAGGGTTCCTGTCTTCTTGAATCTGTAGATTTTTATATCTCACTGAATGTGCTAAGTTGTCAACCACTATGTATTCAAGTAGTCTTTCAGCTGACTGTATCTTCTCTTACCAGTCTTCCAGTGGAAAGAATGGTGGCTGTTAGATCATTTCCTGTTGTCCTGGTGGTCTGAGACTCTATTTCTTGTCACTCTGTCTTCTCTTTGTTGCTCACAATGGGTGAAGGTCATTGACCCATTATCCAGTTTACTGATTCTGTCCTCAATCATCTAAACTCTGACTGATTCCATCCAGGGAATTCTCCATTTTTTTTTTTACAGTATTTGTTCAGGCCCATGGTTTCCATTTGTTTCTATTTTATACTTTTTCACTCTTTGCTGAGATTTTCTACGTTTTTCATTGGTCTCAGGAGAATTTGTCATTTTAATGATGACTTATTTTAAATGCACATCAGATCTTTCAAACAACCTGACCCATCTTGTTTTTAGCATCATTTGACTGTTATCTCTCACCCAAGTTGTGATTCTCCTTGTTCTTGGGATGATGGGTGATTTTTAATTGCATCCTGAACATTGTGGTAATGGTATTAGAGGACTGGGTTCCAGTTACGCCTTTTGTTTTCGTAGTGAGTCCTGGTCTGTGTGGCCGACTTTCATTCTGCTGTGCTTTCAGTTCCTGCTGAATTGTAAACACTAAGATGACTTAGTGATGGTATTTGGATCTGCGTAGTTGGCCTGTTCTGTTGGAGGCCCCTACTGCTCCCTGCTGATGCTTCCCAAGGAACAGGCTGGACCACCAGGAACTCTTTGTTTATGGAAAGAAGTGTGTTGTCCATGAGGATGAAGAGTGCTGTGCAGGCAGGGCAGCTGTGACCAGACCACCCTGCCCCTATAAGGAAAGAAGATCATTCCCTTGACTGGACCCTGGATGTGTCAGCATCCCCCACACCTCTGCCACCTCTCAGTGCAGAAGGAACCACTCAGGCCTGTGGTGATGAAGAGGTTTCATGGACATGAGCTCTTGTTCCTGCCCAGTGTTTATGGGAAGTAGGAGTACGGTCTTGGGTCCCAGTGACAAAGGGGATGTCTGGGCTATGAGGCTGTGGCTGTGAGATCCCCTCTCCAGTGCTGCCCAGCTGCCTGGCCTCTGCTGGGTCAGGGGAGTCCTGGGCAGGTGTGGAAGGAGGGTGCTTCCAGGGCTGGCCCATTTGCTTTTGGCAAAGCTCCTAAGTTATCACCCTCCTGGAAATGGCCTGGTTGGGAGAGAACATGAGCCTGCTGGGGCTACCTTCTGTTGCTGTATTGGGATTTGGAAAATTCTAGCCTGAGTTGCACTTTTCTGATAACTGAGGATCTTAACATAACCTGCCCCTAAATTTTTTCTTCGGTGCTGGATCGCTCTGCTGGTTTGTCTTGCTCTTTCCACCCTTCAGAGTTCTCTTTGGGTTGCCTGTTGCATTATTTCTGGGGTTTATAGCTGTGCTTAGCAGGAGGAACAGGGAGAAATGAGCCTATCCCATCTCACTCAGAAGCTCTCACGTTGATGGGTTTTTGATAGCTAAGCCATTTGTCATTACTCACATTATGCTTGGCCATAACTTCTTATCCTTGTTATCTGTCACTGGGTGTGATTTACTAATGCCTTGTTGACAATTTCTTTACATTCATGGAGAGTTTTGTAGTTTTCCTCTGTGGTGATGGCCTTGTCTGATTTCAGTGTCACAATTATTGAGGCCTGAGGCTTGGAGAATGAGATAGAAAGTGTTTTCTTGTCTGTTTCTGGAAGAGTTTGTGTGCATGAGTACAATTTCTTTCTTAAAAAGTTCGGGAGAACTCACTGGTGGAGCAGACCCAGGTTGAACATCACCATACACACACACGTCAGTATGGGTTTGCTTTACTAGTGAAGTGTACATATCTACCCAGGAACACAGACAATGCTAGTGTGTAAATTTAGGTTTTAAATTGTTTCTTGAGTCAGTTTTGTTGTAATTTTGCAAGGAATCTATCAATTTTATCTAAATTGTCAACTGTCATAGCAAAAAAGATACTGTCTTTTTATAATTCATTTTTGTTATTTGTATTTTGTCTATTTTTCAGACTTTTGACTCTGTTACTTTATATGATGTTTTAAAATACGCATTGGTTTTCTTATTTATTTTCCGAATTCCTACACTATGATTTGTCATTCTTTTTTCTGGCTTCTTGACATCTATGGGGGGTATTTATTTTTTGTTTTCTTCTTTTCATATAACCCTATGGTTTTTCAATGTAGTTTTAGCTACAGTACAAATATTTTGATATGTTTTACTTTGTTATCGTACTCAAACATTATTTAATTTCTTACTTATTCCATGGATTTTTGAAAAACACATTGCTTATATTTGAAGCAGAGGTTTTCTGGTCATCTATATATTTTTTAAAGATTTATTTAGTTATTTGAAAGTCAGAGAAGGAGAGGCAGAGAGAGAGAGAGAGAGAGAGAGGTCTTCCATTCGCTGGTTTACTCCCCAATTGGCCACAAAAGCCAGAGCTGTGCTGATCCAAAGCCAGGATCCAGGAGCTTCCTCCGGGTCTCCCACATGGGTGCAGTGACCCAAGGAATTGGATCATCCTCCACTGCTTTACCAGGACATAGCAGAGAGCTGGAACAGAGGTGGAGCAGCCGGGATCAAACTGGCACCCATATGGGATGCCAGCACTGCAGGTGGAGGCTTTACCCACCACGCCACTGTACCGGCCCCATCTGGCCATCTTTCTCTTACTGGTTTGTGACCTATTTCTGCCATGATGGGAGAACTTCTGGGACAATTTAGGTTCTTTACAAGTGGCTTACTTACAACTGCATTATAGTATTCTTGGTAAATAGTCCATGTATTCTTGAAAACCAACTGTGTATTTTGTCCTACTGTCTCCTGTTATGCTTGGGGACTTGTCAGTTTCTTCTTTCATTTTAGTTTAGTTTTGAATGATATATTTTGAAGCTATGTTATTAGGGATTTAGAATTTAGAATTCACAGCACTTAAAGAGCTAACTGAGAACAGAAAACACCCATGGTATATCTCACACATAAGATCACATACTGGGTTACCTGGCTTTATTTTCCACGGCAACAAAAAGGTTGATCGTCTTATCTCCTGCAACACAGCTTTCATTGGACACCTAGAACAAGCCCGTATTCTACACCAAAAATTTCATATGTCAGCAAGCAACATAAAATTGTTTTTGCTGGAGATAACAATGAGCCAATGCAAACACCTAGTGCACTCTTGCAAGAATTGTGCACCCCTCACCCTGTTAGGCATACTGCAACAAGCAGGAGTGAACCCGCAAAGCCTTGCTCCTAATGAACTCTGGCAAGTGCACGTCACCCACATTAACTCCTTTGGTAAACTTAAGTTTGCCCATGTGGTGGTAGATACTTATTCAAAGGCTGTATTTGCAACAGCCCCATCTGGAGAAAAGGCTAGTAATGCGATGAAGGTGGTTAAATCAGCCATGCTGGTCCTTAGTGTCCCCTGGACCATAAAGACTGATAATGGGCCAGCGTATACATCACAGGAATTTAATTCCTTCCTGAAATCCTGGAACATACAGTCTGCCGCAGGTATCCCATACAACCCATAGGGACAGGCAATCATTGAAAGAACTCATAGGATGATTAAAGATCTCTTACAAAGACAGAAAAACAATCATATGCCCCCAGACCCACAGCTTGCTGTGACTGAGGTCCTTTTCACTATCAATTTTCTTAGTTTTGATTCCCAAGTGATCAGCCCATCTTATAAATACTGGGGATCCTTTCCATCCTAGACCCCAGCCCCTATCATTAGGTGGAAAGACCCCCTGACAGGAGAATGGAAGGGACCACACTCTTCTAACCAAAGGTCAAAGATATGCTTGTGTCTTTCCAGAGAATGCAGAACAGCCCATTTGTGTACCAGCCAGAAATATCAAGCCTGCAACTGATAGCCAACCAGAACCAGCTGAACAAGACTGAGAGTCTGCCTTGTTAGCGGACACACCTGCCCTATCATCCTACCCCAAAAAACTGCCCATAGCTATATCCGCTACTATTTTATACTCCACTAGCTCTGGTCAGCCACTCAAATGGCCCACAGCCTGTGTGTGGTCATGCCATTCCTGATTACCACTGTTCCTCATTCTTACTCCCATCTGAGCAAGCAACTCTTGTGGTCTCCTGTTTTGAGTGCTGGTTAATCAATGACGAGTAAGATCCCCTGGGGGACAACCTAAGACAGGCACAGCCGTGTATGGAGACCACATGGAAATGGGGTCAACAATGGTATGGCCAAGAATCATACCTCCCGTTGCTCAAAAATAAATGAAAAGGGGGAAATGTGGTGGAATGAGAAGGTGAGAAGGTCATGCCAAGATGGCCACTAACAACAGAAACTGCCTGGCAACAGGCCATGATTGGATGGTTTCAGAAACTGCCTGGCAACAGAGCCTGACTGACAACAGGCTGTGATTGGATGGCTTTGGAAGTTGTCTGTCAATAGGCTGTGATTGGTTAGGGCATAGACCACCCCTTGACTGGATTGGCTACCTTGGCTATATAAGCAGCTGTAGCAACTGAAATAAGGAGTGTGCAGGCTGCTTGCCACAGATCCGTTTCACCCAACTCCCTGGGTCTGTGTGGTGACTCCATGCCTCTTGCCCCCACCACGTTCTTCCTCTCAGGAATGAATCCACAGCAACACTGGTGTTTTTCTTTGTAATGCACTTTTATCATTACAGCATGTTTTTTTCTTATGTATAGTAATATTTCTTATCTAAAATATGTTTTTTCTAAAAATATAGCTTACATATTTGATTTATTATGGGTAACATTTGTATAGTCTGTCATTTGCCATGTTTTATTTTAAAGTATTTTCCTTATATTGAAAGTAAGCTATATTTAAGCAGCATAGAGTTGCTGTTGATTTTACTGACCTACTCTGAGTATTCTAGGCTTTGGTTTAGGAGAATCATATCATTTTATCTAGCTACATTTAATGTAGTGACTGACTGAGCTTATGGTTATTTTCTCATGTGTTTTCTATATGATGTTTTTCATTCTTTTTTTTCTCTCCTTTCTTACCTTATTTAAAATAGATGTGATTATTTTTTCTCTGTGTTCATATATATATTTAAAATCCTATTAGTTATTACTATCTGTATAGCCAGTATTCAATTTAATTTGTATTAAACAAATATTTTCCATTCTGATTGCTGTTTCCTTTTTTGGGGTTTTGTTTTGCAGTTCTTTGTTTCCTACCTTTAAAATTATATTTTCTGTTTTTGATTCTTTTAATTTTTAAAAGTTTTATTTCCATTTTTTAATATTTTCAAAAATTAGTTCTCTGCCCTCACCCCATTAACTTGTTATTCACATAGCCATTCACTGTACTCTTAATGAATACCTCAGAGATTAAAACATAAATTTTGTCTCATTGCAGTCTAATGCAAATTATAACTTTTATGCTCTCCCAATGGATTTTAGACCCCTCCAACATTAACCTCTCTTAAATCCTTCCCTCTTTCAGCTTATTGTTGCACAATTTGTATGTGTGCTTTAAACTCCACACGATATTGTTGTTTTTGAACAGTCATTGTTCAGTCACTATTTGTGTTTACCCAGATGTTACTTTTCCCGTGTTCTGACTCCTTTCTGTCTTCCTCTCCATCATTCTCGCTCTGAAGCACATCCTCCAGTGATTCTCTCAGTGCAGGCTGGCTGATGTTCAATGGATTCTCGCAGTCCCTATGCTCCTGAATACTATCATCAGTGAAGGGCATTTTCCCTGGGTATGGAATTCTGAGTCAGTAGTTACTTTTCTTTCAGAACCTAAAGGTCTCCTCTACTTTCTCGTTGAATCTACCATTTCTGATACTCTTTGTGTTACTGCTTCTCATTTGAAGACAAACTATCATTGTTCTCTGGCTGTTGTTAAGTATTCTGTACATACTGTGGGTACAATGAGTTTTCATCTCTCAGGCTTGGGATTGACAGGATTCTTTGGGTCTCCAGGCTCATGTGTGTAATCGATTTTGGACAATTAGCCTTCTTCCCATCTTTTATTGCTTCTGGCACATCCTCTCCTCTCTGGAACCCTGAGCACATACAGCAGAACTTTTGAGCATCACCCACATGCTAATGCTTCCTTGCATTCTCTTTGTTTTCAGTCACTGAGCACTGATTTTTTAATTTAATTTTTTAAGTTTGTTGACATGTATTCCAATTACACTCAAATTCTCTGTTAAAACACATACTTTTTCTGTAATTTTTGTTTTAATTTCATGTTTTTGTAGCTTTCTTGGGATGTATTTGAGGCATTGTATGAGGAGGGCTTCAAAAATTCATGGAAAAATGTAATTAAAAGATAATGCAAATTGCCATGAACTTTTTGGAATCCTCTTGTATAATGGGCTCATTTCAGGTGTATATGTTACTAGCTTCTTGCAACTGCATTGAGGGATAACTGCAGTACAATAATTTTTGAATATTTACAATGTACATTTTAATGTGTTTTAGGTGTTCAGGCATATATATACACGGTCATACAAATACACATGCATTATATATAATCATGCATATGAAGGATGTTTTAAAATTCATGAAAACTTGTGTTATGAAAAACTGTGGATTTCAAAAATTTTAGCATCCACACAAACTTGTCTTTTACTTCCATTTGTTCACCAGTCTTTTGAAGTACCCTGGTGTCTATATACCCAGAAGACAGCAGACATTGGCATCCCATGGAACTCTGCCTGTGCTTTGCAGGCCATCGCTCTCTCTAACCCCTCTCCCAGTCAACCACTGACCTGCTTTCTATCACAATGCTTTACTTGATGTTCTCTGGGATTTCATATATATAGACTCCTACACTCTGAAGTCTCTTTTTCACCCTTCTGGAATAAAGACTTTGAGGCTCATGTGTAATGTTGTGTTTGCTAAGAGCTCCTTTCTCTACTGCTGAGTAGTTTTATTACATAGGGAAAACACAGTTCGTTGATTTGCTCATCTGTTGATGGACATTTGGATTGTTTCCAGATTGTGACTTGTTTTAATAAAGCAGATAGGAACGTTGTATAAAAAGGTCTCTGTGTGGACACACATTTTTATTTCTCTTGAATAAACATCAGTGAGAGAGAATGGCTGGATCATATGACAAGCTGATCTTTAATTTTTAAAGAAACTTCAGAACTGTTTTCCAAACTGATTATTCTATTTTTAATTCTCCCCATGATGCATTAGAATTTTGGTTGCTCCACATCCCTGCTAACAGTTGGTGTGGATTAAAGGTTTTGGGCCATCATAGTTGGCCTGTGTTTTTAAATTTTTAAAATAATGAAATAGTTTTACATTTTTAGAAGAGTTGCACAGATCACCAAGACGCATCTTTCTTACACTTCCCCAGCTTCCTCTAATGCTAAGGTCTGATCTAATAATTGCATGGGTTTCAGACTTGAGAGGTCAACCTTGAACAATTCTGTCAAGTAAACTACAGACTATATTGATTACATCTGTTGTCCCACTGGCATCTTTTTGTTCCTGTAGGAGCTTTGCCAGGAACCCAAGTAGCATTTAGTGATGGTGGCTCCTAGTCTGCTCCAACCTAACACAGCATCTCAGGATTTCCTTGTCTTTATCAATACCTTTGTAGAGTGTTCATCAGGAGTTTTGTGATCTTCTCGCAGTTGGAGTCTTCACAATTGGACAAGGGCTGCAGCTATGGGGGAAGCATCACTGAATTGAAGGGTTCTTCTGGTCCCGTCATGTCAAAAGGCACACAGAATCCCTGTGTTGCTGGTGATGGTAAAGTCACTCTTTTCCTTTATATCCATTATTCATGAGAAGCCAAGTCACTTAATCCAGAGCATGCTCGAGGGGAGAGGATCCAGGCTCCATCATTTGTGTGCAGAGTATAAAAAGTATGTGGATGTGTAAAACCATCACAGTAATTAATACACGTGTAGGAGAAAGATGGCTTTGAACTGCAGCAGTATCCTGTTTCTCCTTGAAGTGCTGCCTACTGCATTTAGTGCTTGTCTGTAGATCCTGCATGCAACACTTTGTGCTGTGTGCTTTCTGATTTCTGCTTCCCTTCTCGCATCATTCAGAATTTTAAGGAAGAGCTGTAACCCCAAATCCATTTATTTATTTGTTTACACATATGTTAGATTGGTGTGGGCTCATGCTCATGTGTATTGATGATATTCTTTGGCTTATAATCAAATGTCACTGTTATTTATTTCACCATTCAATCGTTCTGCCTCAATTTGCTGCTGTCTCCTTTGGGCATGTACCTGCCCTTCCAACCCCTTTCTGAAGATGTCTTAACTTCCAGGTGGATAAGATACTCTGGGCTCATCTTGTGTTTTCCTTGCCTCTGACCCAGAAATAGCTAGGTTGCCAAGGGGCTCTGGTTTATCTCATTAGGGAACAGTATTTAGAAAGCAAATCTGACTGATAAATGTGTGTGTTGCTACTGAGATATAATGCTCCTAAGACACAAGTAGAGAAACATATGCATGTATATTAGCTCATGTACACTCATGTCTCTATCAACCATGTTTCATTTATCTATCTACTGTCTGTATCTATCTACCTGTCATCCATTCCACCTATCATCTTCCATCAGTTTTATCTATCATCTATCATCTTTCATCCAACTGTCACCTGGCTATCTATCATCTATCATCTATATCCACCTATCATCTTCCATCTGTCATCTATCTATCAAATATCTGCTGCCTATTATGTACTTGTATCTCTCTCTCTCTCTCTCTCTCTCTCTCTCTCTCTCTCTCTCTTTCTCTCTCTGTAGCTTTATGTCTGCACACAGATAGGGTTAAATAGGAACAGGTACACACACACATTTTTATGTATAAATACTCATGCTTTCCAACTAATCCATTATGAAAGGTTCATTAACCTCTCCTTGCTTGTCATTTTACTCTCTGATGGTGAGAAACTTGGCTCTCATTATTTACAAATTATTTACTTATTTGTCCATCCCTTGGATACATGTAGCATTAGAATTACTAATCAACATGACTGTGAGAAACAAATTTACCAATTAAAGAACAGTGTTTGACTATACTTCTTTTGGTATTTAGCTTCTCAGTATCCAAGCAAAACACTGTTTCCCAAAGCTACTTAGGTCAACTCCCTTTTCCCTCACCATCTTCAGTGAGGTTATGATTTACATTTGTACACAGATTCATTTTTTCATAGTCCATTGTTATCCTGGGACCTGCTGACATTTTGGCTTGAGTTTTTAGAAAAATTATGCAATCGAGTTTAATTTTTGTGATGTATAGTTCTGTGGGTTTTGACAATTGCATAACATTGTGTGTCCACCAACATGGTAACATATATTTCTGTCATCCTAAAAGTTTTCATGTACAGACTCCCTGCCCTCCCCAGTGTCTGGAAAGTAACTGCTGATCCATTTTTTGTTCCTATTGTTTTGATGTTGCAAGAATTTTGTGTAAATGTGACAAATAGCCTTAGGGATCTGTCCTCTTTCACTTAGCAAAATCATTTACGACTCACCCATGCCACTCTGTAATTCAATGTTTATTCCTTCCACTGCTGAATATAATTCCTTTGTACGGATGTTAACAGAAGGACATCTTGATGACAGGGTATTTTTTAAAGTTCACAGAAAATATGATTAAAACATAAGTTTATTTTAGTGCAAATGACATTTAAAAATCCTTGCACACAAAGAATCTTCAAACAGTTCATGAAAAACACGTGTTATGAAAAAAAAATTTAGGTGAATTTCAAAAAAAAACTTGCACAAAAATTATCCTTAAAGTCCATTCTCTATGAACTTTTTGAGTTGCCATCACATGACTAGTTTTGAACATTTCTGGAAAAAGATATGATCAACATTTGTGCAAAAACCTTTAGACTTTTGTGTGAAGGTAAGTTTCAGTTCATTTGAATGGACGCCTTGAGATGGGAATAATGGGCCAGGTGATAGTGTATAATTATCTTCATGGGAAACTGCCCAATTCTTATTCAAAGTGACAAAAATTTTGCATTTCTATCAGCAATGAATTAATGTTCGTGTTGCTCCACATCCTTGTCAGCATTTGGAAATCTGTTTTTAAAATTATTATTATTTTAAAAGTTTTAACTTTCATGTAGAAGATAGTATTGCCTCATTTTAATGTTAATTTGAGCATAACTAATGACTCAGAATGTTGAATATCTTTTTAGATACTTTTATGCCATCTGTGTATCTTTTTTGTTAATGTGTCTGCTCTTTTGCCCATTAAAAAAAAATGGATTTGTCTTGCTTGATTATTCTTGAGGTTTAAGTGTTCTCTATATGTGTACTTTTGACACCACATGTTTGTTGAGTATGTGTTTTCAAAATATTTTCCCCACCTGTGACTGTTTTTCCTTTCCTTAAGTATTTTTTTCAGAGTAAAACTTATTTGTATTTTGACAAATTCTAGTGTGATGGTGATTAGAAATTGTAAAATAAGGCCTCGGTTCTTGGTATTGCATGTTGAGGATAAGGAATTCAATCTCATATTGTTATTTGTGATATTACCAGGCAGGCACTGTGGTGTAGCAGCTGTTGATTGGACCAGCTAAATTCCATATCAGAGTGCCTGGGATCAAGTCCCAACTCCACTTCCAATCCAGTTGCCCGCTAATGTGCATCTTGGGAAGCAGCAGATGATCGCTCAGGTACTTGGGTCCCTGCTACCCACATGGGAGACCTGGATGGAGTTCAGGGCTCCTGACTTCAGCTTGACACAGCCTGGCAGTGCAGCCATTTGTGGAGTGAATCAGTGGATAAAGGATCTCTTTGGCACATGCCTAAATTCAATTTGGTAATATTTTGTTGAACATTTTGCATCTGAGGTTGTAAGATTTGCTAGTCTCTAGTTTTCTTGTAAGTCTGTATGCTTTTGGTATTAGAATAATGCTACCTTCAAAACATGAGTTGGTAAATGTTCCCTTCCCTTTTGTTTTCTTAAAGAGATTATGTCTACATGATATTTCTTCCTGGTTATATAAATGAACCCATCTTTGCCTCAGTTTCCTTTTGGAAAATTTTTTCATAACCAATTCAATATTCTTGATGGAAATAAAGTATATGCTGATTATCTATTTCTTCTTGGATAGACTATGATAGTTTGTATCTTTCAAGGAATTGGTCATTTTCCTTTGAGTTATTTAGCATATAGAAATACATAGATTTCCTATCCATACATTTTGGTAAATTCATCTCTTATAGCTAATTTTCTCAAGATGATTTGTGTTTGTTTTATACATAGATAACCATGGACTTTGAAAGTAATGACCCTTATTTCCCCCTTTAAAATCCTTACTCCTTTTTAAACTGTCAAATTTATATATTCTAGAACATTAGTATGATAATGAGTTAATTTGATAATAGTGAATATCTTTTCACACTTATGATTTTAATCATTTTTATTATTTCTCTATTTAAGGCTATTCTTATTAAATATATTTTGTAGTTAGCTTCTATTAGAATCAAGAATTCTTTCAATTCCTAACATTATTTTCTTCATAGACAGAATATTCTCAAACATCTTCTCTGCCTCTATGATGACATGGTTTCCCCATTAATTTGTTGAATCTAGTTTATATAATTTTGTGTTTACTTGCTTAAGATTTAGTTTTAGAGATTTGTGTTCAGATTTTTTAAAAAGATTTATTTATTTATTACTTGAAAGGCAGAGTTATGGAGAGACAGAAGCAGAGGCAGGAGAGAGGTCTTCCATCCACTGGTTCAGTGCCCAAATAACCACAATGGCCAGAGCTGGGCCAATCCAAAGCCAGGATCCAGGAGTTTTTTCTGCAGCATTCAGGGGCCCAAGCACTTGGGCTACCTTCTACTGCTTTCCTATGCCATAGCAGAGAGCTGTATTGGGAGTGGAGCAGCTGAGACTCAAAATGACGCTAATATTGGATGCTGGCACTGCAGGCTGTGGCTTTATCTGCTATGTCACAGCACTGGCCCCATGTTTTTAGAATATTTTAAAATATTTATTTGTTTATTTTGAAAATCAGAGTTGGAGAGAGGAAATGTGGAAGACAGAGAGAGAGAGAGAGTCAATTTTCCATCTATTGGTTCACTCCCCAAATGGCCAATCGAAAGCCATGAGCCACTTCTTCTGGGTCTTCCACATGGATGCAGGGGCCTAAGCACTTGGACCACCTTCTGCTACTTTCCCAGGCACATTAGCAAGGAGCTGGATTGGAAGTGGAGTAGCCAAGACTAGAACCTGCACCAATGCTGACATCTCCAGTGGCTTTATCTCTAAGCCACTATGCCAGACCTTTGTTATTAACTTTTAATTTTATCTAGATCTTAGTTCGCTCTTGTTTAGGATATAATTGGCTTTTTTGGGAATGTACTATGTGGTCTGAAAAGAATGTGTATTTTAAAATCATCCAGTACATAATTATACATTCATTAAATTGCACTATTCACATCTTTGATATTTGATTTATTTGTTAATGATGGATCACTGGGTTACTAGATTTTTAAAATTTCTCTTTGTAATTCTGTATATGTTTGCTTTATACCTTTGAGGGATGATGTATTAGATACGTACCTATTATACTTTTTGATTCATTAAACCTTTAACTGTGGTGGCCATTTTCTCTGTGTAGTGATTGTTCATAGTGACTATTTTCTTTATGTTTTTGTGCCCCAGTGTCTATTTTATCTGACATTGACATAGTTTTTAATAGTATTGCTTGGCATATGCTTTCTTCTCCTTTTGCTTTTAAAACAATACTTATTTTCATCTACTTCAAAGACAGGGAGAAAGAGAGAGCGATCCTTCATCCACTAGATGACTCCCCACATGCCCACCATAGCCAGGGCTAGGCCAGGCTGAAGCCCAGGAGCCAGGAACTCTATCTTGGTCTCTGACGTGTGTGGCAGGGGCCCAAGTCCCTTGAACCATCACTTGCGGCCTCCAAGAATGTGAATTAGCAGGAAGCTGGAATTGGGAGTGGAGCAAGAACTCAAACCCAGGTTCTGATACAGGATGCTGACATCCCAAGTGGCACCCTAACCATTAGCTAAACACCCACCCTCACATCTTTCTTAAACAGATCTTTATGAGACAAACCAAATGAGGCATTGTGTATGTGAATAAATCTTTATGACATTTGAAAGGCTGTTTGGCTGGATATAAACTTACAGGTCAATGTTCTTGTGTTTGAAAAGCCGTAATATCATTGCTCCATTGTCGTGCTGAACCTAATGTTGCTGTTGAGAAGTTGGCTGTCAAGTTGTTCTGAAACGTTATTTGTGTTTCCTCTGGAAACTGTAAGCATTTATCCCTTGTCTTGGATATTCTTAAATTTCACCATAATACCAAATCTTACAGTTTATTTCCTTGTATTTCATCCTTGGCCATTGCTGTTGAAGACCGTTCCATGCATCATTGTGTCTTTGAAAATGGATCCCTGCAATATCCTCATTTTTTCCTCCTCCACCTTGCCTCAGCCCCTCACCTGAGGGCAATGTCTTGTTTGTTTCTTTCTTCTCCCTCTATATCTGCTTTCCTGTTGTGCCCAATATGGTCCAAGGGTGCTCTGTTACTGTCCTGTGCATTTCATTCTTGTGTTCCAAACAGTAGTATGTAATTAGCACGGTTTCGTGATCATCTAGTTTCTTGTAAGAAGGAAGTGGAAGATTGGCATGTAATTATCAGCAAGTTAAAATGTATTAACTGTGTGCCTACATTACTTTAATGCTCCGTCTTTTTGCTTTTCTACCACGATTTGCCCATCTGGATTTCTTAATTCCACTAATCATTTCTAGGTGGAAGGATTATCTTTTCATAAGCTTGTTCTGCATAGGTCCCCTCATTCATTTCTGAGTCTCTTGGATCTTGCAGTGTCTTTGTTAATCTTGCATGAACTTCTTGTGTCATTACATGAGACTTTCTTCCTTTTAGTGTAAAAAAGGTATGTCTGAAAACAAGCTTTTAGTCAATATGATTTTTTTCATTGTAAGAATTTGTTACACTACATGTTCTTCAATATTTTAAAATGAAAATATGTCTAAATTTATTCTGAATGTTTGATGGGAGCCTTTAGTAGAATTGACTCTAAAGAACCCTTTATTTTATCTCCCATGGATCTGCTGACGTTTTTGTAGGTTTCCTGGTTTGTGCATTCGTCTCTCAGGAATCCTCTGTAGCTCTGGCTTGGATCCCCATTCTCTGTGCTTTCCTCATCTGTTACCTGAGCCAGTTGTTGCCCTGATCATGCCCTTCTCATTTTCTAGGAGGGAAGGTTCCTCCTCACTGGCTCAATCTTCTTATCCTTGAACCCAATGTAGACTCACACACTTGGAGTTGAAGGTTGGTGTTATTGAAATCCTGCCTTGCCTAACTCACCAAGTCCCCCTTAACATAGCTTTCTGTTCTTTTATTGTGACTTCTCATCTCTGCCTCCTTCCTACTTCTAGTTCTTTCTAACAGTTGCATTAAAACACACACACACACACACAAAACCAAAAACCTCTCTGGGGGACTGGCATTGTGGTGTAGTGGCTAAAGCTGCCACCTGCAAAGCCAGCATCCCATATGAATGCTGGTTTGAGTCCCAGCAGCTCCATTTCTGATCCAGTTCTCTGTTAATGGGCCTGGGAAAGCAACAGAAAGATGGCCCAAGTACTTGGGCTCCTGCCACCAACATGGGAGGTCTGGATGGAGATTCCAGGTTCCTGGCTTCAGCCTTACGCAGCCCCAAGTGATATGGCTGCTTAGGGAGTTAAGCAGCACATGGAAGATTCTCTCTCTCTCTCTCTCTCTCTCTCCCCAACGCCCCACCCTCTCTGTAACTCTACCTTTGAAATAAATAAATAAATCCTGAAAAAAAAAGTCCTTTGAGTATTTTTTGCAAATTTCATTTGTCACATTGTGCATTGTCCTACCAGGGCCACTTCCTTGATATTACGCAGTAAGCAATTGCAAGCCCTGCTGTAAGTTGTTGAGATTCTTTGTAAATCCTTCTCAGCTGACAGTGCTTTGCTCCTGGAGTCCATACTTCCCAGAATTGAATGCACATTGCCTGATTCCTTTCTCCCCTCACCTTATGTCCTATTCTCTAGAAATCGGTTTCTCTAAATGGATTAGAGCACTTACTGAAAATACATTTCAGGAACACTAGTTCATATATATATATATATATATATATATATATATATATATATATAGGCCTTCCATGGCTCTGTAGCTCCTTGAGGTGGGGACAGATGAAACTCTTTGAGATGTGAATTGTAAGACTGATATTCTACAGAATATCTTAAAAATTAAAAAAAGAAATTAATTTATTTGAGAAGCAGAAAGAGAGAGATGCTTCCATCTGCTGGATCACTTTCCAAATACCTGCAATGGCTGTGGCTGGGCTGAGGTCAAATCTACGAGCTGGGAACTCAATTCAGGCCTCCCACATGGGTGGCAGGGACCCAACTTCTTGAACTGTCACCTGCTGCCTTCCAGGGTGCACGTTAGCAGGAAGCTGGGATCAAGAACAGTGTGGGGCCTTCCTTTGTGGGATGTGGGCCTCGTGCTGTTGTCTTAACTGCTAGACCGAATGTCCACCCAGGACATCGTTTTGTGTCCGTTGCTGTCACATCCTTAGGGAGATGCAGTACATCATCGGGTCATCCCAGGAGTAAGTGGGCAGCACACAGTAGGGGAATTGTTCATTTGATCTGCGCCCTGGGCCTCCAACCTCTAGGGCAAGCAGAGAAGGCATGAATGGTGCTGGGAAGCCCTCCTGCCACTCTTGAGGGTGCCAAGGTGTCCTCAAGAGGCCCTCCGGTTGTCCAGCAATCACATCTCATGATCCATATCCATCCACCTTGAATTCAAGGGGAATTCTCCCAATAGTTACACCTGGTGCCTGCCTGTCAGGTCCTTTATCGTATGTTCTTTTATTGTGGTGTCATTTCTGTGCCTTCATAAATATTTTAGTCGGAAGTTGGTCGAGAGCGGTGCCTCTGCCATTTTATTTTATTTTTTATTTTTGTAAATAGTGGAAGGGGATAGTAAATAGCCCGCATTGAGCGTACTCTTTATTTGGGGGAAGGCAAAGAGATCACTTGGAAGAACGCCAGTGTGTCTAATCTCCAGGAGGTTTAGCCTGCAGGGCATGGGGGTGTGGCTATGCTGATTCGTGATCACAGCAGGCAGGTGCAGGGCTACCTCCCTGCATCAGTGCCTCTCCCAGCACTTGGCTCTGTCTTCATCCAGCAGCAAGCACTGGCTGTACCCAGGCACTGGTTTAGAAGTGAAAACTTTTGAATTTGCAGCTGCTTAATCCCCCATCCAAGGTCAGTTGAGAGAAATAATTTTAGCAGTTTGCCCAATAGCTCTTTCTCTTATTCTGTTTTGTATTGTCACAACAAAATATCTGCTACTGGGAAAAGAGGTTCATTTTGTCTCTCTGAGCTGGAGGCTGAGAAGTTGGAGAGCATGGTGCTGGCATCTGCGTGACCTGGGCTGAGGGCCTCGTGCTGGGCGATGTCACATGGCAGGAACACACGGATGAGTGGCAGGTGGGAAAGTGTAGAAAGGCACCTGTGTGAAAGAGACCAAGGACACGCCAGGCTCACTTAATAACAACTCTCGCTGTAACCGTTCCAGGCCCACGAGCCAGCACAAGATCTAGATCTTCCATCCACTGCTTCATTCCCCAAATGCCCCGAGTAGCTGGAGCTGGGCCAGGTTGAAACCAAGAGCCTTGAACTCAATCTGGATTTCCCACGTGGGCAGCAGGGATCCAAGTACTTGGGCCATCACCTGCTGCCTCCCAGGGTGCACGTTAGCAGGAAGCTGGGAGGGACAGCAGAGCCAGCACTCTGAAGGAGGTGTGGGCATCCTGAGAAGCATCTTAATGGCGGAGCCGATTGCCCACCCCTGGGTAAGCAGCTTTTGTCGTGAACATTGATGGAGATAAACCACATACAAACTGTAGCACTATTCAGGCTGCCGATCTTTCGGACATTGGCGTTTATAATCAAGAGAAGCTGGGCATGGAGCAAGCTTCCTCTGGTATGCATTGGCATTCCTCCTCGGAGACCCATTTCATCAAGCATTTTCAGTGTGCTGTCAGTAAGTAGCTGTCATTCTGGGACACGGTTAGAGTCATGCTTGTGAAACTCATTATTGACTGTTTTTGTGAGTATGAGTGTGTTTTCTCTGTAAGCACTGACGCTCCGAGACTCCGTCTCGGGGATGGGAATAGCTATGCTTGTTTTCATCCTGTGATGTTATAAATCATACAAATGATTAGGTTACTGATCACATTAAGTAGCTAAAATGATGGGTGACAGAGTTGTGATTTAAATCATTATGGCAGGCTGGGTAGAGGCTAACCAAATGACCTCAGCAGGGGAAAACCTACAACCTTCGTTTCGGCAGAAATAATCCATTGGAACACCTGTTCTGACAGCAAGATTAATTTGGCTTTTCCAAAAGTGTGTTCTGAGCAGAAGTGCTTCGAGGAGGTGCTTCCCAAAGGGAGAACTAAATGGGCGATGCTGTGTGTTACGTCTCTCTTCTCTTCTCATGATGCACAATGCACACCAGCATGTTAGAAGTCGGTAGTCGTGAAATGTGTTTAATTTTTGTGTCATCCACTCCACCCCCCACAAAGTCCACTTACCATAGGTTTTGTTGTCATCATCCCCCATAGGACCTAGGACTGATGGGGGAGTGCCCTGTGCAGTTCACTTTGGAAAATGTGCAGTTAAATCATTCACAGTCCAATGAGTTTGTCTTCCCTCTCTGGATTGACTGTCACTGTAACAGTGCTTTTGAGGGGCTGGTGCTGTGGCTTAGTGGGTAGCACACCCCCATCTCTCACCCTCCCCAACTCCCGCCTGCAGTGCGAGCACCAGCATCAGGAAGCTCCAATTACAAGGGAAAGAAACCAGTTTCCCTTGGGAAGGTCTGGGGTGGTCCCGTCTTTGAACTTGCCCTGTGCACTGGGGGCTCCCGTGGCCAGCCCAGCAGAGAATGGGGAGAGAGACCAGGGTCCTGGGGCCTCCGGATCATGAGCTGGAATCCAGAACAATAAACTCTGCACCCTGCCAGAGAACAAATCATTCCAGCAAGAAAGAGGAGTCTGGCTCCCGGTGTCTGATGACTTCTTAGGAAGCACAGCCAAGGGGAAAAAAATCATTTGAGAAATATTGAATGCACCTCACCAGGGCTCCCTCCACTGGTGGAACTATCAGCCCAAGATTTGTGGGAGGCCCCGAGTGCAGAGGCATCATCGGAGAAGGGGACAACGCTGTCAGCATTTCAGAAGTGACAGCTACAGCTGTTTCTTCCTGTGGCTGCTGCAGCCACCACTGCCGTCAGCCCCGCCTGTCAAGACAGAGGCCGCTCTGATGACACTCCAGGTGGGGACACGATCTCCCAGTGGGGTGGGTGGCAGTTCCAGGTGATCAGAAGTCCCAGGCTTGCGGAAGGAGGATTTGGGGAGATATGCCCCATATTAAGCAGGCGTGGACTATGCACCCGGACCTCCTGGGCCTAAGGGCTGACTTCCCTTCTGGGCCACCCGTCTGCCTGGTCCAGCTCCCCGGCCTCCTGCTCAGGCCTCAGGGACTCAGCTGCCACCCACCCAGGGTGCCCCCACTGTAGCCCTCCCTCTCTGACCCCTGCACAAAAGCCCAGGGTCCCCTGGATTTGTCTCTTTCCGCAGCTCAGCCACTTGCTCTGCATCTCCGTCTGTTGTTTCATCCTCTCTTCTTTGAACTCCTGTGTCTCCCGTGCTATCGGTGACTCCTCAGAGACGGGGAAGAACATTTGTCTGAACGTGTCATGTTTTTCTCCCCACTCAGAGACAGTTCCTTGCGATGGAGTTCACCTCTCCTTGATCTGCTTTTTCTGATGTTCCCCTTCCTTCCCCCAGCCGTGGGGGGAGTTCTGATGTGTTTGTTGTTGCTTTCTTTCTGCTGATCGCCTGCTTCAGGCAGAGCTGGCTCCCTGTTAAGGAAGGCGTGGGGAGGGCTGGAGGACTTGGGGTCCAGACTGGCTGGGACTCAGAGATGCCGTCTCACCGAGTTTGGTTCACTTTGGCCTGGGCCTATGTCTCCCTATGGTTCCCACCAGCATCTGTCTGATGGCTCAGTCATCACTGCCTGGCACAGTGGTTGGGAGTCTGGGGATGACGTTCCTTCATTGTCTTTGGGAAAGGAAGGGTTGGGAGAGAAGCAAGCTACGATGGGGTGCTCTGGATAGCATTGCCTTGGAAGCCTAGGACCAGAGCCCAGCCGGTGTGCTTTCTCTGCCCCATAGACAGAGATTAGAGGCGGCTGGCACTGGGAAGGCTTCTCAGGGGCCAGCACAGCCTGGGCTGCAGACTGCTCTGTGCAGCCATGAGGAGGGCTGGGTTGGGGCCATGGGGTGCAGGGTGGAGGGGGAGGTGCAGGATGAAGAAGAGGAGGAGGAGGAGCCAGGGGGCTCTGCACAGTGACCAGAGCCTCAGGAAACATGCAATTGTGGGCAGCCACCTTGGCTCTCCATCTTTGGATGCCCTTGCTTGGGTAGCATGATGGGTTCCCAGTACTCTTAGCCAGCCCAGAAGGTCAGTGGGCCCAGGGCCCAGTCATCCCTGCCACATGGCTCCTGGACCAACCCCAGGGACCCCAGTGCATCCTGGTCCCCCGTGTTGATGGGGCTTGAATCCTATTCCCCTTGCCCCATCCTGGTGGCTACCCCAATGTCTGCCCAACCAGGCCATCCCGGGATTGACTGTCCTGTCCTCCTGATTCTGAATGTGTTCCCACCTACCTCTCAGTCTCTGTGTCCCCTCACAACTCAGACCTTGTTTGTTTCTTGCCAGTGTCCTCTTTGCCAAGGCCTGAAACGGCCCCTGAGTGGAGAGCCGGGTCCCCTAAAGACGATCGCTGAGTGAGACACTGCTGGTGCTTGGCAGAGTGTGCCATCTGCATTTACTGAGTTCCTGGTACCTGCCAATCACACAGTTAGGTGCTAAGAAATGACAGAGGAAACAGGGTGGCACAGCCTTGCTCTATTGTGTTAGAGTCTGGTTGCTATCCTGGCCCCCTCTGGTCCACACTGCGGGCTAGGATGGGGGAAGTGGCCCCAGCCTGGCTGTGGGGGGAGGCGGGGGTCACAAGAAAAGGCAGAGACGTGCAAGTCAAGGCCTGAAGTGGAGAGAAGAGTGGGAAAGGAAGCGACCTGGCTGTCCACAGAGGAGGAGCAGGTGTCCACGCCAAGAGGCAGGAGAAGCAGAGCTCAGGGCATTTCCATGTCAGGGAAAGAAGGAAATGGCAGGGCCAGCCACTCAGACTCTGTATTTTCCCCTTCTTTAAAGGTTTATTTATTTACTTGAAAGGCAGAGTAACAGAGAGTGAGTTCTCCATCCACTGATTCACTCCCCAAATGGCTGCAATGGCCAGGGCTGGGCTGATCTAAAGCCAGGAGCCAGGAGATTTTTCCAGGTCTCCAACAGAGCTGCGGGGGCCCAGTACATGGATTGTCTTCTGCTGCTTTCCCAGACACATTAGCAGTGAGCTGGGTTAGATCCAAGGTGGAGTAGCAAGGACTCGAACCAGCATCTATATGGGATGCCAGCGTTACAGGAGGTGGCTTTACCCACTACACTGTAGCGTTGGCCCCCAGACTCTTGTAAATTGAACCTGAGTTAGGACAGCAGGTATGCATTTTATGAGGTCACTCCGCCATGGTCCTTTTGCATAATTCCTCATCTCTGGACACTGAGGGCTGCCTGAGGCTGGCGTGGTGGTGGTGGGGCTCCCTGCCTCTGCCCCTCTGACCTCAATGACCCCAAATCACGTGGGTCCCTGGGGAAATGTCCCACTCTAGGCTGAGTCTCAAGGCAGCCTAGGTCTTTCCTGTCTGCTCTGAAACCTGGGAGTGTTGGCTGCTTTTCTTTGTGGCTAAGGGGTTCATCAGGCCATGGCTCTGAGTGTGGCACCTGAAGCCTGATTGTGTGATCACAGAGGGGATTTGACAGTAAGAAGCCTGTGTTGACATGCCTGGCACCAGAGCTTGAGGAAACCCACTTTTTATCCCTGGTTCTCCATTTTCTATATTTGAGGTCCAAGGAGAGATACAACCCTGGGTTGCTCATGGTTCTTCTGGGTTTGCAATGCCACAGCTTGGCATGCTGGCAGGTCCCCTCTGGAATCCTAATAACTGGTCAGTGTCAGCCTGCATGGGAGCTGGTCAGTGTTGGCAGGTGGCTCAGCCCCAGCCAGTGCCGTGGTTCTTGCTTACACAGTCATAATCTTGAAGTTCGAAAATAGATCATAAATAGACATGCGGATGACCTAAATCCGAAGGACTGGGGCACCCTGGGGGAAGACAGAGCTCACTTACTTATTTATATTTATTTATGCATACCCTGCCTCATTCCCAGGAAGGATTAGTGGAACTCACAGAAATACTTCATATCCAACTGAAAGGTTTTTTTTTTTCCCCCTTTTCTTTCTACCCTAATCAAGAAATGAGGGAAATCAGGGCACAGAGAAAAATGAGGGCAAGGATGAGGATGCAGCTGGTGGAAACCTACGTGTGTAAAGTCCACGTGCCCACTCTGCCTCCCCCTCTCCCTCCCCTCTAGCCCCCCAACTTCTCTGGCCCAGTTTCCTTTGGCAGCAAATCCTGATTCTACCTGAAGCTCTCCCAGCCGGTGTTGTCTGCCAAAGACTCGGTCAGTTCCTGGAGGTCAAGTCCAGATGCACCTCCTGTGCCTGTGCATCTCCTACTGGCCACAGTGAAGAAGGCAACAGGTTCCATTCAATGTGCCAGGCTGGCCTAAGGGAAGATGAAACGAGGCACCCAGGAAAAGATGACCCTTCTCAGACACTCAGGCCTGAAGCACGCTTCCTCCTAGGTTTAGAGAGAATTAGAATTGAATGACCATCGACTGGTACATTTTCACTGATCCTCTCCTGGGCCAGCCGTGTGCTGAGTGCTGCAGGTGGGACAGTGAGCAGAGAGGCTCATCCCCATCTTAATGGGATCCCTGCTGCCCAGAGGGTGGACCACGAGCAAGGACACGCCTGGACATCATCCATAAAGGGAGGTAAAGGCTGACAAGGAACCAAGGGCTCTGATGATGGCCATGGGACATGGTGGGTGATAGGATGTGTGACAAATCCTCAGTGTTGGGAGTCACAGAGCAGGGGAGCCAGGCAGAGGGAAAGGGCAGGACCAAGGCACCCAGTCGTGGCCACCTTGGAAAGTCCAGTTGACCACCAGAAGCCCCTATAGCTGCCCTTGTGTCTCTGGCTTCACAATTCCTCTCTGCTGTTGGGCCCCAAGCCTCTGCCTACGAGGCTGACTCAGAGCCCGGCCCAGAGGAGAGGCTGGGTGCTCTTAGGATGCAGTGGGGGCCTGGAGAGCTCACCACATCTGCCTCTTAAAGCAGACCGTGCTCTTCAGTCCTGGGTGGGTGCTGTGTCAGGGCGGCCCCGTGTTAGAGACTCCATCATCTGCAATCAGGATTGACTTCACGTGATGAGAAGGGTGACACTGGACTAGGAGCCAGCAGGTGCGAGGGAGCCCTTGAGGATTAGGGGGATCGGAATTAAGGATTGGAACAGAGAATGAGGGCAAAAAACCAGCCCTCCTCTAAGAGACCCCAGGGGCCGACGGCCCCTTCAAGAAGTGTGCATGTTCAATTGCTTTTAACTCACAGTCTCTGAGTCTTGCACCATAAGTAGCTGCGTGCAGGGAGCTGCCAGCCATTGTCTCGGCTAACCCATTAGTGGGCAAACCGACACAGAGGACAGGGAGATGGGATCTTGCATAGGCAGGACAAGACTTGGCCTGACTCCCCACCCCCACCCCTCCATGAGACCTGACCACAGGCAGTGCATGGCACAGAAGGGATCCAGGGCAGACTTCCTCTGCCTCCCACACATCACAAGTTGGCTTTGGGGCACAGTCACGGAGACGTTGGAAGGATGTGGAGCACACAGAGGCTGCATTCTGCAGGATTCAGCCAGTGAGAGGTGGGGGCACCCAGTGGTTATCTTCCTGAGGCTCCACTGGGAAGGCTACAGGTGCCCCCTCCATCAACATTGGTCGGGGTGTGTCAGGCATTCCAGCGTTTGGACTTGGAGAATAGAATGGGGGTCTGGTGACTGGGCACTGTGATGGCATTGCCAGGGCCCCTGCTCTGTGCACACGCCTGGACTTCACTTCTTTATGCAGACAGCAGGGTCCAAGGGCAAACCTTTGGGCCTGGAAATAAACAGGCCTAGTTACAACTTGGAGAGTCTCAGGAAAGCACTGATGCAGAATTCCGTCTTTCTCATAAAGAGCAGAGACGCAGATCTAGCAGCAGTCAGGCTGCACAAGAGCCAGGGCATGTTTTTGGGTGTCAGCTCTGGCAGGAGTGGCTATTGGTAGGAAGGGAGGCCACATGGAATTACAATTCTCATTTACTTGCATCAACAGTAAATAACTAGTGTCTGTGAGGCCGTATCTCCAGGGAGCAGAGTCATCCTGCCACAACCAAGAGTTCCTAAAATTGGAAAAATTTCCTCCCGAACTCAAGTGTCACCCCAGAGAGAGCCACAGCCCCCTTTGCGACCTGCCGTGGCTTCCTGATCCACGGACCTGTCCCTGCCTTCCTCTCTCATTGTAATGGACATCTGCCTCCCTGGCCAGGTTCACTGCACCTCCTACCTCTGCCCACGTTGCATAAGGAGCTCTTCCCCTGCAGAGGAGTGAATCAAGGCCGTCCGTCATTTCTGATTTTTTTTTCATTCATTCATCAACTTCTAATGGGTGTCTACTGTGTGTCAGACACTCCGCTAAAAGGTAATTAAAAGGCAAAATCAGTTCTTTTTTTTTTTCATGAAGTTTATAGTCTCTGGAGGGTGACTGATGAGTAAGCAGATAGATGTGATGTGATCAGTGTTTTAGCAGGGGCGATAAGAGATCAGAGAAGACGGGAACCAGCACCAAATCCTGGGCAGAGATACAGGAGTGCATTTGGGGGCCTGTGGCTGATGGTGTCACAGCAGCCCAGAGCAGCAGTTTCAAAGCAAGGCTCCCATTCGTGGAGGAGGGATGCGTGAGGGGGGGCGCCTGAGGAAGTCCGCATGGAGGTGAGGATGCAGCCAGCGGGTGAGGTCAGATTTGCTCATGCTAGAGGCTCCAACCCACAGGCCACCCCTGCCTTGGGTTGTGTGGCTGCTGGCGATCTCAGTGTTCATTCGGATCCAGGACAGCGATGACGAGAAGTCCAGCAGGCTCATCTGGGGCCCCTGGCACAGTCAGAGCTGGGGAAGCAGCTCACACATCAGGCAGGGACTCCTCCTCGCCAGGCACCATGGGACCTGGATGCTGCACCTGTGATGTCAGTACCATGTTGCCTGCATGGGTATGGTCCCTGCATCCACCAGCACCACCTGCTTAAAGTCACCAGCATCCTTGGAGGATGCTGTGCTCCCAGGCAGGCCCAAGAGGCACTGGTGGGACACTGGACTGGAGCTGGGGGAGAGGCGAGGAGGGCTGTCCCTAAGGAGACTCAGGTCCCATGCACAGTGCCCTGCCTGTCATGTGGGAGGAACCCCAGGCAGGCTGGAGAAAGACCCCAGTCCCTAATGACAGGTTTGCTTTCAGCTTGGGAGCCTGTGCCTCCCACTGCCCCTGCCCTTCGCCGCCCAATGTGGCCATAGTGACATCCGACGCTGGCAGCGGGTCCCTCGCCTTCTGCACAAATCCCCTTGATCCTACCTGGGGCCGGGTCGGGGTAGGGGTGGGGGCGTGCTAATCTAATTGGCCTTTCCCCCCCTCTGTAATTACTGTAATCTATAACAATAATTACAGGCCATTTTATTTTAGTGCCACTTATCTAAATGTGCATGTACACCACAGAGACTGCCAATAGAGGCAAGCCCTGAGCGAGGAGGCGGGGTGGGGAGGGCCTTGCGGACCGTGCCGCCCTTCACGCACCTGTGGTTCCTGCATTCCATGAATGAGCCCTCAGCCACCTTTTGAGAGGCCCCACTGCCCCTTGGTATCCCACGTGCCTGCTGGGGGTGGGCCCTTGAGCCCAGGAGGGACTGTTCCATCCCCAGAGTCCATCCGCTCATGGGGAGAGGTTCAGCTTGAACCCTAGAGCAGAACAAAGAAGGTGCCCCTTGTGGGCCTCATGGGGCCAGTACCAGCTGCACAGTGTGGCTGCAGCACTCTTCAGAGCAGGGGCCGTGCCCTGTACATGGCAGGTGCCTGATGGATGTGTGGTGGATGACACAGAAACACAAATACACTGTGTCATTGGAGCCGGCCCGTGATTCAGGCAGCTTCCTGTCCATCAGTCAGGATTCACTGCCTCTGTAATTTGGGAAAGATAATTATGTGGAGGAAATCACATGGAAAACAGCATTTTTGTTTTACTCAGCATAGTGTGGCCAGAGATGTGAGCATGTGATGTGTATGTGTGTGCGTGTTTGTTTGAAGCACTTTTTAAAAAAATCTGAGTCATTTATTTGTTTGAAAGTCAGAGTTACAGAGACAGAAGGAGAGACACACAGAGAGAGATTTTCTGTCTGCTGGTTCACTCCACAGCTGGCTACAGTGGCCAGGGCTGGGCCAAGCTGAAGCCAGGAGCCTCTTTCAGGTCTCCCACGTGAGTGAGTGCAGGGGCCCAAGTACTTGGGCCATCCTCTGATGATTTCCCAGATGCATTAGCAGGGAGCTGAATAAGAAGTGGAGCAGCTGGGACTTGAACCAGCACCCATGTGGGATGTCTATGCTGTAGCCAGCTATGCCATAGTGCCAGTCCCTTGATGCATTTTTGTAGCCAGTTTTCCTTTTTTTATTTCTTTCTCTGAGCCAGGCGGATTCCTGGACTCCAGGTTTAAAAGTATAGGAGGTGGTGGTGGTTGTGGTAACACAGCTGGGTCCAAACCATGTTTCACCAGAGCTCCATCATAAGGTTCTGTGGTCTCATTTATTGAATGCACTGGGTACCAGGACCACAGGGAAGGGAAGCCGGCTCCCATGTCTCTAGAATTGGTAGGGACGGATTCCTTCATTGGAACCTGCAAGCCTTGGATTCTGCAGGTCCTGCTTCTTTGTTTTGAAGATTTGTTTATGTATTTGGAAGGCAGAGTTAAAGAGAGAGGGGAGCGAGAGAAGGAGGGATAGAGGGAGGAGAGGGAAAGGGAGAGAGAGGGAGAAAGAGAATCTTCCATTCACTGATTTACTACAGTGGCTGGGGCTGGGCCAGGCCAAAGCCAGGAGCCAGGAAGTCCATCTGGGTTTCCCATGTGGATGCAGGAGCCCACTCAGGCCTTGCTGCTGCTTTCCCAGGTGCCTTAGCAGGGAGCTGGATCAGACACAGAGCAGCCAGAACTGGAACCAATGCTCAAATGGGATTCTGGCATTGCAAGTCCTTTGAATACTTTTAAATGGCTTGAGTTCTCACCCATCTTAAGGCCTGGAAGTCCCCCTCCCCTGCTCCATACCAGGGCACTGGGGGCTTAGCACAGCTTCCTCCCAGGGCCTGTCTTCTCATCTCTTTCTACCTCTACAACAGTCACCCGTGACACTCTGTCTCTCTCTATGTGGGTCTCTTTCCTTTGCTCACTCTGAGCTATTGTAGAACCAGAGCTGTTTTCCTGAGTTTACACAAGTGCTCCTGACAGAGGGCTGTTGTTGTCACAGAGTTTCAGTACAAGTTCAGGGGAGAACTCCTTGAATATTGAGCCTCTAAGAAAAAAAAAAAAAGTCCACCTCTTTTCAGTTTATTTCTCATTCATATAAAATCCAAGATGACAGTGACTGGTTGCATGTGTGTATGTGTATGTGTAAGTACTCAGGGGTACTTGTGTATGGGATGTACACATGTGTGTATATGTGCACATGCATGTAGGTATGTAGGCGGGCATGCATGTGTGTGGGCATTATGTGCACATGTGTATAGGTGTGTCAGTATGCATGTGTGTGTGGATGTGTTACCATCCATGTCCAATGCATTGTGTGGGTATGTGTGTGTATATGTGTGTGTGTATGCCTCTGTGTATGTTTGCCCCCCAGTCAAGCCAGGCCCCAGGCCGAATGACTGTTTGTGAAGCGATGCAGGGTGAATGCATGCTGTCTGTAGACAAGTGACAGCGCCGCCTGTCTCTGGTGCATCTCTGGCAAGGCTTGGAAGCGTCGTCTTTCATACCTCACTGAGCAGAACTGAGCCCCAGTCATGGGGAAGTGGAAGAGAGGCTGGGGATGAAGGTCAAGTGTGCACTCAGAGGGGAAAGAATTCCATCAGCAATGAAACGTGGCATGGCTAGTCCTGGGCACAGCAGTGCCTCATCTTCCTTGCCTCACCTGGACCACACACCCTCTTCCTTCCTACAGACAAGTCCTATCGCACCTCTGGGTCCATCTGAGAGCCACCAAATGGACTCCATGAGCTTCACATGGGGCTCCTCATCATTCTGTGACCTGTGTTTGCTAAAACACACAAATCAGGGCCTCTGGGAGTCTGCAGCCTTCCCCCAGCCTTAGCACCATGGAAGATAAATGCAGTGAATACCCTCGCTCCAGGAGGAAGAAGCGCAGAAGGTCCTCAGCAGTCACTCAGAGCAATGCTGAGTTCCCACAAGCCCCAGAGAGTCCTTAGCCCTGGCTGTGGTCAACATCCCCCAGGGCAGGCTCCCTGGAAGTGTGTGGAGGAGGTGTGCCTGTGTGCCTCTGGGTGAGCTTGCCCGTGAGTCTGCACACACACACATACACACACACGCTAGTGGATGAGCAGGTGCCTGCTGCTAAGATAAGAGGAAACGTCCCTTAGTAGATATCCGACATCAAGAGCTGGAAGATTCCTGGTCAGACAATAAGTGCTTCAAAACAATTCTTCCAAGAGAAGGTCCACACATCACCCTTCTTAACATGTATGTCACTTTCTTTGCAAGGTGTCTCACAACTCCTTTTTTTTTTTTTTTTTTTTTTTTTTGGACAGTCAGAGTGGACAGTGAGAGAGAGAGACAGAGAGAAAGAGAGAGAAAGGTCTTCCTTTTTGCCGTTGGTTCACCCTCCAATGGCCGCCGCGGTAGGCGAGCTGCGGCCGGCGCACCGTGCTGATCCGATGGCAGGAGCCAGGTGCTTCTCCTGGTCTCCCATGGGGTGCAGGGCCCAAGCACTTGGGCCATCCTCCACTGCACTCCCTGGCCACAGCAGAGAGCTGGCCTGGAAGAGGGGCAACCGGGACAGGATCGGTGCCCCGATCAGGACTAGAACCTGGTGTGCTGGCGCCGCAAGGCGGAGGATTAGCCTATTGAGCCATGGCGCCGGCCTTCACAACTCCTTTTTATCTGCAGCAAATGATACTGGAGTTGAATGCCTTGGCTGGCATCCCACTGTTCCAGCCGGCGCCCAGGAAGCCACATGGAGATGGGACGTGGCATGCACTTGTTCTCAAGGTGTCCTTGGGGCCCCCTGACCTCTCACATCATGTAGCAGGTGGCGTCCTGGGTGTGGCCAGACTTTGAGAGGAGCGAGGGCGGTCACTGCTCTTCTCTAGGAGGAGTGGTTATGGGGAAAACAGCCTTACATTGGTTCAGAGTGAAAGGGTGCAGCCATGCTGATGGAAGGAGGCATTCACGCAGGCCCCATGCCCCTGCACAGATCCCCGACAACTTTCTACAGTGACCTAGTTCCTGCCAGTAGCAATCCTCTGTTCATGCCTCAGCCCCGGTGGGGTGTGTTCCTGGTGGGACCTGCTCTCCTGCAGCAGCGAGTCATCTCTTCTGCGGGCTCCATTGCTTGAGGGCCCTGCTCACCAGGCAACAGCAAGAGTGACTTCCAGCAGCATGTGGGGCAGTGCCAGCCTGGACCTGGGCTCAACACTGTGTTCACTGTCTATAAATCAGCAGTGAGGCGTACGTGAGGGCAAGAGGTCTGGCCTCTCTTCCAGGTAATATAAAATACGCCCTACAGTCGGGCTGGTCTGAGGGTGAAACCTCTGACACCCAGCTCTGCCTGCACCCTCTGTGGACCCAGCTCGAGTGCCCAGCCCTTTGCCACAGAGGACAAAGCATCTGGGAAGTTTCTTGTTGCCTTCTTTTGCAAGGATAGTGCTGATGGTGCTGTTGTCCGCTGTGTTTCTGAGTCTGGGTTGACCGTCTCCCAGGAGAGAGTCTTTTTCTGATTGCAGTGCTGAAAGCTGCTGTGATCCCGAGTGACTTGTCTGCATCTGTCTGCGCATGGAGTGAATCTGGGGACTCATGGCATTTTCCTGCTGGTGCTGACTCATGGGAGTCTGAGCACCCAAGTGAGCCTCACTCGTTGGAGGTGGGGAGGTCACCTTGGCAGCTAGGCATTTCCAGTTAGGTTCCGGTCCAGTTCATTGCCACCCCGACTTGTTTCTTTTCTTCTTTTGATCCCATGTCAGTGCATGGTCTCTTTTGCTGCCTAAAATCCTTCCTGGAAGAAGACTTGGGCACACACATACTCTGGCTTGTTTACAGGCATAGAATGTATTGTTCTGTATACTGTTCTAGAATAGTTCCTGAAGTCAGTGGACTGGCCTCCATGAGGCTCTGTCTGCCTGCTGGGCACTTGTCTTCCTCCTGGCCTTTACACTTGCTGTTCCATTGGCCTGGCATTCTCACTGCTATTCACTTGCCTTGCCCTTGCTTCCTCAAGTACTCCTCAGTGAGGCTTTTTTGTTTACCTAAGATTTCTGCCTCTAACATCTCCTTTACTTTTAGCATACAGCTCTCTGTGCAGGTCTACCAGGGCTCTCCAGAGAAATAGAAGATAGGAGATTTTTAAAAAGGATTTATTTATTTATTTATTTATTTATTTATTTAGAAAGCAGAGAGAGAGAGAGAGAGAGAGAGAGAGAGAGATCATCCATCTATTGGTTCATTCCCCAAATGGCTGCAGTGGCTAGGGCTAGGCCAGACAAAAGCCAGGAGCCTGTAACACCACCCAAGTCTCCCATGTGAATGGCAAGAACCCAAATACTTGACTTGGGCCATTCTCTCCCGCCTTCCCAGACACATTAGCAGGAAGGTGGATCAGAAGTTGAGCAGCCTGCACCTCAACTGAACTCTGATATGGGATACTTGACATTGCAAGCTGCAGCTTAACCCGCTGTGCCACACCACCAGCCACGCCCCATGGGAGATTTTTATACTTATGTATAGGGTGCTAGTAAAGACAGAGGTGATAGGAGGTGGACCATTTAATTAGAAGTCCCAGAATCTGCAGCGTGAGTCTGCAAGCTGTAGACCCCCAAGAGCTGCAGGTGATGGTGTAGCCCCAGGAGAGCCTGGAAGCCTGAGGACCCACAAGGCTCACAGCATGCCTTCCAGTCCCAGTGCCAGTGGGTTCCAGACCCAGGAAGACCTGATTTTCCATCTGAGGAAGACAACAGGAAACAGCCCATGGTCCTGTTTGAAGGCAGGAAGAATTCTTTCTTTTTTGGGGAGGGGGCCTTTTTGTTCAGTTTAGGCCTCCACTGATTGACAAGGTTCACTTGTGTTCTCAGAGGCCATCCACCTTACTTAGTCTCTGGATTTAAAGTTAATCTCACCCCAAGCACACTAACAGAAACACTCAGAATGATGTCAGATGGCTGGCTACTTTGTGGACCCGTCCAGTTGATGCAGAAAATAAACCACCACACTCTCTACCAGAGTCTTTACCATGATTTTGTGTCACTGTCTCTCCACTATATGGTAGCATATAGGGGAACAGTGATTTTTGCTTGCTTGCTTTGTTGCTGGGTCTTCAGGGTTTAGAACATGGCTCAGTATACATGATAAACATTTGTCAAAGGGATGAAGACATCCCGTGTGCAGATCATCAGTAGGCAATATTATTATCCAACCATGGAGACCTTATGAAAGATAGAGACCATGAAAGCTCCAACCATTTCCTTGGCATGTTGCTAGGATGTAGATTCAGACTGTTGTGTGCAACTGTGTTGGTGTGTGTGTGCGCATGTGCACATGCATCTCTGGTCTGAGGGTTAATTGCTCAATGTTGCAATTAATATTATTGCTGTCATTATCATTTTGTGCTAACGATCGTGGCTCCCAGACCTCACTGGCTCTTCAACTTAGGAATGTTATGAAATTCTTATGAGAACATTAATTTGGATTTATTATAATTAAACTTTTAATTTATGCCTTTAGGAAGATTAACTTTGAGACAAAAGACTAACAAAAATAGGTCAAACCAATGTTAAGCTATTGAGAATTCACAGCCTTCTAAATCAGCAATCTGTAAGAGTTTGTCAGAGCTAGTGATTAAGATCATGGCTTCTGAGTCCAGACACTCCAGGGTTCAAATCTAGGACTAGCAAGGTACTAAGAGCATGTCGTTGAACTAGATTTTCTAAATACACAATAGATCTCATTTTTCACAGGGAAACAGATGATTTTTACTTCACAGGCTTATTGTGATCCTTTGTGTAAAATGCTTGACACAAGGCCAAGCAATATAGTAGGTGTTCATTAAAAACAGATTTTACTCCAGAGGCTTAGAGTAATGAATTGGCATTTCCTGAGCCAAGCCCTCTGGTTGAGAGCTTGTTACTCAGTAACCTGGATCGGAGCTGCTTACCCAGTGCCATATAGCTGTCTTCTCATCCGCATTACATGTGTGCATCTGGCCGTCCACCACTCTGTCATGGCTCATGGACTCAGTCATGTGATGTCTCACAAAAGCAAAGAATATTCATTCATCAGAGACACGCTATACCATAGTAACAGTAAGGGTTTATTCCAGAGGAAAGCAGATAACTTCTGGCAGTGCTAACAGTGCTCATGTGGAGCTGATAGAGGTGTCTCAATATTTGAAGGGAAACGTGCTTCCCCAGAGGATATTATGACTCAAGAGTCCAGGAGAACTAGTGTCTGTTTCTCTCTAACAGAGAGAAAATTATCCTTGATTTAATATTGATTTTTTAAAATTGAGCTCTGCTGCCTACACTCTCTGAGAGCAGAGATTCAAATGCCAATTCTTAAACCTGTGAGCAGTTACCTTCTCATCTCCCTTTCTTGCTGGGAATCCCAGAATGAGGTCCCCAGAGCTCTGCAGGGCTTGGAGGAAGAATCTGAGATATGGAGAATCATTCAACACTTGTGAGCCCCTGAGCCACGCTGCTGCCTGGGCCTCCTTTGCAGGACACCTGTGGCTGCCATGCAGACACCTGCTGGGCCACGAGTAGGGCCTCCTGGTTGTCCCTCTTGACAGGACTACACCTGCCAGAAATTATCACAGTAGCAAATCTTTATTAAGCACTTACTGTGTGCCAGGAATCCTTCAAACCACTTTATGCCAAGCAACAGATTTCCTCCCCATAACAGCACGGTGATTGGGCCTTCATGGTTAGGTAGTGACACTGGCCTCTGTTTCACAAACAGGAACACAGGGAGGTATGGTTCCCTGCAGCTCTCCCAGCTCAGCAGGACTGGAGGTAGCAATGGACCCAGACTGTGTGCCTTCACACTGGGTCTGCAGGAACACCACCCATCAGACCTGCTGCATGCCAGGCACTTGGTGCGCAGCCACCCTGAGTCCTGGCAGCTACCTCCCTAGGAGGGCTTACCACCCACACTTTGCTGAAGGGGGAACTGAGAATGATTTAGACTAAACCATGTTCTCTGCTCATATGAAGAGTCAGCAGAAAATGTAAGACTTGCACCTAGGGGTGTGGGATGGGATACTGGGCTCCTACATTTTCTGTGACACCAGCCCTCACTGGCTGCCCTCACTCCCTTCCTCCATGACTTTCACCAAGCTGATTTTGGTTTGTGGCTCTGTGGGGGTCTGCTGGCAGCTGAGACCAGGCACGTCCCAGAATCCCAACTGCTGGTGGTCTTGGCTGTAGTCCATCTGGACTGCCACACCCATAGCTGCCAAGAGCCCAGTAGTCCATGTACTGGGCACAGAGTGTGCTGAGGGCCTGGACAGTTAGTGTGGTAAGATGCTGGTCAGCTGGGGAGGCGATGTTTTGTGTGCATATACAGGAGGAGGAGGAGAGGAGTGTCCCAGCTGGAGGCAGTGGATCGAGGGGGACAAGCTGCACCTGGAGCTGACCTGAGGCAACCAGGTGTGCCATCAAGTGTTCACAAATAAGTGCTCTCAGCTCCCCATGCAGAGTCCTCCTCTGCCTTTGGGAAGCAGCCCCAGGGGCCCTCCCACTCCCTCCAGAGCCCCCCGAAGGCATCTGGCTTGGTTTGGGACAAAAGGAGTGTGCAACAGTGACAGATCTCTACCTCCTAGGAGAGGCAGCATTCAGTGAAAGCCCAGATCCCCCCTCTCTTCCCCAGAGAGACCATTTCCATCCCACCTGGTAGGTCTGCTCTGCAGCTCTGGGGCTGGCTGCAGGCAAGGCCGCCCTCCCAGCACGGCACAAGGTGGATCTGCCTTGCTCCTTTTGTTTCATTGGATTCCAACTGGACACTACCTGAGCACTGAGGGAGCCTGACGTGGGCTTGTGCAGGTGGAAAGGACCTGGTTGGGGAAGGTGTACATGGCTAGGTCCTCCTATCACACCCCCCTGCCCCGTGCCCTCCCAGGCATTTTCCATAGAATCCTTCCATGGACAGAGGAACCCCTCCCTGATGTGGTGCCGGGATAGGGGCTGCCCATCATTTCTGCACCTGGCTCCCCTCTTCCTTTGCACGCTCGACCCGGCAGCTGCTCTGCAGCAACTGTTGTGGGAGATTAGGAGCACTGATGACTGACTGCTCACTCAGGGGCACACGGCTAGCAGAACATGCCTGCGAGGGGCAGTTAGGCCCTCTTTAGACGATGTAATTAACCTCGTCACATGCCCGTGTGTAGGGCAGGCAGTGCTGTCGAAGGCTGTCCAATCTTTCTGGGATTTCACATGAGGTAATTAAAACAGAAAGGCTGGGACTGGGCGAGCAGAGGAGCAGTGAGCCTGTCCTTTCTCATTTGCAGGGGAGCTTGGCGCTCTCTCCGTCTCTGCCCTTCTGAAGCATCTAGGAGTGGTGTCTATTGGGGGCACATAGTAGGTGCTCGGTTTGCATCTGCGACTGAGAGCCACAGTGCATCCCAGGTGGGAGACCCGGAAAGGAGAGATTTTCACTGTGCCGAGGCAGGTCTTGGAATGCTCCAGCAGAGTCAAGCAGGAGAACAGGAACGGAACCCTTGCTTCTGCTTGATGTGTTTTCTGTGCTTGCTTGGAGGCCTGCATAGAGTGAGCAACTCCAGACACTGAGAACAGGCTTCTTGGGCCAGGCCCCCTGTGCACATACTTCCCTTCCTGGGAGGGTAGGAGCCTCTTTACCCAGCTTCTCTGGGAGCACTGAAAATACCTCAAAACACAGCAATGCAGGGCACTCCCAGAACTCTTCTCCAGGTAGCTGGTTGGCTCCGTCTTTGGTTCCCTGATGCCTCTCCTCCATCATCCACCTCTTATTGATGACCATTGGGATGCTGGGATGCTCTGCTTCACACTCTTCCTAGGTAATGTCAGTGAGACCCCAGCTGTGAAGACCTCCTGTTGACTTCATCCCCAGCTCTGGAAGGTTCTCAAAAGTACAAAGGGACTTCAGAAATTCATGGGAAGAATGGAATTCAAAGCTAAAGTTATTTTGAGGTTAATTTTTTTAAATCCATGCATTTCTTTTCTCATGAGATGCATTTTCCAGGACCCTTTTGGAGAAAGACCCCTCATACCTTCCTGAGATCTTTCTCCTGCTGGGAATTCTTGGTTTCCTGTTGACATAAGATAAAATCCAAACTGTCTGCACAGCACTGGTGGCATTCTTGTCCCTCTGCCCTGAAATCACTCTTACAGGTGATCCCTCCCTTGCACTCTAGAAAGTGAACTTTTTGAGTTCTGGAAGTGCATCATTTTGCTCGGTGCATTATCTCAAGGGCTTTAAAGCAAAGACGAGAAGCACATCAAATCTATGTAGTTTTGGTAAATGCCACATGGCTCCTGGCAACCTGGCCTTGGAGTGACATTGCCAGATGTCACTCACTGACGCACTCACTCTCCAGGCCTTCCTGGGACCTCAGTGAGCCACCTGCTCATCACCTCCTCACTCCATGGTCCTGCTCACTGCCAGTGGCTCCCGCTGGAATTTGCTCCCTGCCTCCTGTGTGTCTGAGCTTTCCTGGCTTCTCTGGCTCCTGCCAGAGCACCTTCCACCATAGCTGCTGCTCCCTGGGCAGGCTCCCTGGAATCGCTTTCCTCTGCCAGGACAGCTTTAACTGCTCCGTTTGCTGCTCGCAGCTTCAGTTTATCAGTCTCTCAAGTTCCGCAGAGAGTCTGAGCTCTTCCTGCAGACCTCATGTGCAACAAAACCTCTCAACAGGACGCCCAAGAATCGGTTAAATGAGTTGCAGCAAAACTGGGGACATGAGTCCCTGTTTGTGTCCTGGTGTCGATGACAGTTTATGAGAGCAGACACAACAGGGAGTGTAGAAGAAGTGAAGTTTTATTTAAGTAAGAAGAAGACGACTCTGAAGAGACAGAGGGGCTGGTAGAAAGAGAGACAAGCCACTGAGGTCTCACACTATTTGTATGTCTTTAACACATCATCTCCAAAGAGCAAAGGCAGTGGTTCTGTGTTAGCTACGGCGAAGGCAGGGTCACTCTTAATGGAGCCTTTTTTAATTTGTTTGTATCAAAACCTAAATCTTATTGTCCGTTGGTAAATGTTTATCACAAGGGGCTTCCACTGTGTTTTGTTTAGTGTGTATGTGCTGGCAAGTAGCTGTGGGTAACGTTAGTCTGGCCTGCTTCAGGTCCCGGGCTCCCTCGTTTTGACATGCAGAAACACCTTGGGGCGTGGACTGATTCTTTCCTCTGTATGTTGGCCGTGATCTCAGGGAGTATCCAATGATGAAGGCTTTCTCTGTCTCTCTGCTTTTCAGGGAAGCAGAAATTTAAAGAAAAAAAATAGTCAATCTAAACATAAAATAACGATTACTAGGGATTGGAAGAGTGGGGGAGGGAGGTTGGATAATGGGCACCGAGGCACAGGTGGGTGGAATTGAAATGCTCCAGTGTGCACACAGCATGCTGGGGCAGTGATAGTTCACAATAAAGGGTTATTTACTGTCTGAAGAACTGAAGGAGAGGAGCTGGTGGCCTCCAAACACAAAGAAAAGGTAAGAAAATGGAAATACTATTTGCCCGATTTGGTTATGTTTATGCTGTATACATGTGTTGAGATACTGCAGGGTACCCCACCAAAAAGTATGGATATTAGACATAATACAGATATTAGATATAATATTAGATATTAAAAATTTTTAATTTTTAATAAAAATTTTAAAATATAGAAAAGTAAAAGCTAGATAAAAATTTTCTGATTTCCAAAAAATTATAATGAACACATATAGCTTTTTTGGGGGGGTCATTGTTCCCCCAAAACAATACAGTATCCCAACTATTTACACAACGTTCACATTGGATAGGTGTTGGAAGTCAGCTGGAGAGGATTTAAAGTGTACGGGAGGGTGTGCATTGGTTCTGGGCAAGCACTCTGCCATTTTATAGGAGGAACCTGAGTGTCCCGGGATTTTGATGCCCACAGTGGGCCTAGAGCCAAGTCCCCATCGATTTAGAGGGATGACTGCATTTGCTTGTTTGCACAGGGACTAAGACACTGCAGCCTGAGTTGGGGCTGTGGTTATCAGGCTCGGCAGAAAGACCCCTCCTCAGGGCTGCTTCCAGGTACTTGCCTCACCTTCTGCCCCCTGCCCCCACCCTCTGGTGCACCCACCCCTGATGCCACACCTCTTCACTGCAAGGGTGGCCTCTATCTCCGCCCCAGACGGGATCCTGGCACTGCCTTGTCAGTGTGTGGAGGGAGGGAGAGCATTTCTTCTGTATTTGGTAAGATTTTATATCCTGTTCTTTATTATGGTCTACTCCACGCTTTTTGTTATGGAAATCATGAAATTGATCTGAGTCTTATTTTTGCCACTTATGAAAGAGAGTTGCTTTGAAAATTACTTTTTACTTCATATTGTATATTTTAAGTACTCATTCTTTTGGGATGGTAGCACCAACAGCTGCTTGCTGAATCTTTGTAGCTTTCTCTCAAGATAGCAAAGGCCTTATGCACCATCTCCTACAACACACAAGGCTAAGAGTGTTGATGATTTGGTGGGAACCTGCATTTGAGGTGTGAACCAGCAGATGGAGGATCTCTCTCTCTCTGTGTGTCTCTTCTTCTCTCTCTCTCTCTCTCTTTTTTTTTTTTTTTTGACAGGCAGAGTGGACAGTGAGAGAGAGAGACAGAGAAAGGTCTTCCTTTTGCCTTTGGTTCACCCTCCAATGGCCACCACGGTAGGCGCGCTGTGGCCGGTGCACCACACTGATCCAAAGGCAGGAGACAGGTACTTATCCTGGTCTCCCATGGGGTGCAGGGTCCAAGCACTTGGGCCATCCTCCACTGCCTTCCCGGGCCACAGCAGAGAGCTGGCCTGGAAGAGGGGCAACCAGGAGAGAATCCGGTGCCCTGACTGGGACTAGAACCCAGTGTGCCGGCGCCACAAGGCAGAGGATTAGCCTATTGAGCCACGGTGCTGGCCCTCTTCTTCTCTTTAACTCTGCCTATTCTCACTCCTCAAATGTCCACAACACCTGGGGCTGGGCCAGACCAAAAACAGGAACCAAGAGCTCTATGTGGGTGGCAGGGGCCCAAGTACCTGGGCCATCATCCATGACCTTCCCAGGTAAATTAGCAAGGAACTGATCACAAGCTGGGACTAAAAACAGTGCTCCAGTGGGGGATGCGGACATTCCAAGCAGAACCTTAGCCCACTGCACTACAATACTAGCTCCTCCCACAGGAAATTGTGTGTGTGTGTGTATGTTATATATATATATATGTAAAGATTTAGGTTTTATTTGAAAATCAGAGTTACAAAAAGAGAGGAGGAGACAAAGAGATCTTCCATTTACTGCTTCACTCCCCACGTGGCTGCACCAGCCGGGGCTAGGCCAGGCTGAAGCTGGGAGCCTGGAGCTTCATTTGGGTCTCCCATATGGGTGGCAGGTCCCCAAACAATATGTGCCATCTCCAGGCCATTAGCAGGGAGCTGGATCAGAAGTGGAGCAGCTGGGACGCAAACCAGGGCCCATATGGGATGCTGGCCTTGCAGGCAGCGGCTTTACTTGCTATGCCACAATTGAAAATATTTGACTGCTTTCCTGATTATGTTTTTTTTTCTGATCTCAGACAAGTATGATTTTAGAAATACCATCTATCATCAGGTTAAAAACTTGTCAAAGTATTGACATGTAATACCTTTGCATGGTTCAAAAATAATTTTTGAAAAATTCTATAGTGAAAATTCTCTGCCTCATCTATAAATAGAATAACTTCTGTGGGACTCGCGCTGTGGCACAGCAGGTTAATCCTCCGCCTGTGGCACCGGCATCCCATATGGGCGCCGGTTCTAGTCCTGGCTGCTCCTCTTCCGAACCAGCTTTTTGCTATGGCCTGGGAAAGCAGTGGAGGATGGCCCAAGTGCTTGGGCCCATGCACTCACATGGGAGACCAGGAAGAAGCTCCTGGCTCCTGGCTTCAGACTATCACAGGCCAGCCATAGTGGCCATTTGGGGGGTGATCCAACTGAAGGAAGACCTTTCTCTCTGTCTCTCCCTCTCACTGTCTGTAACTCTACCTCTCAAATAAATAAATAAATAAAATCTTTAAAAAAAAGAATAACTTCTGTGTGTTTAATTCATTTCCTCCCTACCTGAAGAGATACTTGCTAGTTTTAGTTTCCTGTGTAAAATCCTTTAAACTATGCATAAACAAAAAAGAATGCGTATTCTTTAACCCTTTTCAATTTTCACCAATACCCTTGCAGACTTTTTCAAATTAGTTCAAAAAGAACTTCTGTATTCTTTTTCCAGGTTCATTACTGTGGGCTTTTTTGTTTGTTTTCAGTGTACTTCCCTTTGAGTGAATAGAACCTGATTTGTTTCATAGATGAACACTGGGCTGTTTCCAATCTTTTGCTGTTGACTACATTATTGAATAAATTGTTGTGACTGTGCATTAATTCACAAGACAGTTAGAATATCTTTCATTTAAGCACAAAAAAATAGAATAGAATTGCTGGTTAAAAGTGTGTGTCCGTGTGTCTGTGTTGTGACTTTGCTAAAGGTTGCTAAGTTCCTCTCAGTAGGTATTTGAATACCAACCTTCCTATAACCTTGTCAGCTCAGTGCTGTACCTAACTGGGATTGTTGCCCTTCTGCTAGGTGAAGAAAGCTAACAGCAACTCCAAGAAACGTAACACAGAGCTTTGTGTTTTTCTTATCCTGTGTGAGGCTGTGGATCTTTTCAAATGTTTCAGAGCCCTGGGTTTTCCTGTTAACTGCTGGTCTTTGAGTTTCCCCGTGTTCCAAGTGGGGCTGTTGATGTAGCTCTTGTTGATTTGTAGGAGTTCTGTGCATTAAGGATATTACCCTTTGGAGTATACATCACCAGTATTTTCTCCAAAATAGTGTTAGTGTTTTCTTTCTTGTTATGAGAACAGCACTATTTTTTAACCACGTGAAAGGTTTTTGCCACCGTTCTTTTCTTTTATAGACTCTAGATTTTCAACAGTTTATCCCAGTTTTCTTCTAGTGTTTTCTATGGCTTCAGTTTGATGCATGTAGACCTTTGATCCTTTTGGAGTTCATCCTGGCACATTGTTTGCCTTGTGTGAAGCATGGATCCCACTCAGTATTTTTCCACAGAGTGATCCAGTTGTCCCAGCACCAGTTATCACGGGCTTCTTTTTATCCACACTTTGTTAACATCTGGTTAAAGAACAAAAGCAGTCTCAGCTTTCATTCTGACTTAATGGATTGGGGCCTGGGATTTCTTAGGAAGGTGATGAAACTTCTTGCCAAGCTCCCTGGGCTTGGCATTTCTTGTTTTGCTTTGAGGACCATGCATCTTTCAAGGCTGTCTCCTTCCCCTCAAGCCTCCAGTGTGGTCTGCTTCACTTCACAGCGGGATTCTTTTCTACAAATGCAACAGGAGGCTCTGTGCCTCTGCTGTGCCCTCCTGGCTGCAATGAGGGCTCCAGCTACAGCCCTGTGCAAGCAGAGAGCTCTCAGCAGATACAGTGCTTGGTAATCTCTACCAAGGGAATCAGCCTCAGGACAGAACGGGTGTTGAAGAAATAACAGCAATGGGATAGAGACCACATTACAGAGGGGGTGCATAAAGCCAGGGCTGCCTTCTCAGCTGTCAGGCATGTGAAAAGCTCATGGTAGAATATCCACTCCCTCCCCCAAATTCCACTTTTCCACCTCCCTCCTCCCCCACCAAACCCCAGCAGCTGTTGGGGAGTTAATAACAAGCCACAGACTCCAGCAAAATGAAGTGACTCGGGACTTTGGGGTCCTGTTTGTCTATTTATGCTCTTCTGTAATAAAATTGATTTTCTCATTATAAAAATACGCATGCTCTTTGAATATTAGATATGCTTTTAAATTTATTTGCATTTTTAATGAATCTAATCCACTGAAGAACTCGAGTTAGTGAACATATGATGCCAAAAAAAAGGATGCACAAAGATGACGGGTAGCTAATGAAGGCCAAGAAGTGAATTAAGTTAGGTGTGGGGATGGTGGTGTGGAGGAGGCTGGGCTCATGCCCGTGTAAATTAGAGGAGTTCCTGTGTGGTCTATATTGTGCACAAACTTGGCCATACATTTCCTAGCGGGCAAAGCCAGATGTCAGCTGTTAGTTATGACCTTTACCATGGCTGTACCTGAGAAGTCTCCCTTCTGGTGCTGAGTTCTGGGCACAGTTCTACAAAAGGCTCAAACATGCATGACCGAGAACTTATAGACCCCACTGAGGCCTGACAATCACATACGTGGACTGGATGCATGGATATTTCCTTATCTATAGTTTAGAAGGTCTTTTTCTTCCAAGGCCTCCCAGGCAGATTGGAATTAGCTTTGGTGAGAACAAAGTCTATGCAATTTCAGAGATCGTGAAATGCCAACTGCAAAATCAGCATTAAAGGGAAATTTATTTTTTAATGTATTTATTTAATGAGAAAACAAATCATATTAAAAAAAATCATAGAAGATAGCTGTGGGCTTTTGGCACAGCAACTAAGGGACTGCTTAGGATGCCTGCATCCCATATTGGAGTGCCTGGTCCCAGCTCCTCTGCTTCCAATTTTAGCTGCCTGTTCATGTACACCCTGGGAGGCAGAACATGGGTGATGGCTCAAGTACTTGGTCCCTGTCACCCATGTGGGATATCCAGATTGAGTTCTGGGCTCCAGGTTTGGGCCTGGCCCACCTTTGGCTGTTGCAGGTGTTCGAGGAGTGAGCCAGCTGATAAAAAACTGTCTGTCTTCCTGTCCCTCTCCCTCTCACCATGTCTCTCTGCCTTTCAAATAAAATGAAAACTAGTACATAAAAAATTTAAAAAAAACAATGAAAACATAGGAAAGCTTTTTTCTCTTTTTTTCCATCTACTCTTTGATCTCTTCTTCATATGAACTTAATGTTTTACATAGAGAACAGAAAGATAATTAAATCTTTCTCCCAGTTTGGTTAATTGAATTTCCTTTTAAAAATAATGTTTTTGATTTTAACTGACGTAAAATTGTACATATTATGATACCATGTGATGTTTACACATATGTGTTTAGGTGACCTAACGTGTTTCTCCTCAAACATTCATCACTTCTTTAGGGTAAAAATATTTAAAAATAATTTCTTCCATTTTTTTTTAAGAAAAATGTGCACTACATTATCATTATCTGTAGTCACCCTACTGGGACATAAGGCATTGGAACTTCTTACTCCAATCTAAGTATCAGTTAGCACCTGTTGGGTAATCTCTCCCCATCCCCTCACCCACATCCTGCCCTCCCCGGCCATGGGTAACCACCATTCTATCCTCAGTTTCCATGAGATCAACTCATCTTAGGAGTGAAGTCGTGTGATACTTGTCTCTCCTGTGCCTGGTTTATTTCACTTACCATGGGTGACCTGCAGTTCTATCCATGTTCTTGCAAATGCCAGATTTTACCGACTTTTAAGGCCAACTATTATTCCCCGCGTATGTATATGGACAACAGCTTCTTCATCCGTTCATCAGCAGATGGACACTTGGCCTGTTTCCATTTCCTGACTATTGTGAACAGTGATGCTGTGAACATGGGAAGGCAGATGTCTCTTCCCTGGGCTGATTTCATTGCCCTTGATTGGAAGTGTTTTACTAATAATTATTCAGAAAGATTTTATTTTGTTTCTCATCACTGGGAATGGGTTGTTAATGTAATTGTGTTGTCAGATTTGGGGAAACCTCACCCAAGTTTCCGTCATATGCAAGTTGCAAGATTTGGTAGATTTTCCTATGTCTAACTTGCTTATGTAAAACCTTGTTTTTTTCTGTACTATTAGGCAGAGTTTAGACAGTGAGAGAGAGAGAGAGAGAGAGAGAGAGAGAGAGAGAGAGAAAGGTCTTCCTTCCGTTGGTTCAACCCCCAAATGGCACTGCGCCTATGCCGGCACTGCGCCTAACCGAAGCCAGGAGCCAGGTACTTCCTCCTGGTCTCCCATGCGGGTGCAGAGCCCAAGCACTTGGGCCATCCTCCGCTGCCTTCCTGAGCCACAGCAGAGAGCTGGACTGGAAGAGGAGCAACTGGGACAGAATACGGTGCCCCAACCAGGACTAGAACCTGGCATGCTGGCACCGCAGGTGGAGGATTAGCCAAGTGAGCCGTGGTGTTAGCCTTTTTTTTTTTCTTTTTTAACAGTTATTTATTTATTTGAAAGAGTTATAAAGAGAGAGAGGAGAGAGAAGATCTCTTCTACCTGCTGGCTTTCTCCCTAAATGGCTGAGACAACCAGGGCTGATTCAGAGCAAAGCCAGGAGCCAAGAGCTTCTTCCAGGTCTCCCACATGGGTATAGGGGCCCAAGCACTTGGCCATCTTCCCCTGCTGTCCCAGGCACATTAGCAGGGAGCTGGGTCAGAAGCAGGGTAGGGGCCGGCGCCATGGCTCAATAGGCTAATCCTCCTCCTGCGGCGCCGGCACACCAGGTTCTAGTCCGGGTCAGAGTGCTGGATTCTGTCCCGGTTGCTCCTCTTCCAGTCCAGCTCTCTGCTGTGGCCTGGGAGTGCAGTGGAGGATGGCCCAGGTCCTTGGGCTCTGCACCTGCAGGGGAGACCAGGAGAAGCACCTGGCTCCTGGCTTCGGATCAGCATGGTGTGCTGGCCACAGCGCGCCAGCTGCAGTGGCCATTGGGGGGTGAACCAACGGAAAAGGAAGATCTTTCTCTCTGTCTCTCTCTCACTGTCCACTCTGCCTGTCAAAAAAAAAGAAGAAGAAGAAGAAGAAGAAGAAGAAGAAGAAGAAGCAGCAGCAGCAGCAGCAGCAGCAGCAGCAGGGTAGCCAGGATTTTCACTAGCGCTCTGGGATGGGTTGACTGCATTGCCAATGTCAGCCTAACAAGCAACACCACAGTGGCAGTCCCCACCATGTATTTCTGATATGGGACATGTGTTGCCACCACACCCCCTCACCTGTGTGCCTCTGTGGGTCAGGTGAGTCAGCACACAGGGTGATTAACCAAATTCCTGGATTTCCACTGTGAGACAGCCAGCAAGAAGTTAACAATGCACAGAAGATACATTAGACCATGAAAACGTATGCCACTGAACTCACATCAAACGTATCCAAAATTCAGCTTACCCAAATGTCTCAACAGCTGCACCAACAGCGGTAGACTCGAGATAAAGTGTGACTAAGGAGAAATTGGCTGAGAGAGTGGTCTTTATTGATTCCAATTAAGTATCCTACTTTTGCAAGATTTACAAAACCATAGACACATGGAACCACATTGCTAGGGCCCTGCCCTAGCTGTTGGAGGGCCAGAGCAAAAGAAAGGCACTGAGCCACCATCCCTTTGAGTTAAATCCTCTTCTGCACATGCCGCTCTTAGGAGAACTCTTTTTTAAATATTTATTTATTTATTTATTTATTTGAAAGTCAGAGTTACACAGAGAGAGAAGGAGAGGCAAAGAGTGAGAGAGGTCTTTCATCTGCTGATTTACCTCCCCCCCCCAGTTGGCTGCAATGATCAGAGCTGCACCAATTTGAAGCCAGGAGCCAGGAGCTTCTTCCAGGTCTTCCATGTGAGTGCAGGGGCGCAAAGGCTTGGGGCATCTTCTACAGCTTTCCCAGGCCATAGCAGAGAGCTGGATTGGAAGTGGAGCAGCCTTGGACTCGAACTGGCTCCCATATGGGATGCCAGCACTACAGGTCACGGCTTTACCCACTGTACTGTTGCAGTGGGTTCGTTTCTGAGAAGAGCAGCGTGGTGGGGGCAAGAGGCGCGGAGTCAACACACAGACCCCGGGAGTCCGGTGAGAGCAGGCTTGAGGCAAGCAGCCTGCAGACTCGTTTATTACAGTTGATACAACAGCTTATATAGCCAAGACCAGCCAATCTGGTCAAGGGGTGGTCTATACCCCAACCAATCACAGCCTGTTGCCAGGCAGTTTCCAGAGCCATCCAATCACAGCCTGTCGCCAGGCAGTTTCAAATCCATCCAATCACAGCCTGTCGCCAGGCAGTTTCCAGAGCCATCCAATCACAGCCTGTCGCCAGGCAGTTTCAAAGCCATTCCTGACTAACTGACGCTCGCTTGCCAGTGGCTACCTTGGCATGGCCTTCTCATTCCACTACACTGTACCACAGGGCCAGCCCCTAGGGGAACTCCTGATCACTTCCTATGACCCTGGGAGAGTTATCTGGGACCTGTCTGCACACCAGGTCCAAGTTGAACCATTTTCTTAATGTGTGACTGTGGACTGGTTATTGAAGTTCTCTGAGTCTCGGTTTCATCTGTTCAAAAATTGAGATCATATTAATAATACCAAGTCATGGGGTTGTCTTGAAGATTCAATGAGATAAATGTCAGTTGCTTTGTTCAGCACCCAGAACATCCTAAATTCCAAATCAATTTTGGATATGAAGATACGCCGGCCATCCTGAAGAGGCCATTTAACCACTTGCTTGGTCCTCTTTGGGACCCAGAAAAGTCCCTGCGGCCACTTGGGCTTTGTGATCTTACCACCCTTATTTTCAGACAAATAGTTTTTAAATGAAATGACCTGGATTTTTGCTTGCAGTTTTCCCCTTTTCTTTTCCTTGGATTGTGCCTGAGTCTGTCCTATGGCATTCGTGTTACACTAACCAGAGGTACAAGCTGAAGTGAGAGCAAGCTGTGGCTTCCAAATGGTTGCCTTTTGAGAGTGCAGCAATGGTGCTAATGTGGAGGGTGGACTGGAGGCCTCAGGTTTACTGTGGAGTCAGAGAGGACTCAGGAATGAGACACACAGGTGTTTCCCAAGGTTGGAGCATCCCCTGAGCACAGCTTGGACCCTGTGCCTCTGTCTCACATTGTCCTGGATCCTGGGGGACTTAGGGGACCAGAGAAGCCTCATTTGGCTCAATTTTGCTCTCTCTGTTCCCTGAGCTTCCCACTGAGGGCTTGTGAATGCCTCTAGAAAGTGCTGCACAGGGTGGGAGGAGGGCCATGTAGTTATTTCTGAGACTGTGCAGTGGGTGGATTTGCCACAGGTGCCCTTACCAAGAAGGATGCTCTTCCAGCTACCTTACTGGACAGGGCTCAGCAGTGCAGAGAGATGCTGGCTCTCTGACTGTTCAGCATGGCCACCCCTCGGCCTGGAAAGGGTTTGTTGAGCATCTTGGTCACCTCCTGTCACCTCCCATGGACAGACTCACAGTTTCAGAAACCATTGCCCTGTTCCTGAACAAACTGGATTTGTCTGAGCAGAAAACATTTATTTCACTTTTATTAAGATCTAATGTTGCAGCATCCAGCAGTCTCCAGGGGTCTGCTTCTCCATGGCCTCCTCTATAATTTATGTATTATTTAATCTTCAGATGCGGCCTCACAAAGGCTTTGCCAGATTCTCCTCTCCTGCCTCCCCACACAGAGATGAAATTACTCCCTGAGTGTCTTAGATCATGAAAGAGTACCTTTTGGAAATGAAAAGATAATACTGTTTATGTATGAGTATGAGAGAATCGCTTTGCTCGTCTGTAGTAACACTGATTAAATTGAAATGTCAGAGCTAATGTTACAGTTAATAAATGTTATACATATTCAGATCTGTCTCCATGCTGAAGATTCTAAAGGATGCCGAGGATGTCGGTTAAAATAGCAGGAATACCCACATCACCCCATGAAGCCATCTGTGCTCTGCATTTCTAGAGAATAAGATAAAAATGTGTATTATACGGGAGGCACAGGTTGGCGATGACTGCAGACAATATTTGGTCACCTGGAGTTTTCATAATCAGATCAATAGGTACAGTGAAGCAAAATCACCCAGCATCCGGGAAAAAAGCATTGTCTAAGATAAGCTGCATCATGCAAATTAGAAGGTAGTGAGGTAGGAGTGCCAGGCATCAATATTCCAGGGCCTTTGGTGAGACAGGGGGCAAATTGGTTTCCCACGTCCTCCCCTCCCACACCCTGGCAAAGATTATCATTGCACCTGCTCTTCTTTATAAGAGAAAGCACAGCTAGGAACTATAGTCTCTGGGCATCCCCGGGCAGACAGCTTGTAGCTTCTTTTCTTCCAAGGAGTAGAATGCAGAGAACACACAGGTAGGAACTCAGAGGAAAGGAGATGAGAGCTCCAGGGTGGGCAGCTGGCTCTGGGCCATTGACAACAGACACCAAGACTCCAGCTCACTATGCCCGTCCTCCCCAAAGTCAAGTCTTGATTTCCAAAAAGGGCAGCATCCCTTGCTCAGGTGATAGGAAGCCCTTGTCTGGCTGCCATCCACCTGTGCCTCTTCCCAAGTGTTCTGCTGTGCTTGTTGAGTTTCTAGAAAGATGCAGGGTTTGTCGTCTCATAGCTTAGTTGCAAGCATTGTGTGACTTTGGGCTTGGTTTTAACCCTGAGGCTGCTCAGGGGTGTCCTGCATTAAGAAGGGCTTGGAAGTATCTTCTCTAGGATGATTCTGCTTCATCAGTGAGCTAATGTCTCCCAGGCACCTGGCTGCTCACCTAGCTCCTAGCAGGCACTCGCCACTTCCTCTGCCCTTAAAGCTGACAGTCGTGCATTTTTAAGTGAAGCCTGGGAGTTCTCTTGCCTCTCCATTGCATTCCCTGGGTCCTGGATTCTTGTGACTCAAAACCCTGGCCACTTTTGTGGTCAGCAGGAAAGGAGGAAGCAGAGTCCATCTCTTCTGTCCCTGGCTCATGGAGCAGTCCAGTTCGCTCAAAAGAAAGAAGCCGACCCATGCACTAGGGTTGGTCTGGGAGTGACTCATGTTCAAGCTCCACAGTGAGCCATCTGTGAAAGCCCAGCTGGCATCTGTGGACAGGTAGCTCATCTCCCTGGGAGAATTCTAATTCGGTTGGATTTGACCAGCAAGCGACTGTAACAAAGAAAGGGTATATATTAAAGTGTGCATTAGGGATTGTGGTTATTATAAATTACATTCTTTGAAATCTCATTTAGATCCAAGAACCAGACTGCATTTGGAAGGCTCTGAGGATTAATCCTTTCAGAACAACGGAGTGCCAGTGATCATTTGGAAAAGCAATTATGCCAAATTTAATTATCACGCACATGCTTTACATGGGCATCACCGTGTGCACCCAGGGGACAGTGCGGGAAAGGAGCACTCCTGTCCAGGCACTTGATTATGGCTCAGAATTATACATCTTGTAATTGAACGCCACTTAATATGAGGCTTGGTGCATACAGAGATTGTGGATGGAGCAAAAAGGAGGGGGCGTTGGGCCCACTCAGCAGATGTTTGAGATATGTTGGAAAGACTTGTCAGTGTTTTCCACATATTGAAGAGGAGCAAACCACATTTCAAGTAGGCTGATAAAAATGCTTTCCCGTCTTAAGCATTTCTTTTGTTCTCTGTTCTAGTGGTATCCTCACCTCTTCTGCATTGCAGAATTCAGCTTGGAATACGCAAGTGAGCTGCCAAGCAGGACGTGGGAGATGTGACTCTATCTGGGGGAACTGAGGTGGCTCATGTGGACTCCAGCGTTTTCAGAGCTTGTTCTGCTGGATGGTGACCTCATGGAGGCCTGGGTCAGGTGCACCTGTCTCCTGACCCCCTGTGTGCCTTCCTCCCTTTCAATGGCAGACACCCTTTAGAACCCATTGTCATTGCTGCTTCTTTAGGAGGCCTCTGCTGATGACCTTGCATTGGGTTGGCTGCTCTGCACTCACTGGCACAGCACAATAGTGTAATTAGTCATCTGTGTGGCTGTTACCTCTGCACACAGGGGACCCTGGGAGAGCAGTGACCTCGTCCATGACTCAGCATTGGATCCCTAGCCCCCAGCACATCACCTGCACAGAAAGGGCTCAGTAAATATTTGTCTGAATGGATGATCTAAAACTGGAAGGGACAGCAGTCAATTTCTCCCCTCTACAGAGAGCTAACTGTGCTGATTCCCAAACCAGCTGTCTTCAAAGCTGCTATCTGGGTTTCATCTGGAGATAAAACCCTTGGTGTTTGACATGTGAATCTTCCACTAGATGTGTGACCAGGTGCTAACTGGTTAGCTCCTCTGGCTCAGTGAGGGTTGTTAACACTGGCTGTAAGCATCACAGAGAGTCTAAACTGAAATAGTGGATGACAGGTTCTTGGTGCACAGCAGATGCTCCACTCTTCCTCGGATACTCATGAAATCTTACATTTTATTTGCACAGCTGAGTTCAGAGTCTTTATCTTCCCAGGAGTTGTCAAGAATTCGTCAAGGCTCCAAATGCTGAAGCCTTTAAAAGCTTCAGGTTAGTATTAGATCATTCGTGCCCCAGGTGCTGAAGCTACGTCACATGAGTGTGAGTACTTAGTAGGAAAATATGCCCACTTCTGCTTCCTGCATTCAGCTGAGCACATTGCTGCTTCAGGTGGGACTCAATGGCCCTGCTTGGGTTCGGTACCCATGAGAAGCAGCTCCAAATGGCAGGGGTGTTCCACCAAAGCCTGGACTCTCAGAAAAGTAGAATGGCTTTTGCACAGGACATCCAGGCTTACCTGCTACTTCTTGGGCCTCTTAGGGGAGAGAAAAGAGGGAAATTGGGGGTCTGTGCTTGAGAAGGCATGGAATGTGCTGCAAATACACACTGAGTCTTGACCAGTGTCTCACAGCTCTCCCAGTGAGTGACCAGCCTTGTACGCTTTCCCAAGACACAAACTGGCTTGCAAGTAGAAGGGTGTTTGGCTCTCATAGACTGCTGTTGACTAGCTCTGGTTGAGCAGATGAATGGAGCAAGCCCACGATGGACAAAAGGAGAGAACTAAGTTGAAAGTGGCCTGTGAGCCAGGCAGAGGGCCAAGTGTATTTCTCATGCAATTTCCTCTAATTTCCCCAACAATATGGGAAGTATGAGGCACTGTCTCTGTAGCTGAGTTGCTCAAATCATGCTAAAAATAATAATAATATCTAATATCGATTGAGTGCTTGCCTAATGTCAGATATTTGATAAGGCCAAACCATATCCCTCCCTCTGGCCAAATGCATATGTCAGAATTAATTGTGGGAACCCCTTGCCCACTTACATTGGATGGAGCTATTTAGCATCAGCCCCAGTGAAGTGCTACTAACAAAAGTGGGTGTTAGAATGCTGTTGTATACATTCATGTTGACAACCATCATTACTACCATGGTTCCGGTGATACTGCCCATGCCGCAGAGCTTGAGGACGAGGTGGTGGCAGGGGCAAGAGAGAGCAAGTCTCCACACCACATGCTGGGGGCTGCTTCTTTCCTGCACTAATTCTTTTTTTTTAAAGATATATATTTATTTGAAAGTCAGAGTTACACAGAGAGGAGAGGCAGAGATAGAGCGAGGTCTTTCATCCAATGGTTCACTCCCCAATTGGCTGCAATGGCTGGAGCTGCACCAATCCAAAGCTAGGAGCCAGGAGCTCCTTCTGGGTCTCCCACATGGGTGCAGGGACCCAAGGACTTGGGCCATCTTCTACTGCTTTCCCAGGCCACAGCAGAGAGCTGGATCAGAACAGGCACCCATATGGGTGCACCAGCCCCCTTGCACTAATTCTCTACCTGGCATGGCAGGGTGCCCTCAGTGGCGGAAGACACTTTCACTCTATTAGGTTGAAAATGTCATCACTAATTAGCTGGGATTACAGGCTGGGGTGATGTAGCGGAGGCCTGGGGACTTAACTTTATAGACGTGGAATTGAAGGGAAAAATACATTTTCCAAACTCATTTTAAAAATAGTTTCCCTTGGAAATTAAAACCATTAAATGTATATCATTATGCTGATCAGTATTCACGCTTTAAAGAAACATAATTTTGCCTTCATTTAATTTGTTTCTCCAAGACCTAATTATGGATTGGATAAAAAAATGCTATTTTTCTATCCCTGTGCAAATCACCTTTTACCACCCAGGAGGGCAGTTCTCTTTGGTTAAAGAGGGTTGTTTCCACGCTGTGATTACTCAAGGGAAAGTCAGGGAGATGTGTTCCAAAGTGAGTGGATGGTTTGTGAAGACAGAGAAGCCCAACAAGTGTGACCCTTTCCAGGAGGGAGCAGAGGTGCAGAGATGGGGAATGTCTAGGATGGGGCTTCAGGGCTTCCCCCCCAAAAAAAGGTGCATTTGGCTGCCTGTCCAGACTCTGGGGTTGTCAGGGTGCGTAGACCCAAGGCTGTTCCAAGAGTTGACAGGAATGTTTTTGGAGCCATTAGGGAGCAGCAGGGAGGCAGAGGAAGGAAAAGGCACTCAGCGGCCTTGAGCCACATCCAGGGGCAAGGCGGAAGACAGTGCCTCTGCAGAATCACTTTGCTTCACGGGAAGTGTTGATGCTGACAACCTGATGGAGGCCGGGACCCGGAGATCAGAGTGGGTTCTGGTTAGGAGCATGACAATGGCAGGCATTTGTGTCACATTCAGCACATGCCAGGCATGACTTTAAGCACTTCACACACATCAATGTGTGTCCTCCTCCCAACAGCTCCAAGAGGTAAGCACTGTTATTATCTGTATTACATAGATGAAGGCTTAGAAGCACACAGCGGTTAGGTAGCCTTCCCCCTAGCAAATGGTGAGAGTGGAATAATCTTAGGGGAGTCGGCTTCCCCAGCTTTGGCCACTTCACTGCACTGTCTGTCAGCACCAGCAGAGCACTCATGCCTGGGTAAGTGCTATAGCTATGTGGATACACTTGATCCCACCCGTAGCCCTATGGGGAAGACAGGACTGTGGTAAGAACTGCTATTCCAATGATCCCCAGTGCATCACACATTCTCCAAGTCCCCTTCAGCCTGGGCTGCTCTGTGATCCACTTGATCAACAGAATGGTACAGAACTGACATATGACTGGGCTGGGCCTCAATTTTCAGATCCTGGACAGCCTCTCATTTGGCCCCAAAGTGAGCTGCCACATGCAAAGTCTAAGTACCCTGAAGCCACAATGTTCAGCAATGAAGAGAGGCTATGTGCAGGGAAACTGAGTCCCTAGCCTGCAACCCCTACTGAGCTCCTGGTTGGTAGCTCCACCAACTCTCCAGCCATGTGAGTGAAGTTGTGTGAGTGCAGCCATGTGAGTGAGCAAGAGTCTCTGTAGCCACCATGGCCTGCCATGGCTGATGGCACATGGAACAGAGATGAGCCATTGCTAAACTCTATCCAAATTGCAAGATCGTGTTCTAATAAATAAAACAATGATGAGTGATTGTTGTCTTTAGCTACTGTTTTTGCAATGATTTTATGATGCAAGCAGAGATCATTGAAATGGTTATTAACTTCGCTTTACAGATGAAAAATCTAGGGTACAAAGAAGCCTTGGAACTTGCCCAAAATGATATGACCAAGAAGCGGCAGGTGCAGAAACTGAAGCAGGGTGTGAGTGCAGAGCTGCACATGGTTCTCTTCTTCCTTTGAGGAGAACCTGGGAAAGCCTGGGGAAGCCTGGCCCTCCTGTTCTGGTTGGAACCCTCACTCCCCCTTAGAATGCTTCCCAGTGTAGGAATGTGCTTCAGGGTTTACTGAACTCCAAGAATGTCCCAGACACATTTTAGCTGGCTTATCATGTGATCTTAAATAAAGCAGGTGGAGATGACTGTCCCTACCTTGCAGATAGGAAAACCGAGGCTTGAGCATTCAAATAATGCGTTCAGGTTTGCACAGAATAGTTTGAGGTGGAACTAGACTTGAACTGGTTGCAGCTCAACCACCATCCATAACATACAGTCCAACCTCACCTCCTGTATCCCACCTGCACTGGCTCTGTCATACTGTGTGAACCCTCCCACCCTTTCTCTAACAAGCTCAGCCACCATCCTGGGGATGTTTTGAATGCCAGACCACCCAAAACGTAGTATCCTCTTATTGTTTCCTCATCAGACACCACTAAGTCATTTTTCCCAGCCATGCCAATCCTCATGGTGGGCAGGTGGGAGGATTTTCTGCCTTCACCCCACACATATGCAGATTGGGCATGAGCCCCTCAGCATCTTGGGGATCAGCGGCTTGCTTGCACCAACTGTGTTAAGGAGTTGACTCCAGTGGGCTGTGCAGACAAGTCTTCTTTATCTCACCCACAGATAAAAAATCAGGGACGTGTTCCTCAGTGAGGGGCTGGGTGTTTTCCTAGCGAAAGCAGGTGACAGAATTTTGAGTTAGAGGCACTGAGGCGGTGCCCATGTTTGGTGGAGAAACATCTGCTAAGTAGATGCATTTGAGCTCTGGGGCTTCCCCTTGTTGGCTTGGTGTGCTTCTCATACCTTAAATCCTGCTCTTGGCTCAGGGTATATCCCAGAAGCCAGGGCCCTGTAAGGGTAATGTGAGAGTAGCTATGAGACCATGGACACGTTGTGACCAGAAAAGGTGGTCATCGGTCCCTTAACTGGAAGTCCACTTTTGCTTCAGTCTGCTCATAGTACATGGAGTTGGTAACCGTGCATACCTTAGAAGAGTGTCACCACAACTAGAGAGTTCATATATTTGGAAACAAAAAATTACTTTTTTTCCTTCCTGCCTTCATTTGGCAGAAAGAGAGAGAGAGAGGGAGGGAGGGAGAGAGGGAGAGGCAGAGAGGGAGAGGGAGGGGGAGGGGGAGGGGGAGGGGAGGGGGAGGGGAGAGAGAGAGAGAGAGAGAGAGAGATCTGCTGCTTCACTCTCCCAAAACCTGCAACACCTGTGGATGGGCCAGGTCAGAGCAGAGAGCAGGAAGCTAGAATCACAACCCCAGCCTCCCACATGGGTGACAGGGACCCAGCTGCTACAACCATTGCCATTGCCTACCAGGGTCTGTCTGCAGTGGCAGGAAGCTGTTGCCAAGAGCCAGAACTGGGAATCAAACTAAATATTGTGATATGTGATGCAGGCATCCTGGTCTTAGCAGTCTCAACTGCTACACTACACATCTGCTGCAGGAGTTCATACCTGTGTGGTTGTCAGAGCAGTATCTGGCATGACATGGGTGTTTGAGTTCTAAGAAGGATGGAACACACAGCTCTGTGTATAGGACAAATGGATACATGGCTGAATGCTTGTGGCTAGAGATGAGAAAGAACAGGTATGGCATGAGCTGGAGACAGAGCAGGTGATGAGCACAGGTGAGGGTTTTTTCCAAGCAGTGCCCCACCCTGCACGCCCTTGCACCTGCACAGAGGCTTTTGCAAGGTTGAGATACCATGGCCCTCATTTGAGGGATGAGATGACTGAGACCCCGGGCCAGGGCAGGGGCCTGTGCAATCACAGAGAGGATTTCCCCCAGTTCTTTCCCATCTAGCCCAGCAGGAGTGGGGCCTCTGGATGGGCCTAGGTGATGGAGCTCCTACGGCCCCCACTGCATGTGCATTTGGGCTTGCTTCGTCTTCTGTGTTCCCCCGCAGAGGTGCCCAGGTGACCTGCACAGAGGCACCATGGCAGAGCCTGAGAAGGTCACACCAGAGTCCCGGGTGCCTTTCTCCACCAGCTGTGGAACAAGGGACTCTCAAGAACATGTTTCCTGAGGAGTACAGGAGGAGCTGATGAGAGGCAAAGACCGAAAACTCACAGGCACATGATTAGGCAGCTCCAATTACCGGGAATGGCTGTCAGGTGCCAGAAAGACTCAGCCAATTCAAAAGCTCTCTAGGAGAAAATCAGAATGATTAGGAAACTAAATTCAGCACCTCTGATATGCCGCTCATTTGCTACGCAGCCTGCAAATAACCCTTTCAGGTAAGGAAGACTGTAGTTTCATTATTCTGCAGGTGGAGAAATCCTCATAGCATCAAGGAGGCTACGTTATGGGCTCAAGGTCACCAAGTCTGTAACGTGAGGAAGTAGAATTTGAGCCCAAGTTTGACTCAAGCCCATCCTCTATCCACTGTGCCTGTTGTCCCTGTCTCTTGGAGGGATCTTTGCCCACAGCACTGTGTCTTTCCCCGCCATTGCCTTGAGGATGCCCTTCCTTTAACCAGCAGTGGTCTTCATGCCCTTCTCTGTAACGTCAGTATCACATCTCACCCTCTGCCCTACCTTTACCCATCTCCTAGACTCAGAGGCCCACCCTGCTTTCTGTTCCTCCACAGGGCATGCTCCACACCCTCTGCTCAGGTGTAACCTGTTATTTTAAGTACTTCCTGTAATTCTCTCCCTTATGGACCGCACATTTCTCCAGGACACAATGGGGTTTCCTTCATCCCTGGCACCTGTGCCTCTCCCATTCTGGGAGGTGCTAGGCTTCGACCCGTGCTCCTTTAACCAGTGGCTCTATGGCTGATTCAGTGGAAGGAGCACTCTGTGATCCCTTGCCTGGATTTGGAAAAATGACACTTCTGTTGGAAGGAGCCCCTACCTCCACTCTGTTGAAGTGTCTGGGTGGTCACGTAGGCCGGTGGGATGTGGATCTTGGCTACAGACTGAGGTTTCACTAGATGGCTGATATGGGTTAGAAGGTCCCAGCACTGAGTGAAGCGGGGTGGAATTAGAGCATCTCTTTATAGAGCTTTGGCCCTGCAAGCTTGAGAAGGAAATTGCATGCATGGATGCTAGTGCTGGTGGGGAAGTGCCCCGAGGAGCTTGCCTGCATCCATGCAGACCACTCTGGTGCAGGCTGGAGCCATGACTGATAGGCATATTGGCAGAATATCTGACACCCTCGTGGGTATGAGAGGAAGGCAGGCCTGGGAGGAGTGGCTGTGGGGTTGTATTCTTCTCCCTCCCTGCTTGCCCAGAGACCCTGTGCACGGCTTCCGGTTGCTTCTCAGGGTCTGATGAGGTGCCCTACCCTACACACCTTGGGATGCAGCCACAGCATGTGACAACTCTTAGCTGAAGTCTGGAATTGGCTCTTCTGCACGGAACTTCCAGCCAGCAACACCCTCTTGTTTCCAGGTCATCTCTTTCGTTGTTTTGGGGAGAAGGACCCAAGGAACTGGCACATGGGGCTCCTTATGCATTTTCTATGTCGGGGATACATTGCCTGAATCTCAAAGTGGTTTATGTCTTTGCCTCTGCATTGCGGGCCTCTGTCCTGGCCTTGCCTGCTCTGGCTGGGCAGTACCCTCCCTCTGTCCACGTGCGTCTGTCCAGGTGTCACACATGCTTGTGTTTCTCAAATCTGTAATAAAGGGCTGAGTGGTTTTATTTTCAATCTGTCTACAACTCTTCCTTTCATAAAGCTTAGTAACAGGGAATTCAAAAAAATAAAATAAAATGAATACAAAATAGAAAAAAAATACAAACCTCTCTCTGTAGAGTGAAATGAGATGACATAGTGTTATCTTTGAAACTGCCAGAAGTTTTCATTTCTCTACTTTATCTCACTGAGGCCTGGAGATAGTTTGAGGGCTGATGCTGGCCCACAGATTACACTCTCAGAAGCACTGAAGTGTGGAATGTGGGATACCCCAGGGGATAAGTGGAGATTTCAGAAGGTGTACGGTTTGCTAGAGCTCCCTGTGTTTTTATTTGATTTCAATTACTTGTAATGTATTGTAATTCATATTTATTGGGTAAAGGGTTGATGCATAATATTGTTTTAAGTACAAAAACCCTTAGAGGAATGGAAAAGTAGCTTAAAATTATTTGTAATAATTTTGTAAAAATTTGCAATAATTTTGTAATAACTTGCTAGGTAACACTGGCAAGACAAGTGTGGATAACAGCAGGAAAACAGCAGACTGGGCATTTCTGCAGATCGATGTCTGAGCTCCCTGTCAGCAATGCTTTGAGTTAAAAAACAAGGTGGGCATTCGGCCTAGCGGTTGACACCACTTGGGATACCCACATCCCACATAAGAGGGCCTGGGTTTAAGTCCTGGCCCTGTTCCCAATTCTGCCTCCCTGCTAATGTGCACCCTATTGGGGGACAGGGGTCGTAGCAGTGATGGCTCAAGTTCATGGGTTCCTACAACCCAAGTGGGAGACCTGGATTAAGTTCCCAGCTCCTGGCTTCAGCCTGGTGCAGCTTCTGCTATTAGAAGCATCTGGGCAGTGAATCAGCAGATGGGCGTTCTCTGCCTCTAGCTCTAGCTCTTTCTCTCCATCTCGCTGCCTCTCAAATAAAATAAATGAATAATGTTTTAAAAAATAATATACTCTGACATGGCAAGAAGCTGATATTAAAATTCTAATTTTCAAAAGAATGATTTAAAATATCAAATTAAACTGACACTATTTAACAATGGACTTTGCCTTAAGTATATGGGAGAACTTCAAAAATGCTGTAATAGTGTAGGTAAGATTGCAGTAGAGGGGCCAGCATTGTGGAACAGTGGGTGAAACCAGTGCCGGTGCCGCTGGTATCCCACATTGGAGCACCAGTTCAGCTCCGTGCTAATGTGCCTGGGAAGGCAGTAGAAGATGTCCCAAGTACTTGGGCTCCTGCACCCACGGGGGAGACTCAGATGGAATTTCAGGCTCCTAGCTTCAGCCTGGCCCAGATCTGGCTGCTGCAGGCACTTGGGGAGTGCACCAGTGGACTGAAGATTGGTCTCTCTTTCTCTTTTGGTCACTCTCTCTCTCTCAATCTATCTTTCACGTAAATAAAATAAGTCTTTGAAAACTTTGAAAATAAGATTAAAATGTGGACCGTGTTTCCCCAACATAAGCTCTGTCAAGTTCAAGACACTTTTGTTAAGTGATGCGTGCAGCCATTTAGTTTATCTCTAAATAAGTGAGAGTCCTGGGCTTTTAACCCGTGCTCATGCAATCTTTTCTACACAATGCACTGAAGAAAAATGGATTCCTTTAAAGAGTTCTTAAGATTAGAAGACAAAGTCAGAAGGAGCCAAATCAAAGGCCCAATGATTTTTCTTTAAAACGCTTGCAGAATTGCCCTTTTTGGAAGGAGTCTGAGCAGGAGCATTGTGGTGGTAGAGAAGGATTTGCTGATGAAGCTTTGCCAGGCATCTTGCTGCTAAAGCCTTGGCTGACATCTCCAAAGCAGACTCAAAATAAGCACAGGTTATCATTTTTAGACTCTCCAAAAAGCCAACTAGCAAAATGCCTAGAACATCCCCCAAACTGTTGCTGCGGCCTTTGCCCTTGACCAGTTGAGCCCCTTTTGCTTTGACTGGACCACTTCCACCTCTCGGTAGCCACTGCTTGGATTGTGCTTTGTCTTTGGGATCATACCAGTAAAGCCAGGTTTCATCTCCTGTTGCCCTTCTTGGAAAAAATGCTTCAGCATGTTGATCCTCATTATTTAGCATTTCCATTGGATGCTCCGTTCTTGTCTGCTGCTGACCTATGGAGCAGAAATTTTGGCCTGCTTTAATTTTTTAGCCGGAATTGTGTAAGCTAATTGAATTGAGATGTAGGTGGTGTTTTGAACCATCTCACCTGGTTAGCATTGGCCCTCTTCAATTAGGGCATGGACAGGGTTAATTTCTGCCTCACAAATTGATGTGGATGGGCTGTTGCAACAGACAATGCATCCATGTGTGAACTGCTGATTTCTTTGGGGGCGTTGTCCTCCTGCACTTTTTGGTGCTTTCACCATTCTTCCACCAAGCTTTGCCACAGACTTGCTGTTTATTCTTACTAGGCATTTATCAGAATTTCTGTTGTTTTGTTAGGGGCTCTCTCTCTCTCTCTCTCTCTCTCTCTCAAAAAGATTTATTTATTTATTTGAAAGGCAAAGTTAGAGAGAAAGAGCTCTTCCATCTGCTGATTCACTCCTCAAGACACAGATGGCCACAGCAGCTGGGGCTTGGCCAGATCGCAGAAAGGATCCTAGAATTCCATCCAGGTCTCCCAAGTGGATCACAAGAACCCATGCACTTGAGCCATCCTCCACTTCTTTCCTAGATGTGTTAGCAGGAAACTGGATCAGAAATGGAGAAGCCAGGACTCAAACCATCACCCATATGGGAGGCTGGCTTTGTAGTTGGCTGCTTAACCTGCTGAGCCACAGTGCTGGTTGAAATCGTTACCTAATATATACTAAACTGATCTTCTGTATATAAAGAGAATTGAAAATGAATCATGATGTGATTGGAAGGGGAGAGGGAGTGGGAAAGGGGAGGGTTGTGGGTGGGAGGGAAGGTTTGGGAGGGGGAAGCCATTGTAACCCATAAGCTGTACTTTGGAAATTTATATTCATTAAATAAAAGTTTAATTAAAAAAAAAGAATGTGGATCAAGGAAAGTCCATTTGGGGGAGGCTAGTGTGTCTCTGTCCTGGCTTCTCAGAGTAGGCTGCCCAGAGTAAGCATGGGGACGATCACTGTCAGCTAGCCCCTGGGTTTGCATAGCAGCATGACTTTATTTAAAATTATACTTCAGTGTTCACATTTTAGAAGCAAGACAAGCTCATAACAAAGCTTTAAAAAGGTATTGAGAAGTGATAATGACAGTTCTGTAATAATTTCATTATTTAAGGATCTCTCTCTCTCCCTCTCTCCCCCCTTTCTCTCTCTCTCTCTCTCTCTGTTATATATCCCCATATTGCTATATATACTATGTACATGTACATATATAGGATTAAATATGATATGGCTGTGGTAAGAGTATATTTATATTTTGTATCTTTTAAAAATCATGTAATCATAATTCTCTCCTTTTCCCTATATGGCCCCAAAGACACTACAGATATGCACCTCTATAATTTTTTTGGTCCCGTGTTTTACTCTTCCAGATGACAAAAGGCACCTGACTGAGCACCTGGTGCCGTGTGGACTTACTGGTGTCATGGGGCCATCTTAGTGGGAGTGACAACGGGTCTGATTCAAGTGGCCTTCTTTATTTTGAATACAATGCTTCCCTTCTAGTGTCCCCTCTGTCTTCTGCACAGTCTTTCCAGACTCTCCCGCAGACCTGCCCCAAGGCAGAGCTTCTTCACTCTGTGGAGTATCTGCTTCCTTCATTTGCATGTTGCTTGTCTCCTTTATAATATCACTGCTGAGAGAAGGGGGCCCGTAACCCGGGCAACCAGAAGAGGTGTCTTTGCAATTCAGAGGTGCCTTTGAATTCAGAATTGGCCTGGGATTTCTGTTGCATTTTGTTAGATCCTTGTACATTCTTGGCTCTCTTCTCTCTTGAGATTACAAGAAGGTAAGCACCAAGAATCCCCCCTCAGCTCATGGCCTTCCTTCCCTAAAGCCTCTTCTCCACCCAGCAACACATAGCACATGCCGCTTCTACCAACAGAACCATTCTACAGCAATTACAAATTCCCCTCCTGATGATCACCACTCAAGGTGTAGGGCCTTGACCTTTGCTAATGTGGGAGCTGATTAACAGTGATAATGAGAATATCAAGGATAATCATTACTGATAAAGCATTATTATCTCTCAAGTCGTTTCTTTTCATCCCACTTAGTGTTATATGCAGGGGGTGGATCACAAGTACTTAATAGTTCTCATGGGATTGGATTTTAGGGAGTTTCCATTTTTGTTTTTGTCATTATGTTTGGCTCTCTGATGATCATCTTGCTACAGAACTTTTTGTCTCGAGTATGTGGAAACCCTTCATTAGGGAAGTTCCCTGGAGTTGAAGTCATGGTCAACAAAAGTATCTGCTGTGCTTCCAATGCCAAGTTTCCCACCACAGAGCGTCAGCTCACTCTATAATATGTGCTCATTTCACTGTGCTGTCACTAGCTATTTCACTGAAAAATTATTTTTATGAGAAAGAAATAATGTATCACCACTGCTTGCCATGTTATATTATTAGATTAGACTTAGCCCCAGGCTTGTTAGGTAAGGTAACTAGATATTATCTTTTATGGAAGCATTTGCTCTGGTCTCCTTTCTTTGTGATTTTAACACATGTTTTATGTTGTAAGGTGTTCTGCTGAGGTGGCTAAGAGAGTGATCCTATCTTGAAACCGGAGTACCACACCTTTCAACCAATCAGAGCTGATGCCCAAGTTCTTACCAAGACAAACATAAACAAGTCTCTTTTTATGAGATTCTCATTTTGCTTAGCATTTTTGTTTGTGTTATTTTTAAAAACAATTTCAATATTTTAACATTCCATAAAGGTTTTATATATTCTTTGACTAAAATGTAGTCATTAACTTATGTACTACTTCAAAAAATTCATGGGGGGCCAGCGTTGTGGTGTAGTGGGTAAAGCTGCTGCCTGAGATGCTGGTACCCCATATGGGCACCAGTTCATGTCCCAACTGCTCCACTTTAGACCCAGCTCCCTCCTAATGTGCCTGTAAAAGATGGCCCAAGTGTTTTGGTCCCTGCCACCCACATGGGAGACCCGGATGAAGCTTCTGGCTCCTAGGTTCAGCCTGGCCCAACCTTGGCCATTACAGACATCTGGGGAATGAACAAGCAGATGGAAGATCTCTCTCTCTCTCTTTCTCTTTCTCTCTCTCCCTCCTTCTGTCTCTCCCTCTATCTCTGTAACTCTTTCAAAATAAATAAATAAATAAATAAATCTTTTTATTAAGTTCATGCAAAATGGAGTTAAAAGGTAAGTTTGTTTTGATTACTTTTTAAAAATATTTATTTTATTTATTTGAAAATTTGACAGAGGAGAAGGAGAGATGGACAGAATGACCTTTTATCTGTTGGCTCAATCTCCAAATGACTGAAATAGCCAGGGATGGGCCAGGCTGAAGTCAGGAACCTGGAACTCCACCCAGGTCTCCATGTGGGTGGCAGGGGACCAAGTACTTGGACCATCTTCTGCTACTGTCACAGGAGCATTAGCAGGGAGCTGGATCAGAAGCAGAGCAACCAGGACTCAAACTGGTGCTCTGATATGGAATGCCGGCATTGCAAGCAATAGTTTAACACGCTGCCCCAGTGTTGGCCCCTAATGCAAAAAATGTTTAAAATCCATGCATAGCTTTTTCACTAATACACATCTTTCATGAGATTTTTGAGGACCAATTGTATGCATTGACTTCAAACATTTTGTGCCAAAATAAACTTATCATTTTATCTCACTTTTCTGCAAACTTCCTGAAGTTCCCATGTATTTAAAATCTTCTCTGAGTTTTGGTTGATGGAAATTTCTACCTGATCTCACAGTAGAGTTCTTCCAGATCTTTAACCCAGACACCTATCTTTCTAGGAATAGATATTCCTAATGGAGTTTAGTTAGCTGTAAATATAGGTATGCATGTCTTCACTTTTTGGGATAACAATAGCAGTAGGCACTGGCTTTTACTGAAAGCCTCCTCCGTGCCAGGCATTTTAGTGAAGTGTTGAGGGTGCGGCTGAAAATGAATTAAAGAATCATCTGTCCTGGTGCAGTTTATATTCTGGTAGAGGGAGACAGACAACAAATGTAGAAAAATTTTGCAATTAAGTAATTATGTAAGTTGGATCATTTCATGCAGTCAGGCATACTGCCAGAAACAGAAACGGTAAAATAGAGAGGGCTTGATTAGGGGATTCCACTTAGAGAGGACTGACTAATGCAAGAAGTCAGCTAAGACTAGTTCTGGGGAGAAATATTTTTAGCGGGAGAGCGTGTACAGAGGCTCTGCATTGTGAATATTCTTGGAACGTCTGGGGACTAGAAAGAGGGTCAGTGTGGCTGTTTTAGGTAACTTGGAGAAGGTAGGAGAACGTCCTTAGCTAGGCTGAGCTCCAGTCATGTAAATGTTGAAGGTCATGGTTAGGAATTTGGATCTTGCTGTAAATGAGTGCCAGGAAGACACTGAAATGAAAGAGTATCATGCAATGATTTATGTTTCTGAACGGTCACTCAGCCTGTGTGGAGGATGGGTTATGGTCAGGATAGGCTAGACCATGTTAATTTTAGAGTCTTAAAGAAATAAAGATTTACTTTTTGTTCATACATAGCCCAGTGTGATTGGGTATTTCTATTGGAATATCTTCGTGCAGTGACTCAGGGACTGGGCAACATGTGTCTTGTGATTCTGATTTATCCACAAGCCACTGCCAAGATTATCACTAAAGAAGTAGGGATGGAGGAAGCAGCACACAGCCTTGCGTGTGCTCTGGGACAAAAACCCAAAGCCCCTTTGCTGACATCCCCACTTGTCAGGACTCAGGAATGTGGCGCTGACCTCCCTGAAATGAGGGGAGCAAATTAGTATTTGATGAACAGTAACTGCCTGTGACCACATGAGGCCAGAGTAGAAAAAGGATATGAGCTGCACAGTGGTTTCAGTGATCCAGATGATAATGGTGCTGGGACCTGGGAGGTAGCAACAGGGACATCCGGGTTCAGGACTGAGCTCAGAAGTGGGTGCAGCATGATCAGCACATGGCTTTTATGGAGGGAGTGAAGTCAAGGATGGCTGTGAAGTCTGTGGTTTCAGCCACTAAATAGGCGGTGGTGCTTGTGGCAGAGAGGAGGGAGATGTGGAAATGAGATCAGAGTGTGAGGTGTGTTTGAGGATGCTGAGGATCAGCAATTCTATTTTGGAGATTTTTCACCTTGAGCTGTTGTGTGGGTTTTCAGGCTGGAGTTTTCAGGCTGGAACCTACATTTGTAACCTGGATCCCAGGGCATACATTTTATTTCACTAAAAGCCTAAACAGATCTGATATCAATAATATTGTATTTTCTATTTTAGGGAAATAAAACTTGAGGCTAACAAGTGAATGGTTCAAGGTCCTAATTAGTATGTAATTGAGGTAGGAGTCAATTTGAAGTCTGTCCAACCTCATTGTGCCCAAGATAACAATTACATTCGTCTTGTTAATGCAGTGTCAATGGTTTGCTCTGTTTTGTGGCTCTCAGCCCTCTTTCTTTTCATACGTGGTTTAACTGGCAAAATGATGGGTGTGAAGACCACTCCCCTACAGGTTTCAGGTGATGATGAAGAGAGGGTGGAGAGTCAGAGGAGTTTACTAAGGTCATGTGATGTTTCTCAGACCACCTCACTCTGGACCTGCAATGTTTTTACTTCAATACTGTACTCGATCCAGAAAAAGGTATATGAATATTCTGATCCATTTCATTTCTTTCAGTCACTTGCAAATGTCTGTATTGTTCCTCCATGCCCAGCATCTTGGGTGGCAACACAGAAGCACACACTCTCAGCTGCTCATTACGACTCTGTTGGAAGAAACACAGTCATGATGGGCAGGTGCACCTCACTGCTATGACTTAATTTCCCTGTACATGGTTTTAAAGCTCATTGAACCTTCTCTAAATCTTACAAAGTAATGTACTGACTATTTTCATTTTTACTGTTGTAGAAAGAAAGATTCTTTATTTGATTACCTTCAGATCTGAGTTATATGTACTGAGTAATCTAAAGAAGACTCACTGGTAGCTAAAGTATTACCATTTTCCCATTAAAAATTTTTATTATAATATGCAGAACAGATTTTATGCATTCCATAGGTACAGTTCCAAGAAGACGACCACACTTGCCTCACTCACCTGCCCCCATCACCTCTCTTCATCAGTTTTTGCAAGGACATAATATTGACAGGCTTAATTCACCGCTAATCATAATATCCAACTAGTGAAATTATAGAAGAATATAAACATGAACTAAAATGGCAATCATATCCCATAGTGACCATTTCATTTCCGTATATTTTTGTATTCTATATTAACTGCTGCATATCAGAGAAAACATGATATTTATTTTTGTTAGACTGGATTATTTTACTAAGCATAATGGTTTCCAGTTGCATCCATTTTGTTGCAAAAGAAAGGATTTCATTCTTTTGTATGGCTAAGTAGAATTCCATAGTGTATATATACCACATTTTCTTTATTTAGTCATCAATTGGTAGACATCTGGGTTGATTCCATATCTCAGCTATTGTTAATTGAGCTGCAATAAACATGGGGGTACAGACAACTCTTTTGTATTCTGATTTCATTTCCTTTGGGTAAATTCCCAAGAGTGGGATGGCTGAGTCATATGGTAGATTTATTTTCATATCTCTGACGAATCTCCATACTAACTTCCATAATGATTATGTTAGTTTACATTCCCACCAAGAGAAGATTAGGGTACCCTTCCCCCACATCCTTGCCAACATTTATTGTTTTTTATTTTTAGATGATAGCCATTCTGACTCCAGTGAGATGAAACCTCATTGTGGTTTTTATTTGCATTTCCCTGATAGCTGGTGATTCTGAGCATTTATTCATGTGTCTGTTGGCCATTTGAATTTCATCCTTTGAAAATTGCCTGCTCATGTAATTTGCCATATCTTGACTGGATTATTTTGTTATTTTTGAATTTCTTGAGCTCTTAGTAGATTCTGGATATTAATCTTTTATTAGTTGCATAGTTTGCAAATATTTTTCTCCCATTCTGTCAGTTCTTTGTTGTTTCTTTTGCAGTGCAAAAGCATCTTAGCTTGATGTAATCTCTTCTATTTTTGCTTTAATTATCTGTGCTTCTGGAGACTTTTCATAGAAGTCTTTTCCTACACCAAAGTTTTGAGAGTTTCCTCAATGTTTTCCCTTGGTAATTTGATGGTATGGAGTTATAAATTTAGATTCTTGATCCATTGTGAGTCGATTTCTGGATAAAGTATAAGATTTTGGTCTTGTTTTATACTTCTGCACAAATAGATACAATTTTGCCAGTACCATTTGTTGAAGAGACTTTCTTTTCTCCAGGGATTCATTTTAGCTTGTTTGCCGAAGATTAGTTGACCATAGATATGTGGATTAATTTCTAGGGTTTCTATTCTGTTACATTGGTCTATGTGTCTATTTTTGTGCCAGTATAAGGCTTTTTTGATTACAACTGCCATGAGTATATCTTGAAGTCTGATACTGTGCTGCCTCCAGCTTTGAATTTGTTGCTTTAGGTTACTTCAGCTATTCAGGGTCTCATGATTCCATATGAATTTTAACATCATTTGTTCTAGATCTGAGAAGGAAGAATGTCTTTGGTATTTTGATTGGGATCCCATTGACTCTATGAATTGCTTTCAGTAGTATGGACATTTTGATGATATTAATTCTTCCAATCCACAAACAGGGGAGATTTTTCCAGTTTTTGTGTCTTCTATTTCTTTCATTAATTTTTTTGTAATTTTCCTTGTAGAGATCTTTCTCCTCCTTGGTTAAAATTGTACCAAGATATTTAATGTTTTTTTTTTTTTTGACAGGCAGAGTGGACAGTGAGAGAGAGACAGAGAGAAAGGTCTTCCTTTTGCCGTTGGTTCACCCTCCAATGGCCGCCGCAGTAGGCGCACTGCAAAACTATTATAAGTTGGACTGATCTTAAAAGTTCTTTGTCAGCCATGACATTGTCTGTGTATACAAAGGCTTTTGATTTCTTTGTGTAGGTATCAACTTTACATAAATCTCTTACGAGTTCCAATAGTCTTGTAATAGAGTCTTTTGGTTCCTTTACAGGTAGGATTATGTCATCTGCGAACAAGATAATTTGATTTCCTCCTTTCTAATTTATATCCCTGATTCCTTGCCTAATGGCTCTGACTAAAACTTCCAGAACTATATTGAATAGCAATAGTGGGCATCCTTGTCTGGTTCCTGTTTTTAGTAGAAATGCTTCCAACTTTTCAAACTTTCCCCCATTTAATAGGATGCTGGCTGTGAGTTTGTTATATATTACCTTGATTGTGTTGAGGAATGTTCCTTCTATACCTAATTTGCTTAAGGTTTTTATCATGAAAGGATATTGTATTTTATCAAATGCTTTCTCTGCATCTATTGAGATTATCATATGGTTTTTGTTCTTCACTTTGTTAACATGATGTATTACATTGATTGATTTGTGAGTGTTGAACCATCCTGCCCTCCAGGGATAAATCCCACTTGGTCAAGGTGAATGATCTTTCTGATATGTTTTTGAATTCAGTTAGCTAGTATTTTGTTGAGGATTTTGCATCTATGTTCATAAGTGATATTCGTCTTCTAAAAATTAGGGAAAATTAGGGAAGAACCATTTTTTTTACACCTGTCTCAGTCTGTTGTGTGTTGCTATAACAGAATACGAAGACTGAATGATTTATAAATAATAAAGATTCATTTTGCTTCATGACTCTGGAGACTGGAAAGTACAAGAGCATGGCATCAGTGAGGGCCTTGTGCTGCTTCAACTCATGGCAGAAAGCAGAAAGGCAAGCAGGTGTACATAGAAGAACACAAGAACAGAATGAATGGCTTTGCTTTGCAACAGCCCCCTCTTGGAGTAACTAATTCAGTCCCATGAGAGCAGGAACTCACTGGAGAAAGGCATGAATGCTTATGTGAGTACTCTACCCCAAAGGTCCAGGCACCTCTCACTGAGCCCCACCTCCTCACGCTGATGCCCTGAAGAGTGCTTGTTCTGGACATGATGATCCATTTCTCTCTCAACTAAAAATTACCCCAAGTCTCTTTCTTGAGAACCCCAAAGTCCCATTCTTTATGATTTTGACTCAGAATCCAACAGTTTGTCACCTAAACCAGACTGAATTAGAGATGAAGCTCCTTGGATATGGCATCCTAAGTTTATGAGGAGGACTTAAGAAGTTTTTGGAAAAATAGAATTAGAAGACAGTTTTATTTTGTTGCAGGATACTTCTTGAAACCCATGTACAGTTTTTTTCATTATATGCATTCCCAGGAACTTTCTGAAGACTTCTCATAGTTCTCAATCTGAAGACCTTCATCTAAGGACATAAGTCATAGGACTCAGCCACATGCCATGGAAAAAGGCAAGATGGTGATGTGATAACTGCAACATCTGCCTCCGTGGGGCAGGGGGGAGAGAGAAGACACACAGAAGCACTGGTTCCTAGCAATTTTGATATGCGGCTGGGCTCCTTATCATTGTCTCCTTGCCTAGGGCATGTGGCTGCTTCCTGGGAATGAGTCTCTGTCTCCTTGACATCTTTGATTCTGCCTTCTAAGTCATCCTTCCGTTTCCATAGAACAGATCAATTCCATTTGCAGGTGAACCGTTTTTGAGCCACATTCTTAGCATAGAAGTTCAGGGATCTAAACATGGTTTCCATTTGGCATCATCTCATTTAGTCTCACTGGCTGTGCTGCCACCCCTACAATTCCTTTAAAATGTATGTGGGTTTTCTATCCCATTTATTGCTGCTCACCACATCAGAGGATGGCACAGCCATGAATTTCTCTGAGACAGGCTCTTCTTTACTTTGTGTTTCCAAATAAGCTGCTATAGATTTTTAGAAGCTCTGTTATCTGGCACTGAGAGTCTGTGATATGTACTTTTAAGATTGTAAGGCAGGTACAGCCGCCGCCTTCAGTGCTGGCATACAATATGGGCACTGGTTTGAGTCCCAGCTGCTCCACTTCTGATCCAGCTCTCTGCTATGGCCTGGGGAAGCAGTGGAAGATGGCCCAAGTCTTTGGGCCCCTGCACCTGCATTGGAGACCTGGAAGAAGCTCCTGGATCCTGGCTTCGGATAGGTACACCTCCAGCCGTTCCAGACATCTGGGGGGTGAGCCAGCTGATGGAAGACCTTTCTCTCTCTCTCTCTCTCTCTCTCTCTCTCTCTCTCCCTCTCCCTCTCTCCCTCTCTCTGCCTTTGCCACTCTGTAACTCTTCCTTTCAAATAAATTAATTAATTTTAAAAAAGATTGTGAGGAGCCTTTGCTATGAAAGGTCTGCCAGACACCACCTGAAATACTTGTGAGACCTGAAGAAATGGTTTTGCAGTCAGACCTTTGATTTTTCCATGGGTCTACATTTCCCCCAGGTGATCTGCAAGATTTCATCTTTGCATTGAGAGCATCTCTTATTTCGGAATTTTCTCCTTTAGGCTAACAAATAGGTTCATTTTTGAGTCCAGAAGGCTGTGGCCTCTATAAATTTTATCTGTAGTCTCCTTGAGAATGGAGTTCCTTCTTTAGTCCGTGGAAGAGCTACCTGTGTGTATCTGAGTATGTGCACACTTTGTGATATGTAGATCTGTTCACAGTTCTGTCCAGATATGCTGTTTGGCAGATTCTTCAGTTTATTAAGCAGATTTTCTATGTTCGATACTGCTTCAAGTGACAGCTTTTGGCCACTATTTAATAAAAATAATTCTTCTTCCGGCTTCCAATATTTTCTGTTATTATGTCTACCAAAAATCTTCTTAAGGACTTTGTAGCTTCTGCCTCTGCTCAGCTCCAAAGTCAGTTCTCCACATTCTGTTTTTTTTCTTAACAGTAATACTACCTTTCCAGGTACAAAATTCTCTTTGAGTTACTGTGATTTCTGTCATGACAAATGACTCAAATTTAGTCATTTTATATATCAGGGATTGTGTATATCAGAAATTTTTGTGATTCTTTTCAATTTGAGAGAGAAAGAGAGAAAGAGAGAGAGAGAGAGAACGCATCACTTCACTCCCCAAATGCCCACAATAGTTGGAACTGACCAGGGCAGAAGCTGGGAGCTAGGAATTCAATCCAGTTCTTTTACAGAGGTGGGAGTGACCAGGGTGCTAGAGCCATCACCTGCCGCTTGCCAGGGTGCACATGAGCAGGGTGCTGGAATTGTGAGCACGGGTATGTAGGGTGGACGCCTTAACAAGTGGCTTACCTGCTGGGCCAAATGCCTGCCCCTGAATGTCAGAAATGTGGTCAGGACTTGGCTTGACAGTTTTTTGATGTCAGTGGAGGCCACTAGGTGGTACCTGACTTTGGCTGAGCTGGTCTCAAAGGCCCAAAATGACTTCGTATGCTGTCTGGTGCTTTGGCAGAGATGGCTGGGCCAGTTTGCTACTGTCCACTGGAATACACGTGTGATCTTTTGGCTTGGCAGCTGGATTCCATTAGGTGAGCGATTCTTAGTGGGTTGTGGCAGAGTGTAATCTTCTCCTCCAATGGAAATGTATCGATGTCTCTGCAGGGATTCTGTTGGCACCCAACTGGGAGGGGCAGTGGTTACTGCTAAACATCCTAGAATACACAAAACAGCCTCCCTCCTCCAGTAAAAAATTATCTGGCCCCCAGTGTCCATGGCATCATGGTGAAAAGCCTTGTGCTTAAGCGAGCATCCCTGAGAGAACCAGGCGGATGCTGCATGGCCTTTTCCAACCTAGCCTCAAAACATGTAGCATCAGATTCAGACCAGATTTAGAGGGAGAAGAATTAGACTCCACTTCTCGATAGTGGGTGGCGAAGTCACATTGCAGAAGAGCATGAGGGATGGGGATATCATCATAGCCATCTTTAGAGAATGCAATCTGCTGCAGGAGCTGTCAGCAAAACCTGCATTCTCTCTCGCCACGGAAAAGGCTAAGCATGGTGATTTAAGGATGCAGGAGGATCTGTCACTGTGGTTGGAGGGATAAGATGTAGTTTCCTGAAAGCATGACATTAAACCATTTTATAATGGCAAACCTTGAAAGAAGGGTCATGATTTGAGAACGGCAATGGAGAAGAGAATATTCTTTCCAGAGGAAGCAATAGAGGCATTGACTGACAATTGCAGGTCAGCAAACTATCGCCCTTGGGCTCTATCCAACCCGACATTTGTTTTGTACATAAAGCTTATTGGAACCCATCTATACCCATTGAGTAGTTGACCATAAAGCTTATTGGAACCCATCTATACCCATTGAGTAGTTGATCATAAAGACCCTATGTCCCAAGGATCTAAAATATTTACTGTCTGCCATTTTATGAAAATTACGCTGACCCTGGACTAGCTCTTAATTTTTTGGTTAGTCAATAAATATTTGCTATGTGCATGCTATGTGCCAAATATCATATCCTGTGTTTTGTTTGTGATGATGGGATAAGCAGGTGTCACTTTCTTCATGGGTGGTGGTTTTCATAGTTTGCTTCTTTGGGAGTTAGGAAGAAAATAACAAGATCCTGTATTTGAGAATATTACAAGTACTTAAGAGTGACCTGGGAAGCCTTTATCAAGATGAAAACCCATCAGGCAAGATTTGCCAAATGAGAACAAGGCCACCATGGGTTGTGAATAGGAGAGATAAGAGTTATCAGGGGAGAGGAGGGTGTGCACAATGTTCCTAACCAGTGAGGAACTTGATCTGAGAGAAAAAGTGAAGGGTGGCCTGTGTCGGAGTCACAGGCACAGCGTGCAAAGTGCAACCTGTGGCACAAGGTGAATATGAAGAGCAGAGAGGACTGAAGACTCTTAAAGGCCACAGAAAAGATAGTCAAGTTTAACATGAAACCCATTGGGAATATTAAGGAGAGTGGAAAAAAGTTGTTTTCATTAAAAAAAAAAAGAAAAGAAAACTGGCTTCTGGGTGGGGTTGGATAAGACAGGGCCTAAGAGACTGGTAAAAGAGCTCACAGAGGTTTTAGGCAAGAAACACTAGTGCCATGATCCAGAGCTTGTGTTTCTGATCACTTACTGCACCTGTGCATCACCTTGGGCTCTTGTTCAAGAGCAGACACTGGTTCAGTAGATGTGGGAGGGGCCAAGATGAGCTGCTCCTGTCCATCAGACCATGCACCAGCAAGGGTCCAGAGGTAGAGACTTCTAAAGCAAGGTTGTAAGAACACCACTGGAATCATTCATTTTACCAACCCTTTTTCAAGATCAGAAGTCTGAGAGTAAGTTTTCAACACAAAGTCATGCCAAAGAGAAAATCCGATCTGGGAACTTTAAACCAATGTGAAAAATTCAATATTGAGTGAGAATAGCTTTGGGGAGCTTCAGATATGGGACAGACCCGGTAGCTAGAGTTTGAGAAAATCATGAAATTCCAGCCAGTTAATGAAGAAGCACCAAAGCAATGATCGATTTTATTAATGTTTCTAATAAGATTTTATTGAGTGAAGCAAAGTGAAGCAGAAATAGCCTTGCCTTCAAAGAGATTTAGTCTGTCTGTGAGTGGATAGACATGGTGTCTTAGTATGTGGTGGTAAGGATTCCCAGTTATAGTCAATTTATGGGCTTGTGGAAGGGAGACACTGTTGGAGTGCAAGGAAGAACCTCTGAAATGATCTTCAAAGAGCTAGAGAACAAAGAAAGGAGAGGATGTTCCAGGGAGAGGGGATGGCCAGGATTTAGGGAGAATCCAATGGGAAATACCTGCCACTTTTTCCAATATAACACTCGCAGCCCTGGCTGTCAGAACAGATCTTATCAGACTTTCAACTGATGTACAGTGTGTATAGCACCATTGATTCTAGTGAATTCAAACTAACAAGAATTGCATAAACTGTTAGTATGGCTTGAGAATAGTAGAAATGAAGAGAAAAGAAAAGATTGCCAAGAACAATAACTAATATCTCATAGGAGCTATGGGTGAAACTCTGTGAGCCCAAAGAAGGGAATCTAAGCAGTTCCAATACCTTACCTGAAGTTCCTCTGCTCATGAGTAAAACAAACAAAATGCCAGTCTAGCTCACCACTGCAGAAACACCTCTGCTAGAACTTGTGGATTATGTAGAGACAAAATCAATGTCCCTAAAACAATCAGAGAGGGATACAAACCTCTATGTTGCAATCACAAGCTAGATCACAGTGCAGTTTCAAAGTGAAAATTGCTTCTTCATTTTTCATATGATTATAAAAACCAATGGTTTCCTGTCTGTGAAACAATTCAGACATTCAGGATTATATTGTGTAATAGATGAACATTCCTTATGATCTCACCATTCTGCCCAATGCCAGGAACAGTCACCTATCACTACTTTTGTGGTTTAGGCATGTACATGCACCATCTCACAAAAAGAAAGCAGCATTTAAAAAGTTGAACCTACTGTGTGTGTGTGTGTGTGTGTAATGTTATGTAAGCTGTTAGTCCCCTGCACATACCATGGGGCTATTTGCAGGTGAAACTGCACTTGCATTCTTCTAAATCTCTGGCAAGAATGTTTCTAGTTCTTTGAGGTCTGTAGACAATTTCTTGCCTACTTTGTGGCCTCTAGCTCCATGGCCAAAACACAGTCACCCAGAGGCAGTAACATCAGCCAAGGTCTTATTTTTTAATTCCCTGCCTTTAATCATTAGTGCCGCTTCCTAGCACATTGCTTCATCATCTTCAAAATAATTCTAGCTACCTCAGGTTTATTTAGGTGAATTATCTGTGATAAACTCCCTCAGTTGAGGTTTGATCACTTCTGACAAATGGATACAGCATCACCAGGACAGTCAAGGTATAGGACACTTCCAATGTCCCCAAGAATACCTGTTTCCTCTTTGCATTAGATACCCTGTGCCCAATTGTAGTTCCAAGCAACCTGTAATCTGCTTCCAGTCCCTAGAATATGGCCTTTGCAAAAATGTCATAAGAAGAGATCATAAATTACACCATCTTTTGCATCTGTCTGTATTCACTTGGCCTGTTGCTTTTGTACCTTATGCATGTTTTTGCATTTGACAGCAGCTTGGGTGTTTTTCTGCTGAGTAGGGTTTTGTTGTATCAATAAACTAGTTTGTTTACCCATTTACCAGCTGATCAGTACTTGGACACATTGTCTCCTTTGGCCATTATAAATAAAGTTTTGATGTAGACATTGTATGGATGTATTTTATATGAGGGAACTTCAAAAAGCTCATGGTTGGGACCAGCACTGTGGCATAGTGGTTAAGGCTGCCACCTGTAGTGCCAGCATGCCATATGGGCACCGGTTCTAGTCCCAGCTGTTCCACTTCTGATTCAGCTCTCTGCTATGGTCTGGGAAAGCAGTAGAAGATGGCCCAAGTCCTTGAACTCCTGCACCCATGTGGGAGACCTGAAAGAAGCTCCTGGCTCCTGGCTTCAGATCAGTGCAGCTCCAGCCATTGCGGCCATCTGGGGAGTGAACCAGTGGATTCTCCCCCTCTCTCTGCCTCTGTCTCTCTGTAACTCTATCTTTCAAATAAATAAATAAAACTTTTTTAAAAAAGTTCATGAAAATATATAATTATTATTTTGGTGCAGAAAATGTTGAAATTTATGCATAATTTTTTCATAATATGCTTCTTTCTTGAACTATCTGAAAACCTTTCATGTGTATGAAGTTCAATTTTTTTCTCCAATATATGCTTTTGGTTTCACTTCATGAATGTTTCGATGACCTTTTGTGTCTCCATTATATAAATGGCCAGAGATGGACTGGTTGGGTCTCATGGCAGGTATATGTCTACCTGTGGAAGAAGTTGCCCAGCCATGCTGCAGAGTGACTGCATGTTTTGCCTTCTAGATCCTCAGCAACACTTGATAAAGTCAGTCTCTGATCTTAGCCATTCTGTTCACATTCAGTATTATCTCCTTGTAACCTTATTTTGCCATGTTCCTGATGACTCACGATGCAGAGCATATATATTTCCATGTGCATATTTCCTTTGGAGAAATAAGTTTATTATTTCTAAAAATTGGATGCATCTTATCATTGAGTTGTAAGTTTTCTTCTTAGATACCTGACACACGTCTGAGACTGGGAATGCGCGAGTGGGATCCTGTCCCCTGACTGTGGGCTGCTGTGCTCTGTTTTGCTTTCTCCCACTCCACTTGCTGGAGACCTGGTGGAAAAGTGTGGCTGAATGGAGGTTCCTCCCTAGGTGCTGGAGCTCCTGGGGACTCTCACTGTCCTGCTGGACCACACGTGGCCTTCCATACTTTGCTAAAATTCCACGTTATTTTCCTTCTTGTCTACTTTTGTAACAGCCACTTCTAGGGTCCCACGCTCAGCAAAGAGGAAACCCTTCTGATGTCCTCTCTCCCTGGAGGGCAGAAATGATCTGGTGACTGCAAGTCTCTTAGAAGCTGACTTTTCATTGTTGTTGTTAAATAGGTTGTTGGCGATTAACTAGCTATTTTCTTGTGGTGGAAATCAGTACAACATCTTCCTGCTGCTTTCTGTATCTTAAGCAGAAGAGGGGATGCCCCCATCTTCACTCAACATGACAGAAAGTCTCCTTTGCTGGTGCTCGTGAGTTCGTCAGCACTTCTAGCCCAGGGAGCCCGTTGTGCCCTGGTCTTCTGGAGACTGGAGGCTTGGAGTTAGGTATATCTGTCGGCTTCCTCGTGCATGATCCAGATGCCAGGGCCCAAAGCATTTCTGCTCAGTTGTCACCTGCTCCTTGCCAACACTGCAGGGACAGTCTCTTTCTCCCATTCTTACTAAGGGTTTTTCATGAAGCCCCCAAGCCTGACAGCTCCCCTGGCCTATTTCACTCTTCAGTTCTTTACAGCTCTGCCCTCTGGAAATGCAGCCCTTGTTCTGTTGGGTTTTTTTGTTTTTTTGTTTTTGTTTTTGTTTTTTTTTTTGACAGGCAGAGTGGACAGTGAGAGAGAGACAGAGAGAAAGGTCTTCCTTTTCCATTGGTTCACCCCCCAATGGCTGCTGTGGCTGGTGCACCACGCTGATGCAAAGCCAGGAGCCAAGTGTTTCTCCTGGTCTCCCATGAAGGTTCAGGGCCCAAGGACTTGGGCCATCCTCCACTGCACTCCCGGGCCACAGCAGAGAGCTGGACTGGTGGACTGGAAGAGGAGAGCAACCAGGACAGAATCTGGCACCCTGACTGGGACTAGAACCCGGTATGCTGGCACCACAGGTGGAGGATTAGCCTATTGAGCCACAGTGCCGGCCCTTGATGGGCTTGTTTTAAGATAGTATAGCTTTCATCAAATGCTCGATTCCCTTTGCAGATGGACTTGGCTGAGAGAGAGACGTCCAGTCCTCCCCCTAGCACAGTGAGTCCCCCCATCCTGTACGGAGTGGTTCCAGCCATTTCTTAGCAGGTATATATAGACTTGGTGCAGTGTATATAGCCTTGGTGCAGTGTATATAGCCTTGGTGCAGTGTATATAGACTTGATGCAGGTGTATATAGACTTGGTGCTGACTGCCAACTTCTGTGATTCTTAACCTCCAAAGCCTTGCCTTAGTGGCAGCGATATGCTGGAATTCCCCAAAGGAACTTGCAAATTAAACCTTACTTTCAGGAACCCTGGCTACCAGTGTCAGCGCTGTACCCTCAGAGGTTTAGATTCTCTTTCTGAGATGCTGCATTTGTGTCTAAAACATGTTATCCTTGCTTTTAGCCAAAGCTAATACTTGCAGTCAACTGTCTGCCATCAGGGCTGGCTGAATGGTCAATCAAACTGACTCATGACAGGAGCCTCCCCTTCACCCCATCCCCATCTAGCACAGTGATCCCTTGAAATGCACACTGTGCCCATTTTGTTTTCCAGTGCAAATGGACAAGGGAGCAAAATACAATACAGGGCTTATTATGCACTTGATAATAACCCCCCATGGCCATCATTCCTGAAGCCTGTGTCCCGACAGGCCACCTACACTCAGCTGACACAGTCGCTGGCTGCTGAGGGTGCGGTTCACATGGGACTTCAGCGACGGCCCTGGGGTCAGACACTCAGGGTCATAACAACGTCACCTCACGTGCTCTCTTACCTGAGACAAGTTGTGCACTCCACTCAGCTCTGAAAGTATAACAGACAATTTGAGTAAAGTAACCTCTTCCCTCCCTCCCTCCCTCCCTCCCTCCCTCCCTTTCTTCCTTCCTTCCATCCTCTCTCCAGGAATTGGCAAGGCTGCATATGAGGGGTCTTCAAAAAAAGTTCATGGAAAAAAAAAAAAAACTATGCATGGATTCCATTTTTTGCACCAAAATAAACTTCTCTTTTAATCCCATTTTCCATGAATTTTTCCAGGTTACCTGATGTATGACACAGGTCTTATTCCATCTCTGAGCTGTAAGGCAGTTGGATTCTCTCCTCTCATCATCTTCCATCCCCAAGAAGAGACAATGGCACCACCCCTAGGTCACAGATCACAAAGCTCTATCTTCCAAAAGAGGCCTGACCCACTTAGGGTTAATAGCCCTGCCTTTCTTAAGGCAGGCCACAGAGTCCCAAATCCCTGTAACTTCCAACATGAAGAACACCCCGCTTAACTCAGGAAATACATTTTCCTGAGGCCAGTGATTTATGAAATCTATTCTCTGATTGGCTGATCTCCTGAAGAGTTGTTTGTCATAATCAGATTTGGAAAGCATACATCTCCTTCCAAGTGATGATTGTGCCGTCACCTCTGGCTCTACCCACGTTTCTGGCCCGGTCAGGGCAGATCACAGCCATGAATGAAAACCATAGCTGTCTTATCAAATACAAGCAGTGCTCGTTTAGTTTAACAGTGCTGGAAATTAGTTTTTCAGGCACTGATCTTGACAAGTCAGCTGTCAAAAGTGGGTGTTTGTGGCTATAAATTCATCGATCCCATAAACATCGTTCTGTCTGCAATGTACAAGAAGTCAGAGTAGACGCACATGTGTACAAATGGGACGCTCTGGAGCCGTATGACGAAGTGTCAGGACTTCCGTGGGTAAAAGGTTTTCCTGGCTTCCCGTTTATCAAGCCTCTCTGCTCCATTAGGCTTTTATTGACTGAAACATTTTCTGTGGCATTGCAAGCAGGCAGCACCAGTGTTCTTGGGACACAGGTGAGGGCACAATCTCTCCTAATGTTGCCTGCTGTGTGGTTGGGAATACATTTAAAGGCTGCATTACAAACAAAAATTTCCACTGGATTCCCTCCTCTGAATTATGCTGTTCTCTGTCCTGTTCCAATATAATGGGTGCTCAGAGGGATGGCTTCATTCAGAAATGATGCAGGTTGATTAGTCTTTAGAACTGGGTGAGAGCACAGAACTTCCTGGAAGCAGGAAGATTCGCGCAGCCTGGGGCGCTCAGCTTCGTCCAGATGTGAGGGAATAATAAAGTCTCCTGCCCAACGTGCAGTATCCCGAATCCGGGAACACAGCTGCACTTTGATGTGTTGGAAAGGCAGAATTTGGGTTTTGCTTTGAAGTAGTTTTTCTTTCTTTGTCAGGGTGCAGGATGCCCAACGGCCAGGTAGAGAGATGCTTGCATTGAAACAGAACAAAAAATAACTAAGTCCCGAGCACTTTCAGACAAAAAGATAAGGATGATGACAGCTTTAGAGGAACCTTTTTTTTTTTTCCACCTCTCATCAAATTCCACTTTTTTTTTTTTTTTGACAGGCAGAGTGGACAGTGAGAGAGAGAGACCGAGAGAAAGGTCTTCTTTTATTCCATTGGTTCACCCACCAATGGCCACTGCGGCTGGCACACCACGCTGATCTGAAGCCAGGAACCAGGTGTTTCTCCTTGTCTCCCATGCCAGTGCAGGGCCCAAGCACTTGGGCCATCCTCTACTGCCTTCCCGGGCCACAGCAGAGAGCTGGACAGGAAGAGGAGCGACCAGGACAGAATCCGGCACCCCGACCAGGACTAGAACCCCGGGGTGCCGGCGCCACAGGTGGAGGATTAGCCTATTGAGCTGCGGTGCCAGCCCCACTTTATTTTAAAAGCCGCTCTTGCATCAGGGTCGTCTGAATATTAACTGAGATGCTTTGGTGCTGTCATTCTTAGTGGAAAAACGTTGCCTGTCCTCACACATCTAGGTTTCAGCTCTGACTGCCTCCCTATCCCTGCTGCAACAGGTTTATGGAGCCTTTCTCCAGTGTGGAGGGGTCTTAAATAAGAGATGCTGGTTGAATCTGCAGTAGGAGTGCACCCCCAGGCCACAGCTCCTTGGGGCCAGAGCACTGATTTTGTGAGTTCTGACTCTCATGTTGGCCTTGGGGTACTGGCAGATCACTTGACTCCTTTTGTACCCTTGACATTTGCCTCTCGTAGAAGTGCATGTGATAAAGGTTTTGTTTAATCACCTATGCCAGTTATTTTTTATCCAAGGCTTATTTTCCTTCTTGTGAAAGGAATGAGAAACTTGTTAAAACCCAGAGGAGCATAAAGAAGGGAATGATGGTTATTCCTAATTCCACCGACCACGTGTAACACATGCTTCCTGTATCTTATTTTAACATATCCTTTCCTCCTTTTACTATTGCTTTTGTTTTATTTTTTTAAGCACCATTAAGGCTACAGGACATGCGGTTTTACAATCTGCTTCTTTACTTTGTGTTTCTTAATTAAGCTATTTTATAATAGATTATTTCAAAATTCTTTTCTCCTGTGAACAGCCCCTCAACTTGGTAAGCATGGGAGATGGTTTTCTTCCATTTTATAGATAAGAAAATGGAATTTCGGAGCAGTTTAATTAATTGAACAAATATTTGTGGACTTGCCTTCGCTGTTTCTAATGCTGTGCTTCCCAGGGAAGGGTCGAGAGCAAGGAGCAGAGATCTGCAGGCTCACACACACCTACTTATTCCCAGCTTCCCGTTTCCTTCCCCAAAGCTACACAAGTGTTAGAAGCAAATCTTGGAGAGAAGGATGTGGTGTTTGGTGCATGGTGGACAGGAATGAACAAGGCACGTCTGAGCTGCAGAGCCTGAGAGACCAGATGGCTTAGGAAGATGGGGTTTTGACCCAGAGAACAGAGCAAGGAAGCTGGGTCCCACAGCTGCCTCACAGACTCAGCCCCAGAGATGATTTCTACTGCAGGTTGAGTGACACATTCATTAGTCATAATCAGTGTGGTCAGTGTGATACAGTAATGTTAACGCCTCAACGACAGAGAGTGGGGCATATGGACATCTCTGCACGACTTCTACAACTTTTCTGTAAATCCAAACTACTCCAAAGTGAAAGCTTGTTTGCAAAAAAAACCACGGATGATTAAGGGGTGGGCGTTTGGCCTAGTCACTGAGATATTGGTGAAGATGCCTGCATCCCATATTGGAGTGAGTGGGTTCGAGACCTGACCCTGGCTCCTGACTCCAGCTTCCTGCTAATGCAGACCCCGGGAGGTGGTGGTGATGGATCATATGACTGGGTCCCTGCCACCCCAGTGGGCGACCAGACTGATCCCAGGTCGGAGCTTTTGTGAGCATCTGGGGTGTGAACCAATGAATGAATTTTCTCTCTCAAGTAAATACTTAATTCAAATCATTACGTGTTTACCAGATCCCGAGGAAGAGAACTGGCACTCCAGACAGAAGGAGCTGAAGCCCAGGTCAGGGGGGAAGACGGTGTGCTGTAGCTGTACAAAGTGAAGTGAGGCTGAGGACCATGGCTGGGCCAGGATTGGGAAGACCTCTCTTTAACTGGCATAGTTCGTGTTTGAGTTTGCTTCCTGCAAAGGCACCCACCAGCATAGCTGAAAGCTGGAAGAGAAAGAGAGGGAGGGTGGGTTAATGAGACCAGTGAGGAGGCTGTTGGAAGGTTGAGGCAGAGGAGCTGCCACCTGGAGCCAGGCAGTGGCTGGAAACTTCTTAGAGCTGAGCTAGCACCCTGGCAGCATAGGGCTCCATGCCAACGCCTTCTTCCTGCTTCCATTTTCCATCATGCCTGATGCAATCCTGGTAGACAGGCAGGTAAAGCCTGGCTGATCAAGCACAGCCCTGCTTCTTTTACTTGTCTAAACCAGATCAGCAAGGGGCCAGCATGCTCCTTCCTTGTGCAGGAGTCAGGGGTGGGACATATTTGGTACCAGGTGTTAGGAACTCAGATCCTGGCATGGGACAGTGCGTCCAGACTCTGAACTCGGAAGCCAGGATTAAGAAACAACCACCTCCACTATCAACTTGTGAGCCATTGAGATGCTCAAGGAGACCTTCAGAACTCCACCCAGGCTTGGAAGAGTAGCAGAACACACATGAGGGTTAAGCAGCTCCAGTACCTGGACTGAGCAGTTAGGGGGTGCACACCATTATGTCATGGTGAACACACACCATCCCTGCCCCCTGAGTCCCCACTGAGGTATCCAAAGAAGGCAGAGAATCAATCCCTTTGCTCTCCTCCTCGGAATGTGTCGTCTTCCCTCTGACTGTCACTGTAATCCAGCTGCAGGGATCAACTTGAGGTCTTAGGACTCTTTCTTCAGAACAGTGGAGAAGCATCCCTGTTTCCTTCCCACCGTACCAGTTCCCAGAGTCTAGTGTCATCACCATCTTGATGTCCTCGACCAGAGTTCTGGGTAGATCTTAACTTGCTTTCATTGGAATGCCTTCCGAAATAATCTGGTGGTTGGGGGCAGGCAGAGCTCTTCAGTGTGCATGGCCACACTCTTAACTAAAATCGCATTCGTCACTGCTAGACATCCTGCAAGGAGAGAGCTGTTTTGGTAGGTGTCATGTCCAAAGTGACAGTAGGAATGGTCATTGAGGTTCTGGACCTCATAGCCAGGGCTCAGTGTGCAGACCCTGCAGCCAGTGCCAGAGCTGTGGGTGGTGCTGCGAGAGTACTCGTGTCCTCCTGTGGAGATGCTGATGGCTCCACTAGGTCCTGCAGTGTCAGAGGAGTATTTCTGCTGCTCAGGTCAACTAGGGGTCTTTGGGGTCTTCCCTGGCAAAGAGTAGGCACTGTGCATGGCTGTCTAATCCTTACATAAATGGTGATCCATGGAGCAGCAGCAAGCAGCAGCACCCAGGAGCTTGTTAGACAGAAATAATCTCCAAGGCTAGAATCAGAAAGTGCACCTGAACCCCCTGAGTGATTTATCTGTGCATCACAGTTTGAGAATTACTGGTTCAACCTACAGTAGTGGCTCACAATCCTGGCTGTGTGTAGCCACCATATCTAGACCACAATATCTAAATCACTTAGATCAGAATCTCTGGAGGTGGGGTCCAGCCTTCAGGGTATCAAAGAGCTCCCTGAGAGATCCTACTATGCAGCCAAGCCAAGGATTCCAGAAGGGCATGACAGGACCGTTCCAAAGGCATGGATATTACCCTAAGGCTCTGATTTAGTTGCTTGGAAGTGAGGCCAGTATGTTCTGTATTTTCTCTCACCTGTCTCCAGTTTATAGTTGAGAATCATTGACCAGACAAAGAGGTGGCCATTTTTGCTCAGGCCCTGCAGGGATGCAGGGCTGAGGAGAGCAGTCCGGGAAACAACTGTGTCTCCTCTGTTGTTTCCGAGCGACGGCAGAGTCTTCACCACCTTAGGGTGCCTGGCACAGTTGCATTGAGCCACTGCACATACCCAGGAAGTGCAGAAGGATGTGGCACACACACAGAATATTTGTTGTGCTCTCCCCCTCTGCTGCCTATCTGATGGCATTTACACTACAGAGAAAACATGCAGAGAGCTCCTGGCCCTGTTTGCAGTAGGCACCGGGGTGCAAGAGAAGCTGCACACTTGGGCTTTTGTTACTTGCTTTACTGCTGAGCCCCAGCCTGCCTGTGGCGGTGGCAATTTAAGTCCCTGTGGCCCAAGAAAGTCAAAGGAGTGATTAAAGAAAGAGGAGACTTTGTGGGAGACAAAGTGACACAGCCTCTGTGTGCAGACAGAACACAATTGGGACATAAACAATTGTCCTAGTGACAAGCTCTTCCCAACTGCTTGCATTTTGGGGATACCAGCAGTCCCAGTGGCCTGGGTGAGCTGATGGAGGCAATGGACCTCTCTGTTCTCCTTTACAACTGCAGGATGGATCTGGGTCTCTGGGAAGCCCACAGGGCTGCTGCCCACCTCCCTGCCTGACTCAGGTTCCCAGTTTAGGAAACGTGTTCCTAAGGTATGAGCAGATGCCTGTCTCATGTGTCTGTGTCTCACACTCCCTCTTCTCCACAGTTGGCAATGTAGGACTCGGAGAAAGGCCTGAATGGCAGCCTACAGGAGAGGCCCATGGGCAGCTGCCTCCAAGGACTGACTCTCAAAGTGGTGACTGTCTTGGTAGAATCACAGGGATATTCTGGAAGCTTAAGGCTGCTGTCTGTTTAGGGCTGTGTTTGGAGAGAAAGGGGATCTTGAGGAGCAAACTGAGCCTTTCATTCAAATAACTGTGTGAAAGGGTAAGACTCCAAGGGAGGTCCCTAAACTGCTCTAGAGCAGGGGCCCTGCATCCCGATCCACCACTGACCTCAAGAGGGCGCTCTGCCACTCCTTTGCTCCTTGGGCGTCAACAGGGTCTTGACCGACTGGCTGCTGGTCTTCAGTGAGTGGTGCTGGCAGCCATGATCCCCAGAAAGGTGCTGGTAGGATGAAGTTCTTTCAGCCCCCAGCACTCTGGGTGGCCCACATGACACAAACTTCCTGAAGCCCACTTGCTAGTTCCTTGTTCCAGCATCTTTGTCCTGGAATCATAGACTTTTGCATTTCTAAGAGACTTCAGATTTACCCCTTACTAGCTGGGTTGGACATGGGCCAGATGTTCCCCTCTGTCCCAGCAGGCCCAGAAGCCCCTGGTGTTTCTGCAGACTCTGAATGTGCCTCGTATCTTATTTTCCCGACAGTGCTAAATTAATGAGATGTAGGCCCTGCCACCCTTTGCCCAAAGCTCCTTCTTGTTCTGTTTCCTGCAAGAAGGAAGGGGAGTGGGGGGGGGAGAGGCTGGGCTGCCTTCCAGGGGGCCACCTGCTCCACACATGACACAGCACAAAATGTGTGGGTGTGCACACAGCACAGCTTTGGGCTCAGAACCTGTGGATTTTAACTCGAGCCTACCCTTTCACTTACAGCATGACCTTGGCTGGTTCATCAGCATCTATTTTCTAGTACAAGCTGATAGATAAAATACAGTCTTCTCTCAATTTAATATCTCAGATCTTTATTGCCATTTATTATCCTGGATGAGAATTGTCACATGTCTTATGTAGGTCTCCTAAAATTATGATATTTCCTAAGATCAGAGTGTGTTACAAATGAAAGTAGGAAAACGAGGGCTGTTATTCTATGAGCTGGGGTTTGGGCACAGCCTGTGATGACGTCACACAGGACAGGTAAATTTGCATGGCTGTGTGTTGACCTGCTGATTGGGGTGATTGTGCTGCACACTGTTCCGTGATTGCCCATAAACTGCTTTTAGAAAAGGGCAGAGGAGTTCAGCCTCCAGGTCGAAATTGGGTAAATACTAACAATTCAAGTTAGGATTCCTAGATGGGTCTGTCAGACCGTACCCAAGATGTGGGTGTTAATGAAGATCGTTCGTTCTGCTGTTCCCAGGAAGAACCTTTCGTGATGGTGGCTGAGAACATCCTTGGGCAGCCTAAGCATTACAAAGGGTTCTCCATCGATGTCCTGGACGTGCTGGCCAAGGCTTTGGGCTTTAAGTATGAGATTTACCAGGCCCCCGATGGCAGGTACGGTCACCAGCTCCACAACACCTCCTGGAATGGGATGATCGGGGAGCTTATCAGCAAGGTAGGTCCCACAAGCTGGTTCATGACAAGGGGTCCCCTGGTGTGCCCCTGGGTGGCCTTGCAACTTGGCCATTATGCTGTTGGTCCAGCTAAACAGTCCAGTTACCCTCCTCTGCACCTGTGACTGCTCTGTTACCTTCTCCTCCCCCAGCGCTCTATGTCTCCCTCCCTAACCATTGCTCTCAGCCCTTGCAAGCTCATCCACCATGCCTACCCTGTAGCACTCCTGTCAGGAGACCCACCCCCCTTTCTGGGGCTGAAACAGGAACCTAGTGCCCACCAGGGGCACTGGGAGTGCCCTTTCTCCTCTTGCCCGGAGACCACAGCAGATTACATGCATGCTGCCACTTGCGTAAGCATGAGTGTGTGTGACTGTTCTGCATGGCCGTGTGTCTGTGGTGTGACATCCCCAGCCCTGCATACTTGTTTCAGATCTTTACCTTTTGTCCCTCCTGTAGCACCTGTGTCCTCATGGGAACTCGGGGCTTGAGGCCAGTCTCTCTCATCCCCAGCCTTGCGTCTGGATTCTAGGGACCTGACAATCTTTTCCCCACAGTCACTTCTGACAGTGGCATTGGACTCATTCTTTTGACACACACACGTTGACAATTGTGTACTGTGCTGTAGAAAGCGCTGGACTCGCAGTGTGTAGACTCCCTGCTCCCATGCACCTTGCTAGTATCTCACATTAGTCACTGTAACTGTCATGCCTGCCCTCCCCAACCCGGACCACAGCTTGTTTTGCTTTGGACTCTTTGGGGTCTTTACTCCCCAAACACTGGCTCTTTGCTTTTTAAATGTATCAAGGTAGGCACTAGGCATGGGATCACTCCAATTTCCCTTTATCTTTTCTGAGAAACAAATTTGTTGTGGGGAAATTCAAATACTACATAAGTTAGCCATTTTAGATGTCAACGCAATGATTTGAGTAACTGTACTGAGTGTGTAACCATCTCTGTAATCTACTTTGAGAGCTCTGCTATAATCCCACTGCAGGCTCCCATACCGATTTAAAGTTACTGCCATTCCCGCCCCCAGCCCAAGGCAACCACTAATCTACTTTCCATCTCTGCTGAGTTGCGGTTGTGACATTTCATACAAATACACTCATGCAATATATGGTCTCTTGCCTCTGGCTCTTCCACTTAGCCCATGCATTTGAGTCTATCCTGCTCAGATGTTTTGGTGCCCACCTGGCACTGCAACCCCCCCTGCCTGGTACGTCCTCTGTGGCTGACCACACAGAGACCCTCTCTTCCCTTCATCCCTTGTGCATCCACGCTCCCAATGTCCTGTTGCATCCAAGCCCTGAATTGGTTCTGTTCTTTGCCTTCTTAACTCCAATAGCCAGGCTGCTGCATTCAAGTAGAGAAGAAAATCATGAATCTGTTAGATGAGGGTCTGAGCTTTGTTCTCCAACCTCAGCTGCGCCTCCGTGCAACTCAATTCCCAAAACTTACCCTTTGTGGGTCCCCTTGGCCACATCCCTCAAAGACCTCTTCCAAAGCTCTCCTAGAGCTCCCTAATGATCCTCCATCCTCCTCTTATATTGGGAGAAGGAAATTGAGACTTCTGGTCATGAAATTAATTTTTACTCCTTATAAAATGCCTACATATCTGCTGGCACCTGCCCTCCCCTCCATAGGGGAGTATTGCCCGCCCTGTCCTGCCATGGGGGGAGTGTCTCTCTCCTATCACCGGTCAACCCCTCCACCTCTGTCATGAGTTGATTCGCTAGTGTGTCCTGTAGACCTTACTTACCCTAGAGTGTAAACCTACCCTTAAATACACTCCAAACTCTCCCAACCCTAAGAGGCAACACCTGGATATTGGGTTTCTGGGTAGAGAGGCAAGAACCAGAGATGAAAAATCTGACAAGTGTAAGAGGAGTGCTTGAACGAAGTCCCCTCCCACATCTTGTGTCCTCTGTACTCTAGATGGTGTTGGATGTCGGTTTATCTGCACTTCTAAGCCACACATTCAATCTTGTAAAATCCTTTCCCCCACTTTGACACATGGGTCAAACCAGTGGTCAGGATTGGCTGTTCAAAAACTCACCATAATCACTGTTGATGCCTCCTACCTCGAGGTCCCAGAGCCAAGATAAAAGTGATGACCATGGCTCTCAGCACTCTAACAGCCATGGCAAACTAGACCACATTGCCCGCCTCCCTCTCCTCTAGGCAGTGAAGCTCCTAACCTCTCCCAGACATGGCAGCCTCATCTCCAGTCCAGGTCCATCCTAATGGAGCATTTTTCTGTTTTTACAATGAAGCCACTTTTGGAAGCAGAACTCTTAGGGGACATTTTGAGGTCATAGTAGGGCAAGTGCAGAGAAACCCTTCACAGTATGGTTTAGGTACAGGAAAAACCAGCTCATGTGTCTGCAGGCTGTGAGATAGGGAATGGTGGGAAACAGAAACCAGTAGATGACCCTTTATTCCTAGGGAGTTTTACTTTGCATATAAAACAATCCGGTCCCCGGCCAGTGCCATGGCTCACTAGGCTGATCCCCTGCCTTCGGCGCCGGCACCCCGGGTTCTAGTCCTGGTTGGGGCACTGGATTTTGTCCCGGTTGCTCCTCTTCCAGTCCAGCTCTCTGCTATGGCCTGGGAAGACAGTGGAGGTTGGTCCAAGTGCTTGGGCCCTGCATCCACATGGGAGACCAGGAGGAAGCACCTGGCTCCTGGCTTCGGATCAGTGCAGCACGCTGGCTGTAGCAGCCATTTTGGGGGTGAACCAACGGAAGGAAGACCTTTCTCTCTGTCTCTCTCTCTAACTCTGCCTGTCATAAAATAAATAAATAAATAAATAAATATTTAAAAAACCAATCCAGGCCCCAAATGTTAGCAGAAATCTCCATGGTTGAACAGCTCACCATCTAATTGCTGAAGTCTTTTAGAAAAGAGAGGGATCGATGTGGTGATGGTGTTTGGGGAAGCTGGGTGGAGACTGGCCCTGCTGTCTAGGGGAAATTTGGATAAGCCTGGAAGAAGAGAGGAGAGGCAACAGCAGACAGCGCAGTGTTGGACTTGACCTTATAGGGTGCAGAGCCGCAGGGTGTCAACCCTCAAATCCGCTTCCTCTGCACAGAAGCCCTGGAGGGGCGGGGGTGCGTGGACTGAGGAGCTGGTTTGCCTTTCAGAGAGCAGACGCGGCCATCTCCACCATCACCATCACCCCCGAGAGGGAGAGCGTCGTGGACTTCAGCAAGCGGTACATGGACTAATCAGTGGGGATCCTCATGAAGAAGCCGGAGGAGAAGTTCAGCATCTTCTCCCTGTTCGTGCCCTTTGACTTCGCGGTGTGGGCCTGCATCGCGGCTGCCATCCCTGTGGTGGGGGTGCTCATCTTTGTGCTGAACCGGATCCAGGCCGTGAGGGCGCAGAGTGCCGCCCAGCCGCAACCATCCGCCTCCGCCACCCTACACAGCGCCATCTGGATCGTGTACGGAGCCTTCGTGCAGCAAGGTACCTGCCTGTCTCCTGGCCTTGGTTAACCCTGAGGACCTGGAAGGACTTTTCCCTGTGGGCACTGTCCTTAGAAATAACTTCATCCAGTCATTTTAAATGCAATTCGATTTCATCTCTAGCACACTCCTAATATCACACTGCCCCAATTTCTCTATGTGATATCAGATTGAAACGGAATAAAATGATGACAAAGAACTCAACTTCAGATCCTGATTCTCCCCGTTATGTAAAATTAACTTTGGAGTTCTGCCTCGATCGTCTCTCCCCTCCCACCTTTGATTGCTAGGCACATGAGGTTGTCAGGAGAAACCCTGCATCTTGTTTAAATTTGCACTCATAATGGGGGAAAAATAATCCCGATTGTACTGCAGTCTGCTAGGCATTCTCCTCTGCTTGAGGGTTCTGCACTGTGCAATCTGGGGTGGAAAAGGACAAATTGCAAAGTTCCTAATGTGAGTCGTGGTCCTGTTTTTACCCTGGCGAAAGCTTTTCAAGGTTATATAAGGAGAATAAGTGGGCAGTGAGACGCTTTCCTCTGCTACCACCTAAGGGACCAAGGAGAAATAATTGGCCTGAAAGAGGCAACTTCTCCCCGAAAGTTACTTGCAATGATTTCTGAGAATCCTGGGGAAAAAGTCTTCTAGTGAGGGCTGAATATTAATAGAAGTCGTAGGGTCCATCTCATTCCTTGGTTGAAAAGAAAGCTCTGGAACCCTCTGGGTAGACGCTCAGCCTGTATTTACAAAATCTCTGAGTCTACTCTGTGTGGATTTGGAATCGGGGGTGGGGTGGGGGGTGGGGAGCCAGCTTGGTTTGCTGCCCTAGGAGTTCTCAGCTCGGTGAGAAGGTTTTGGCATTCAGAATTCTGTCCCCGGTGTTGTGGCAAGCTTCTTATCCCTGCGCAGCCCATCTGGACTCCTACATGTTCTGTGGTCCTTCATCCCATTCCAAGATCAGTAGCTGTAGATGCCGTGACCACTACCAGCACAGTTCCCCCCATGCAGTGGGCAGTCCCTTCCCTGGTCCTCTGGCCTGGCCACAGGGCAGAGCAGGTCTCTGGGGAAGGGAGTGAAGCTCCCTTCCATAAGGTAAGCCTGTTCCTTCTTCTAGATCTAGAGTGACGTCAGACATGGTACAAACCTGTCCAGGGCTCTCAGATTTTGTGGATAGAACCTGAGGGCACAGAGAGACTCAGATCCTGGATCTGCAGTCGGATGACTAGAATCTTTCATGCCCAGAGAAGAGTTTCATTCCTGTTGTATTTTGTTTCCTGTACAATTGCATAAATGTATAAATTCATATCTTTGAACTTTCAATGCTGCTTAAGAAAGTCAACAAATCAAACATTAAAATTAAATTAAATTTCCTCTGACATTTAAACTTGTTCACAGACATTTAAGCAAATTTTATCAATGTTTAGTTAAAATTAATTTAAGTCACAAGTCTAATATTTTTCAAATCTTCAAATACCTTAAAGTGATTTGAAACATGCCAATTATCACGAAGAATAGAAAACTTATTTCACTTACATTTCAAAAATTTTTGAAACCAGGACAGGCATTTGGCAAAGAGGTTAAGATGCTGTTTGGGATGCCCACATCCCATATTGAGGAGCCTGAGTTTGAGTCCTGGCTGCACTTCTGGTTTCAGCTTTCTGCTAATGTACATATACCCTGGGAGGCAGCAGGTGATGGCTCACGCACTTGGGTCTCTGCCACCCGCATGGGAGATCTGCATTGAGTTCCAGGCTCCAGGCTTTGGCCTGTCCCAGACTCAGTTACTGTGGGCGTTGTAGGAGTGAACCAGCAGATGGAGGATTCCTGCCCTTCATCACCCACCTCTCTCTGCCTTTTAAATAAAATGAAAATACATAAATGAAAACTTTAAAAATTATTGAAACCAAGGACTCAAATGCTGTCTTCATTTTTACAAAATGTGAAAATGATGGCCTAGAAGAATGAGTTCAGTATGGATGGATGCCTCTTGGAAATGCTTTTATTTTATGATCAGACTCGGAAATGCACATTGAGAATGTGATTGCTGAAGTGGCCACAGCACAGATCTATTCCACACTCACTGCATTCTCTATGGGCTTCCATATGACCCCTCAATTTAGTCCCAGCTAGGATTTTCTGAGTCCCTGCCTTCGGTATCTTCTGTAATCCATCCTGCTCCATCATCACACCCACTCTGCATTGTGGCTCTCCTCAAGCCAGCCATACTCAGTGAGCTTCTCAAAGAATTCAGATTCCTTGATCAGGGTTCAAGGTTAACTATGATATTATCTAGTCTGTATTAAACTGACCTTTTGACTGAGAGAATTGTAGATTCACATGCAATTGTAAGAGACAATACAGACGGTCTTCCAGGATCCTTTACCCAGTTTCACCCAGCGGAAATATTTTGAAAAGTTAGTATTGTACCACTGCCAGGGTACTGACATTGATAGAATTGATGGATTTTATTCAGGCTTTCCCTCCTGTACGCATCTGTGTACGTGTGTGTGCATTTTGGTCTGTATGTGTATCTGTGTTCATTTGGTTCTGTAGGTCTGTGTGTATGTGTGCACTTGATTCTGTGTCTCTGTGTGTGTATGTATGCATTTGGTTCTGCGTGTCTCTCTGTGCCTCTGTATGCATTTGGTTTCTGTGTGCATTTGGTGAGTAGCCACCTCCACAGCACAGACACCGAGCAGTGCTATCACCACAGGAATCCCTTGTGTCATCCCGTGATAACCATACTTGCCTCGTTCCCAGTTCTTGCCCTCTCTTTCCATCCCTAACCATGACAATCTGTAATTGTCCTCTAATTATAAGTTTATGCTTCCAATTGTGTTATATAAATGGGTCATATCTTTTGGCTTTGGCCCCTTTAGCATACATACATTTGTCCAGCTTATTGTGTGTATTAACAGTTCATTGCTTTGTATTGATGAGTGGTATCCTGTGTACCACAGTTTGTTTAGTCACCCATTGAAGGACATATGGGTTGTTTCCAGTTCTTGGTAATTATGAATAAAGCTGCTATGAACATTTGGGTACACATTTTTGTGTGAACATAAGTTTTCATTTACATGTGATAAATATGCAAGAGTGCAATTGCCGGGTCATATGGTAATTACATGTTGATTTTGGTTTTTTAAAAAACTATCCAACTGCCTTCCACAGTGGCCATACCATTTTACATTTCTGCCAGCAGTGAGGGAGTGGTCCAGCTTCTCTGCATCTCTGCCAGCACCTGGTGTTGTGACTGTCTTTCCTTGGACCATGCTGGTAGGTGTGCAGAGCTGTCTCGTGCGGGTCTCATTTTGCATCTCCCTAAGGATTAATGATGCGGAGACCATTTCCTGTGCTCATTCCCTATCTGTGCATCCTGTTCAGGGAAATAGCTGCTTTTGTCTTTTGTTCATTTTCCAATGAGAGTGATTGATGTTTACTGTTTGAATTTGGGAAGTTTTTTATGTAGTTTGGATACGTGTTGTCAGTGATTTGCAAATAAGTCCTACCATTCTAAGGGGTCTTTTCGACCCTTTAACAGAATCTTTACACAGAGAAGAGGTTTTAATTTTGATGAGGTTCAATTTAGAAACTTTTTTTTTTTTATGGATCCTGCTTTTGGTGTAAAATCTTTGCTTAGCCGGAGACTCTGAAGATTGTCTTGTGTTTTCTGCTCCTGCCTAAATCTTTTAAATTTTTGTAGTTTTACAATTCAGCAAACAATTAGTTTTGTATAAAGTTTGAGGCTTAGGTTTAGGTTGAAACCTCTCTCTCTCTCTCTCTCTCTCTCTCTCTCTGGTTGTCCAGTTCCTCGAGCACCACTTGTTGAAAATGCAATCCTCCAATGGATATACTGCATATGTGTGTGTGTGTGTGTGTGTGGCATACAACCCAATACATTGTGAAATGATGACCATAGTCAAGGAAAACATAGCCATCACTTCACATGGCCATCATGTGCGTGTGTGCTGAGAACATTTAAGATCTTAGGTTCTTAGTAAAAATTCCAGCTATACCTATAGCATTGCTAATGATTGCCACCAGTGCTTAGACCTTCAGAACTTACTCATCCTACGTAACTGAAACTTTTCCACCTTGCACCAAAACCTCACATTTCCCTCAGCCACCATTCTTTTCTCTGCTTTGACGAGTTCAGATTTTTTAGGTTGCACATATGAGTAAGATTGCGCAACCCTTGTATCTGCCTGTATGTGGTTGGCTTATTTCATTTAGCATATTCTACTCCAGCTTCATCCCTGTTGCCATACATGATAGAGTTTACAGTTTTTGATGGCTGAACAGTGCAGCTTTGCTCTAGAAATGAGGTGTGTGCAGCCAGAAGTATTTCACACCATGGCCTGTGGGCAGCTGCCCATCTCAGCACATGAAGACTTATACGGAAGTCCAGAGGGTTTTGTTGGTTGTCTTCCAGGCCCGGGGCCAAGGTGAGGAGGATGGGTGGGCAGTGTGGGTGTTTGCACAACCTGGCCTCCCATGTTTTAGAATGATGAGTCATTCTCCCATTCATAATGTTTCATTCAGCATTTAAATGGCCTTGGAGCTGGTGGAAAGTATTTTGTGTGTGTGTGTGTGTGTGTATGTGTGCTGAGCCATAAGGGAGCCCAGGGACGTGGAAGCATTTGATTTTTATCTGCTGCTAGCTGTGATTATTCCGGTTTCTTTGACCCTGGGCCTCCCTTGAGTAGTTTGTGTTCATCTCCAGTCCCAGGGAGGGACAGAAGAGGGAGAAGAGGGAGGTGGGGAGGAGTCTGACCCATAAGTCCCCAGTCCCTTCTGCGCCTATCCTGTTCTCTCCCGACATGCAGGGGCTCTGGGGAGAGCCAGCGGTCCCTGGGGAAGAGGAGCACAGCTTGCTTGAGGTCCCTACCTCTGGGTACCTGGCATCTCAGCACTAGGCAGCATTTCTATCCTGCAAATTGCCTCTTCACAGTCTTGAACTGTTTGTCAATTGAGCTTCATACCCTCGTCTCTTTGGGTTGTAGAAGTTCCTGCTATAATCTAACACTTTACTGGTTTGTTTTTTTTTTTTTTTCATGTCATTACATCTTTTTATTTGATTTTATTTGATTTTTATTAATATAAAGAGAACATTAGTCAAAGCCTTAATTCTCCACTAAATAAAATGTTCAACAAGGAAAAAGCGGAGAGAGCATTGTTCAGCAGGAATATAGACAAAGACCATAAACTAATCAAGTCCAAAGATGTCAATTTCACTCACTCATATATATTAACTTTTTAAAAGCTTTTAAAATTTTTTTTTCTTTTCTTTTTTTTTTTTTTTTTTTTGACAGGCAGAGTGGATAGTGAGAGAGAGAGACAGAGAGAAAGGTCTTCCTTTCGCCGTTGGTTCACCCTCCAATGGCCGTCGCAGTAGGCGCACTGCGGCCGGCGCACTGCGCTGATCCGATGGCAGGAGCCAGGTGCTTCTCCTGGTCTCCCATGGGGTGCAGGGCCCAAGCACTTGGGCCATCCTCCACTGCACTCCCTGGCCACAGCAGAGAGCTGGCCTGGAAGAGGGGCAACCGGGACAGGATCGGTGCCCTGACCGGGACTAGAACCCAGTGTGCCGGCGCCACAAGGCGGAGGATTAGCCTAGTGAGCCACGGCGCTGGCCAAAAATTTTTTATATTATATACTTGATAGGCAGAGTTACAGACACAGAGAGACACACATAGAACAGTCTTCCGTCTGTTGGTTCACTCCCCAAATGACCACAACGGCTGGAGCTGGGCCGATCCAAAGCCAGGAGCCAGAAACTTCTTCTGGATCTCCCATGTAGGTGCAGAGGCCTAAGCACTTGGGCCATCTTCTGCCTGATTTCTCAGGCCATAGCAGAGAGCTGGATCAGAAGCACAGCAGTGGGACACAAACTGGTACCCATATGGGAGGCCAGCACTGCAGGCCAAGGCTTAGCCTACTATGTGACAGCCCTAGCAACTGCATTAACTTTTCTTATACTCTCTCTACATTTTAACTATAACAAATGAGAGAAAACATATTTTTGGAGGGATCTGGCTTATTTACTGTGCCTAATGATCTCCAGTTGCTTCCATTTTGTTGCAAAAGTCAGTGTTTCATTCTTTTTTAAGGCTGAGTAGTATTCTATCATGTGTATATATACTACATTTCTTTATTCAGTCATCTGTGATCGTTCCATATCTCAGCTATTGTGAATTGAGCTGCAGTTAACATGGGAGTACAGGTAGATATTGAACATTTTTCATATACCCGTTGGCCATTAATATGTCTTTTGAGAAGTGTATATTCAGGTCCTTTGCCCATTTGTGAGATATTACTTTGTCTTGCTATAGAGCTGTTTGAGCTCATTAATGCATTATCACATGTGTAGTTTGTAAATATTTTCTGTAATTCTCTAAGTTCTCTCTTCACTCTGTAGCTGTTGTGTGGAAATGTTCAGTTTGATGCACTCTCTTTAATCTATTGCTGCCTGTGCCTTCAGGATGACATCTAAAAAATCATTACCCAGACCAACATCTTAAAACTTGGCTCCTGTGTTTTCTTCTGGAACATTCACAGTTTCAGATCTTATTTTTGAATCTTTAATCCACTGTGATTTTACTTTTTAATATGGTTGCCGTAAGGCTCTATTTTAATTCTTGCATGTGTGATTATCCAGTTTCCCCAACACCATTCATTGAAGAGACTTTCCTCCCCACTGGCAGTTTTGGACCAAAACCAAATGAAGGCCAATTGACCCTAATTGTACGGGCTTATTTCTGCACTCTTTATTTTCTACTGTATGTGTGTTTATGCCAGTCTCTTTCTGCTCAGTTACTCCAGTTTTGTAATATTTGTTTGTTTACATTTTAAGATCAGGTAGTATTATGCTTCTAGCTTTGTTCTCCTTGCTCAGGATTGGCTATTCAAGAATCTTATGTGATTCCCTCGGAACTTTAGGATATTTTTTTCTATTTCTGAGAGATTTATCATTGGAATTTCGATAGATGTTGTACTGAATCTCCACATTGCTTTGGGTAGTATGCATATTGTTAACATTCTTTTTAAGTCAATAAACACAGGATCTCTTTTCATTTATCTGTGTCTTCAATTTCTTTGACCAGCATTTTCTACTTTTCAACATACAGATTGTTCAATTCCTTGGTTAAATTTATACCTAAGAATTTTCTTTTTTATACTATTCCAAATGGGATTATTTTCTTAATTGCTTTTCTAATAGTTCATTGTTAGTTTGTAGTAGCACTCCTGATTTTTGCATGTGAATTTTCTATCTGCAAATTTACCGCATTCATTTATTAGTTCTAACACTGATTTGGTGACATGTTTAATGTCTTCTACATAGAAGGTCATGCCATTTGCAAATAGAGACAGTTTTATTTCTTACTTCCCAATTTGAATGTTTTTTATTTCTTTCTGTTGACTAAATTTCTCTGGCTAGTACTGCCAGCACTATATTGAATAGACTTGATGAGAGTGGGCATCCTTCCCTTCAGCTTTCCACCATTGTTTTTAAAGATTTATTTCTTTATTTGAAAGGCAAAGTTACGGAGAGAGAGGAAGAGACAGAGATCTTCCATCTACTCCCCAAATGGCAGCAACTGCCTGGGCTGGGCAGATCCAAAGCTGGGAGCCAGGAGCTTCTTCTGGGTCTCCCACATGGTGCAGGGGCCCAGGCACTTTGGCCCTCCTCCTCTGCTTTCTCAGACACATGAGCAGAGAGCTGGATCAGAAATAGGGCAGCCGGGACTCAAACTGGTGCCCATATGGGATGCAGGTGCTCAGGCAGAAGCCTAACCCGCTACACCACAGCACCAGCCCCAGATTTTCACCATTTAATATGATGATAGGTATAGGCTCGCCACTTATGATCTCTGTTATGTTAAGGTGCATGATTTCTCTTGTTAATTTGTTAAAATTTTTTATCATTAATTTTGTCAAATGATTTTTCTGCATCTGTTGAGATAAATGTGCATTTCTAATCCTTCATTCTGTTAATGTGATGAGTCACCTTTATTGATTTGCATGTGTTGAAACATCCTTGCAACCTTAGGATAAATTCTCCCTGGGCGTGGAGTAAGGATCCTTTTCACATGTTGTTGAACTAGGATTCCTAGTACTTTTATTGAGGATTTGTTCATGGATGTTCATCAGGGTTAATTTTCCATAATTTTATTTTCTTGTAGTATCTTTGGGTAGTTTTGAAATCAGGGTAATGGTTACATCCTTGTTTAAAACCATTTAGCCATATGTGAGAGGGTTTGTTTTGGGTGCTCTGTTCCAGTCAATTTGCCTTATGTCTCTTTTCGTGCCAGTACCACATTGTATCCATTACTGTAACTTTGGAGAATGTTTTAAAAGTATTTATTTATTTACTCATTTATTCATTTATTATTTTATTTGAAAGGTACATAGAGACAGAGACACAAGAGAGAACTCCTATCTGCTGGTTCACTCCCCAAATGCCCACAACTCTAGGGCTGTGACAGACCCAAGCCAGGATTGGGTCTCCCATTTGGGCGGCAGAGACGCAAGTACTTGAGCCTTCACCTGTTGCCTCCCAGTGTCTGCCTCAGCAGGAAGCTGGAATTGGGAGTGTAGACAGGACTCAAGCCCAGGCACTTTGGAATGTCAGTGTACTGGTAGATCAGTGCCATAACTTCTAGACCAAATGTCTGCCCCTGGAGTATGTTGGAAATGTGAGCCCTCCAACTGTGTCCTTTTTCAAAATTGTTTTGGCTACTTGGAATATCTTGAGATTCCATATGAATTTTATGGATTTTCCTATTTCTGAAAATAAACTTGGAACTTGAGTAGAGATTGCATCAAACTTTTAGATCACTTTAGGGGGCTGGCGCTGGGGCGCAGCAGGTTAAAGCACCAGCATCCCCATGTGGGCGCTGGTTCGAGTCCTGGCTGCTCCACTTCTGATCCAGCTCTCTGCTATGGCCTGCGAAAGCAGCAGAAGATGGCTCAACTCCCTGAGCCCCTGCACCCACATGGGAGACCTGGAAGAAGCTCCTGGCTCCTGGCTTCAGATCAGCTCAGCTCTGGCCATTGCAGTTCATTTGGGAAGTGAACCAATGGATGGAAGACCTCTCTCTCTCTCTGGCTCTACCTCTCTGTAACTCTTTCAAATAAATAAAATAAATCTTAAAAAATGATCACTCTGGAAAATATTGACATTTTCACGTTATTAAATCTTCCAATCCATTTATGGAGGATATCATTGTATTTATTTGTATCTCAGTGACCAATTATAGGTTTCAGTGGGTATGTTTTTGCCTCTCTGGTTAAATTTTTCTGAATTATTCTATCCTTTTTGATTTTGTTGTGTGTGGGATTGCTTTTATAATTTGCTTTTCAGACATTTCATTGTTACTGTTTTGAAACGCAACTAATACTTGTGCTGATTTTTGCCCTGCATCTTCACTAAGTTCGTTTACTGATTTTAATAGATGTGTGAATATTTATTTCTATGTATTTAATTTTAGTCTTTTTTGAATATTAACTCATTCTGAGACTAGAAATACTTTTACTTCTTCCTTTCAAATATGAATGACTTTATTGTTTAAATGTTCTTACCTGTCTGGGACTTCTAGTACTGTTGAATAGAAATGGTGAAAGCAGATGTCCATTTCCTTTTCCTCACTGTAGAGGAGAAGTTTTGGTCTTTCATCATGAATATGACGTGAGCCATACGAGGGGGCTTCAAAACATTGTGACAATTTGGAATTAAAAGATCAGTTTATTTTGATGCTTTTTTTGAAGTCCAAGAATTTATATCCCTTACTGTATGGACTTTTTAATCATGAAAGTGCTGGATTGTGTGGGATTTTTCCTTTAATCTGCTAATGTAGTATATTGCATTGACTGATTTCTGTATAGAACATCTTTGCCTTCCAGGAATAAATCCCACTTGGTAAAGGTGTATAAGCCTTTTAATATGCTGCTGAATGCAGATTATAGAATTTTGAATGGGAATGTTATATAAATATTCATTGGGAGTATTCATCTTAGTTTTCTCCTTCTGTAGTGTTTTCTCCTGGCTTCAGAACCAGGGTAACAATGATGGCCTCATAGAGTAGGTCAGAAAGTGTTCCCTCCTCTTCATTTTTAAATTTTTGATAAGAGTATGGGGTGTGCCTTTGGCACAGCAGTTAAGACACTGCTTAGGGGGCCCACATCCCATGTCAAAGTGCCTGGTGTGAGGGCTTCTGGCTACAGCTGGACCCATCCCTGGATTTTGCAAGTATTTAGGGAGTGAACCACTAGATGGGAGATCTAGTTCTCTCTCTGTCTCTCCCTCTTAAATACAGTACAAATAAATGAATTGAAATTTTTAAAAAAGAATACAAGGAGAATCACTGTATATTCTTTACATATTTTGTAGAATTCACTAATTAAGTTATATGGTCCTGGGCCTTTCTATGTTTCCAGGTTTTTCAATATTCATTCAATGTCCTTATGAGTAATAGGTCTATTCAGATTTTCTATTTCTTCATGATTCAGTATAGGTTGAGTGTTTCTGCAAGTTTGTCCACTTCATCCAGATTATCCAATTTGTTGGCACATAATTGTTCTAATACTTGCTTGCAGCTGTTTATCATTTCTATAATATAGGGAGTAATAAACCTCATTTCATTTCCAATTCTCATTATTGGGTCTTCTGTTTTTCTTCTTAGTCAAGGTAACTAAAGGCTTGCCAGTATATTTGATTTCTTTAAAGAACCAACTCTTGATTTTGTGGATTTCTGTGATGTTTTTATATTCTCCATCTTATTTCTCTGCTCCTATGCTTGTTATGCATTCTGCTAGTTTTGAATTTGGTGAGTCCCTTTCTTTTTGGCGCCACAAGATGTAAAGTTAACTTCTGATTCGATGCCTTTCTTTTCACTTTTAAGTCTTTGTAGCTATAAACCATCAACTGGTTCACTCCCCCAAATAGCTGCAATGGCCAGGCCAAAGCCAGAAGCGAGCTCCATGTTAGCCTCCCACAGGGGTGGCAGGGGTTGAAGTCCTTGGGCCATCTTCTGCTGCCTTCCCAGGCACATCAGTGGGAAGCTGGATGGGAAGTGAAGCAGCCAGGACTCAAACTGGCACTCAGATGGGATGCTAGTACTCCAAGGAGTGGCTTAATCCACTGTGCCACAATGCTGACCCCTGATTATTTCTTAAACCCATGGTTTAGCCATGGTTCATTTCTTTATTCTTAGGCATTTTTGATCAGCCAGAGTATGTTTTTAAGAAACACACCTAACAAGAGTGAGCTAATTTCTGAGATAGCACATCTGAGACTCTTTGTCTATTATGTTCATACATGAATTAAACTTGTTTGGGTAGAATGCTCTTGAGCCAAGACTCTCCTTCTGAGCTGGTGCTGTGGTGTAGAAGGTTAAGCCCCTGCATTCAGTGCTGGCAACGGGCTCTGGTTCCAATCCCGGCTGCTCCACTTCCTGTCTAGTTCTCTGCTATGGCTTGGGAAAGCAGTGGGCAATGGCCCAAGTGCCTGGGGCTCGGTTGTTACAGCCATTTAGGAAGTGAACCAGCAGATAGACTCTCTCTCTCTCTCTCTCTCTCTCTCTCTCTCTCTCTCCTTCTCTCTCTGTATCTCTGCCTTTCAAATAAAGAAACAAACAAATTCACTAAAAGCAAAGACTCTGCTCCAATTACTCTGTGGAGCTTGCTCCTTGCAGGCTTCCTGTGTGCATTGCTGTGGGAAGCCTTGGCCTCTTCCTCCTGCCTTCCGCTTGCCTTCCCTCTGTGTCCCTCCCACATGGTCTCTTCTCTCCCATCTCTTCTTCTCCCCTGTCCTCCCTTCTTTCTGCTCCTCCTCCTACCCTCTTTTCTCCTCCTTCTTCCTCTATTCTGATACTTCTCCTCTTTTCTCCTTCCTGTTCACTTTCTCCTCCCTTTGTCTTCACTCCTCCATCTCACTCCTATGTCCCACCCCCATTCCTACATTTTCTTTATCTCCCCTCTACTTCCTCCTCCTCTCCTTTTTCTGCTTCTCCCGCCTCTATTGTCCTTCTTCTCCTTCCCCCTCCTTCCTCTGCTTCTTCACTTTTGTTTTTCCCTTTGTCCCTGCCCTTACCAACGTCACTGGTTTTAAAAACTACGATGTATTTATTAGAGCCAGCCTGAGTGCCATTCATTTTAGAGTTCTTGAGTCTTCTATATAGGCAAAAAGAAAATTGCACCTTCAGCTCAGTAATTTTGTCACCTATAAATATTAAATCCTTCCTTATTATTTATGTCTTGCTTACCTTTATCTTGTTTCCAGGAACCTTAACTTCCTGTGTTGGTACTGCGAGTCTTTTATTTATATCCTACTCTTTGATCATTTTCAATTTGTCTCCTTTTTCCTGTTTGTTATGGGAGACTCCTTGGTTTGTCTTCCTCAACTTTCCGTTGTGGCTCCTTTGAGCTTTCTTATCTTTTGATACAAAAGCAAGTCCCCTGAAATAATGCATTTTCTCTGATCTTCATATACTTTTTGGCAATTATAATGACTGTATAAATTCTACTTGAATATTTTTATTTCCTTTTCAAGTCTTTCTTCATCCTATTTTGCAGGTATATCCTTTGTTTCTCAGTCACTACTTTATTTAAAATTTTTGTTATAAAGAGTCCTGATATGATGATATGTACTATAATACACAAACCACAAAAAATTCCTACTTCAGTTTTTAAAAAATATATAGTTTCCAACAAAAGTTCTTTAGTATCTTTATTTTTTTAAGATTTATGTATTTATTTGAAAGAGTTACACAGAGAGAGGAGAGGCAAAGAAAGACATTGAGGTCTTCCATCTGCTGGTTCGAGTCCCTGCTGCTCCACCTCCGATCCAGCTCCCTGTTGATGGCCTGGGAAAGTAGTAGAAGATGGCCCAAGTGCTTGGGCCCCTGCACCCATGTAGGAGACCTGGTTAAAGCTCCTGGCTTCAACTTGGGCCAGACCTGGCTATTGTGACCATTTGAGGGGTGGACCAGAAGGTAGAAGACCTCTCTCTCTGTCTCTCTCTCTCTATCTGAATTCTACCACTCAAACAAATAAATAAATCTTTAAAATAATAAGCAATTCTTCTACCAGGACAATACTTCTCTCCCTCCTCCTTCCTTTCTTTAGTGGAGTTGTCACATAGACATATTTCTGTGTTGTGTCTTTTATGTTGAAACTTACCTTTGTACCTCCATGTTATCTTCATTGTTTTGTTTTCAGTGTGAAGAATTCTTTCCATAAACACAGATACATGGGTTTTTTTAAAAATATTTTATTCATTTTATATTAGAGTTAGAGTTACAGACAGTGAGAGGGAGAGACAGAGAAAAAGGTCTTCCTTCCGTTGGTTCACTCCCCAAATGGCCGCAATGGCCAGAGCTGTGGTGATCTGAAGCCAGGAGCCAGGCGCCATCTGGGCCATCTTCTACTGCTTTCCCAGGCCATAGCAGAGAACTGGACTGGAAGTGGAGGAGCCGGGACTAGGACCGGTGCCCATATGGGCTGTGCCCATATGGGATGCTGGCACCACAGGAAGAAGAGTAACCTACTGTGCCGTGGCACCGGCCCCTTGGAGCTCCTAGTAGTACACCTGGCTAGAGTCATCCTCTCAAATCTTATTCTGGGTTTGTGCAGGTGGAGGCTGTGATGTGAATTCCATGCTAGTACTATGAAATAGTGGGGCATTTTCCCTTCTGAGTTTTTGCCCACGTGATGAAGTTTCTGTTTTTAGCATTCTGATTGATACTACAGTGGGAAGAAACACTATGCTCTTGCTTTTCATAAACTCTTATGCACATTACTAAGCTCTGCTATTTACTGATAAATTGCTGTTTGTCAGAGACAAATGCCAGTGAGCTGGGATTTGTGCACACAGAGCCCTGCAGAGCTGTGAGGACCTCAGGGGCTTTCCATTGTTGCTCCTTTGAACTTCATTATCTTTAGATGATGCATTTTCAAAGCAAGATGGATTTGACTCTCTCATTGTTGTCTCCCATCAGTTATCTCCCTTCTCCCCTAGAAGTTTTTCAAACAATTAAAATGTTTGTGTTTATTTAAGAGACAGATATATATATATAGAGAGAGAGTCTGAGACATAGAGAGAGAGAGAAAGATGGACAGAGAGGCCAAACTCCCATCTGCCTGTTCTTTCCCAAATGCCCACCATGGCCAGGGCTGGGCAAGGCCATAGCTGGGAGCTTGAAATCCAATCCAGGTCTTCTGCATGAGTGGCAAGGACCCAATCCCCTGAGCCATCATCTGCCACCTCCCAGCATGTGCTTTAGCAGGAAGCTGGGACCAAGAGCAGAGCTGGAACTCAGCACTGCAGAGTCCCAAGCAGTCTTAACCGCTAAGCCAAGCACCTTGCCTTTCTCAAAGTATTTGATAAGTGGATAGCATCCTCCCCTTGCTCATGAAATGTGATCCTTGTGGCTTAAAAAATTGCCAGGTAATTTTAGCACGTATCTAGAAAGATAAATTATGCATAGCTGTCTTCTTTTTATTAATATATTCCTCAGTAAGCCAAATAATCTTAAATCTATAAATTTTCAAGCTAATATAAAGCATTCAATTATTATTGTAATCTACCCTGTCCATATAAATGCTCACATTTAAAATGTTCATAAGAACCTAGAGAGATTAAAATCTTCCGGAGAATAGAGATACCCTTAACAAGTACCTTAAGCAATTTTTACCTAATCGTTGGGGTGGATTTGAGGTGAATTAATCAAGGAGCACATATCTCACTTTTGGCTCACCAACACATCTCAAAATGCAGTACCTGCTTTCATCTGCATTACAATTCCCAGCGAGCGTTCACCTGTTACTATGACAGCCCAGCCATTTGGCAAGGGTGGAATTGGCAGGTAGCTGGACACGCAGGCTGCTGATTTCATCAGTGCCTGAAGTTAGGAAATGTTTTGGTTAAAATTCTAGGGAATACACTCAGCGGGATCACATTTAGCCCAGAGGCTCATGTTGGAAAGCAGGAGAGCAGTGGCAGGACTGAGAGGGACAATGGGGTGTGGCTATAATGAGCCTGAATACTGGGGCTTGATTGCTGGATGCAAATCCTCTCTCTCCCTCCCTACCCATCTGATCTTGGGCAATCACTTCACTTCTCTGGACTCCTCTTTTCTCATTTGGACATAGGGTAAGAATACCATCCACCTCACAGGGTTACTGGGAGAATCAATGAATACATGTTAGAGCTTAGGCCCATTCCCAGGGAGGTAGGAAGGGCAACAGAGAAGCTGGATACTGTCACTGCTGTTTGTGATCTTTGGTAAGGGCCTTGGTGGTCAGAGGGACAGCTTTGAGACTTGGTGTTCTGGTCCAAGGAAAGTCAGTAGGCCTGGGAGATGTGGGAGAGATGATATTGTAGGAAGTGGTCAGCTCTGTTTTGTACTTGTCACCAACTCTCAGATGACGGCATCTTCTGTATTGTGAAACACGGAGGTTGACGTAATTGGCAACTTTCAGATGTTTGCTTATCTGTTCCTTGGATTTGGAAATAGCAAATTTGCAAATTAATAGGAGGAAATGCTTCCTACAGATAAATCCTTGTGCTAAGCTAAGGGAAAATGGGCAATCTATAATAAGAGTTTTGCCTTTACCCACAAATCCAAACAATTTCAGAGGAGAAAATCAAAAGGCAGAATTCATCAGATGCCAAATTTGTCACAAGGTAATTTTCCTTCCAATCATCTTGATGCAAATAAATAACGTTTACTCACCCAACATTTCCTGTAAAATTTTATTTTAAATGTAACATTATTTGCAAACATTATATGATAAACAAAATCTAGATGACCTTGACCTTGAAGATGATTTCTTTGATGCAACACCAAAAGTATGATCCATTAACTGAAAAGCGAAATTTAGAATTTATTAAGTTTTAAGTGTTCTGTGAAAGACACTGTTAAAGGAATGAGAAAATAAGTGAGAGAAATCTTTGCAAAACATGTATAAGATAAATGACGAGTGTCCAAAATACACAAAGGACTCTTAAAACTTAACAGTAAGAAGACAAACCATTTGAAAATGGCAAGTGATCCAAACAGAAAGCTCACTAAAGATTTATTGATGTAGGGGACAGCTTCTGGTACAACAGGTTAAGCAGCTGCCTGCAATGCCAACAACCATATGGGTGCTGGTTTGAGTCCTGGTTGCTCCACTTATGCTCCAGCTCCCTGCTAATGCACCTGGGAAAGCAGCAGAAGATGGCCCATATCCTTGGGCCTCTGCACCCATGTGAGAGACGTGGATGACATTCCTGGTTCCTGGCATTGGCTTGGCCCAGCCCCGGCCATTGTGACCATTTGGGGAGTGAAACAGCAGATAGAAGATCTCTCTCTCTCTCTCTTCCTCTCTCTGTAGCCCTGCCCTTCAAATAAATAAAATAAATCTAAAAAAAAAAAAGATTTACAGATGGCAAACAGACACAAGAAAAACATGCTCAACATCTTAGGTCATTAGAGAATTGCAAATGAAAACAACATTGGGATATCACGATACCCTTATCAGAATGGCCACAATCTAGGATCCTGACATTTGGAAAACCCTTTGCCAATTTCTCCTAAAACTAAGCATTCTGTAACCATACAATCCAGCAGTATTTAGAATTTACCAAAATACCTTTAAAATGTATCCACATAAAACCCTGCGCATGGATGTTTACAGCATCTTCATTAATAATTTTGAAAACCTGGAAGAAACCAAGATATCTAGGTGAATGGATAAACCGTGGTACATCCACACAATAGAATATCATTCAGTACTGCAAAGAAATGATCGCTGAAGACATGAAAAGACATGAAGGAAATATAAATATATACTGATAAGTGAAATTATTATGATAAATATAAATATACTTACGTTTTGGGGTGGGCTTTGTGGTATAGTGAGTTTAGCTGTTGCTTGGGACACCCACATCCCATATTGGAGTGCCTGGGATGAAGTCCCACTTCCACTTCTGATCCAGCTTTCTGCTAATGTGCCTGGGAAGCACCGGATGCTGCTCAAGTACTTAGGTCCCTGCCACCCATGTAGGAGGCCTGGATGGAGTTTCTGGCTCCTGGCTTTGACCTGGCTCAGCCCTGGCTGTTGTGGGCTTTTGGGGAGTGAACTAGTAGATAAAAGATCTCTCCCTCTCTCTTTCTCTCCCTTTTTTTTCTCTCTCTTTTTCTCTGTTACTCCACCTTTTAAATATATATATATATATATATATATATATATATATATATATATATATATATTTAAAGATTTGCTTGTTTATTTTGAAAGTCAGAATTACAGAGATAGATAGAGATACAAACAGAGAGATATCTTCCATCTGCTGGTTCACTCCCTAGATGGCTACAGCGGCCAGCACTGGGCCATGCTGAAGCCAAGAGCCAGTAGCTTCATCTGGATCACCCACTGGGTGGCAGGGGCCTAGGTAAACTAGCTACGCTTTGCTCTATTCTGCACTGAATTTCCCAGGCCATTAAGAGGGAGCTGGATTGGAAGTGGAGCTCCTGACACACGAACGCACTTGGGATCCCAGCAATGCTGGGCCCTAAATATATCTTTTAAAAAGAAAAATACATGTGTATTTTGATAATACTTATGTCAAGGGTTTTAAAGCTATTTGCGGATAAAATGGGGAGCATGTGAACCAGTCAGGGCTATTGAGGATCAAGTACTTTAGAGACTGAACTTCAAGACTACTTAGGACATGGGTCCTTGTCACTTTGAATGTGAGAATTCCATCATATAGATTAACATATGAGTAAAGATCCTGAGCAGGAGTCAGATGGTTGGCCTTTATAGAGCACTTCACCCCAAAACCGAAGAATACAAGTTTTCTTCTAGAATGCACAGAAAATTCTGTGCAAGAAAGACCACTAGTTGAGCAACAGAGTTGAATTTCAGTAGGCTTCACCACCACAATCAAATTAACCCAGAAATCAATTAAAAATATCATCTAGAAAACTCACAGTGAAATTAAATAACATAATTCAAAATAACTCATTCACCAAGGATAAAAAACACAAAAGAAATTATAAACATATTTCTAATTAAATAATAACAGAGATATAGCATATCAAAATTTGTGGGTGTAGTGAGAATAGTGCTTAAAGGAAAGTTTACAGCTTTAAATGCCTCTATTAGAAGCAAAATTATTTTTGCAGACAGTCAGCATTCTTAGTTTTGCCCTTAAGAGGAGATAAAAATAAGAACAAGCTTAATTCAATATAATTTTAAGAAAAAATGAGAATATGTGTCACAGCATGGAAAATTAGAAAAGCTAATAAAAGTTGGCTGTTGGATAAGTTTAAAAACTTAACCTTATACCAATTCCAAGCAAGAGTAGCCAAGACGAGTGAATCAGAGGAATGGAAATTCCCACCATCAGGGGTGAAAAGAGACATTCCCCCATAGGTTCTTTAGTTGGAGATGATAATAGGACAACATTATTGTGATGGTTAATGTTAAAGTGTCACCTTGTCTGGATTAAGGAATACCCAGAAACCTGGAGAAGCATTATTTAGGTGTTATTTGAGGTGTGTATTTGGGAGGGTGTTTTCATATGTGAGTCAGTGTGGACCGGGTAGGAGACCTGACCTGGATGAAGTGGGCAGTGCTGGTTGTCTGTGAGTCCAGAGAGGCTACAGAAGGTGAAGTGGCCGCCCGCTGAGAGAGCTCCACTGTGGGCTCAGATGTCAGTGGCTGCCCTTCAGCCTCTAGGACTCACCCAGCAGCCCTCCTGCTGGCACTCACAGCCTCAGCCTCCCTGTGCGTGAGGCTCCAAGCTTGGACAGGGCCACACTGCTGGCATCCCAGGGCCCCCAGGCTTCGGATGACCTGCTGTGGGACTTCTCAGCTGTCATTGTCACATGAGCCAAACTCCTGAATGAGAGCCCTAAACAGATCAACGTGTGTATCCAGACATGTCTGTGTCACTAATGAGCCCTCAGTGCAACAACTTTGTGCCAATAAATTCAATAACCCAGGTGAGACCAACAGATTTCTTTAAAAAGCAAGATGTTGGGCTTGTGAGCAAACACACTGCCGCCTATGACATGCTAGTCCCAGATGGCCTCACTGCTGGCACTGTCTGACCTCCAAAGAAATCGCATGAATCATAAATTCTGTCAGAAAGTAGAGGAGAAAATGTGTTTTTATATACATTGAATGAACCCAGCATAATCCTGATAACAAAAGTAGGAGAAGATCATAGAAGAAAATTGCACATCATTATCTTCGTTGACGTTGGATGCAAACATCTTCAACAAAATATTAATAGGTTTAGTACAGTGATACATCAAAAGGACAATATGTCATATTCAAATGAAGTTTTATCTCTGAGATACAAGCTTGTTTCAGCTGAGGTTTTGATAGGGATTGCATTGAATATCTCAATTGTGGAGATTTGCCCTTTTAACAACATTGAGTCTTCCAATCATGAATATTGAATATTCATTTAGATCTTCTTTAATTTCTCTCAGTAACATTTTATAGTTTTCAAGGCATAATTCTTGCATACCTTTGAAATATATTCATAATAATTTTATGTTACTGAAAAACAATCACACGGTCATCTTAATGTAGAAAAACCTCTGACAACATTCAACATGCATTCATGATTTAAAATAAGTCAGTTTGAAATTAAAGGATGCCTTCGTACCATGATGAAGGAAATCAAGAACTGACTTTGATCATATACCAGATGGAATCTTCATTGCTTTTCCCTTAAGATCAGAAACTGTGTTGTGACTTGAGTGACAACAATGAAAGAATTAAAGCATCCAGACTTGAACAGGTGGGGTGCCTGTATTTTGTGGTGACAAGATGGTCTTAGTAGAAAATAATAGCAACTCTCTAAAACAGTTAAATCTTGTATGTAATTTTTTATGTTGCGGGAAACACTCATTATACAATTATATTTTTAAAGTTTATTTGAAAGTCACAGCCACAGGGAGAAAGAGAGACAGAGATAGAGATGGGAGATGGGGGGTGGGGAGAGAGAGAGAGAGAGAAAGAGAGAGAGAGATTGCTTATCTGCTGCTTTATTCCCCAAATGCCTGCAACAACCAGGGCTGGGCCAGGCTGAAGCCAGGTGTCAGGAGCTCCATCCAGGGCTCTCATATGGGTGGCAGGAACCCAAGCACTCAGGCCATCACCTGCTGCCTCCCAGGCACATCAGCAGGAAGCTGGTGCAGAAGCAGAGTAGCTGGGACTCAAGCAGGCACTCTCATAGGGGTTGCAGGCATCTCAAGCAGCCACTCAGCCCTGTGAGTCACAATGCCCTCCCCTGTACATTTGCATTTATGGATAGTAACAACCAGTAAGGGAAACAATAAAAATAAAATCCAAGCATTACCACAAATACATTTTTTTAAAGATAGCTAACATTTGTGCCTTGAGAAGTATAAAATGTTGCTGAGAGAAATTAAAGAAGATCTGACAGGGGCCGGTGCCGTGGCTTACTTGGTTAATCCTCCACCCGTGGCACCAGCATCCCATATGGACGCCGGGTTATAGTCCTGGTTCTTCCAGTCCAGTTCTCTGCTGTGGCCCAGGAGGGCAGTGGAGGATGCCTCAAGTGCTTGGGCCCCTGCACCCTCATGGGAGACCCAGAGGAAGCTCCTGGCTCCTGGCTTCAGATCGGCGCAGTGCCAGCCATAGCGGCCATTTGGGGGGTGAACCAACAGAAGGAAGACCTTTCTCTATGTCTGTTTCTCTCTCACTAACTCTATCTGTCAAATAAATTTTAAAAATCTGACATTCATTGCTGGAAGATGCAATATATATATATATATATATATATATTTTTTTTTTTTTGACAGGCAGAGTGGATAGTGAGAGAGAGAGACAGAGAGAAAGGTCTTCCATTTTGCCGTTGGTTCACCCTCCAGTGGCCGCTGCGGCCGGCGCATCTCGCCAATCCGAAGCCAGGAGCCAGGTGCTTCTCCTGGTCTCCCATGCGGGTGCAGGGCCCAAGCACTTGGGCCATCTTCCACTGCCTTCCCGGGCCATAGCAGAGAGCTGGCCTGGAAGAGGGGCAACCGGGATAGAATCCGGTGCCCCAACCGGGACTAGAATCCGGTGTGCCGGCGCCGCAAGGCGGAGAATTAGCCTGTTAAGCCACGGCACTGGCCAAGATGCAATATTTTTAAGGTGGTCAGTCTCCCTGAGACAGATTCAGTGCTTGTCAAAACCCTGCTGGACTTTAAAAAAATAAAAATGGCATGGTTATCCTAAACATTTATATGTAAGTACAAGGATGTAGAGTAGTGGAAAGAATTTTTAGAAAGGAAAACAAGCACTGTGATTTCAAGACTTTCCATGACATGGGGGTTTCTGCGTGCCCCCTCTCTGGTTTCTGCTCACCTCTCCCACTGTCTTGCTTCTCCACTCTGCTCCTTGAGTACCACAGGTAGTTTCCTGCTCATGGCCTTCACATGGGCTGCCTGCGTTTGGGTTACTCTTCTGTTTGTGACCCAACCAACTCTCTCTCAGTCCTGAAGCCTGCTCTGTGACCATCCCCAATGCCCTTCAGTTCAAATCACCTCTCTCGATTTTTCTGTTTCATCACCCCAAAAGTTTGTGGTTCTTAGCAGTGATCACACTGTGTAGCTGTGAATTTATGAGCTAACTTTTTGCGTAATATGCATCCATTCCTCTAGATGATAAATTCTGGGGATCCAAGGGCCGCGTTTGTGTTTCCCCCATTGAATAACCAGTGTTTAGTGCAACGCCTGACACAGTGTATACACCTAATGCATATGGTAATTGGAAGAATTAATTCCTAAAGGCTGACCTGGTTTTTTAGTCCATATGGAGAAACTAGGAACTTTGGATAGGAGAGTTTGAGACAGAATGCAGCTCTTGTGGAAAAAAAGGAATGCTTTCTTGGTGTCAGACCTGTCTGAGGTTGGATAAACATCCTTGAAGGTGATGAATTAGGTGTCCCCGAGGTGCGTCCATGACAGCTGGGAAGTCATGACCGTCTCTTTTCAACCCCAGAGTCGCTTATTCTGTGCTCCCTCTTGCTCGGGTCATGCTCCATTTATAGCTCTGCATGTAAGGAGCTGGCTCAACTGTTGTTTGGTGGGTTTGTTTGTTTTCCTGTTTGTTTATTTTTAGCTGGAAGACAAATGTTTATGTAAGGTCTACACATCTATATCCTGCCGAGCTAAGTGTCAACAGCACATTTTTTCCTAAAGGTCAAATTGGAGTGCTTCTACATCTTCCAATTTTTGCTTTCAACCTTTTCATTCCTCTTTTGCTCCTATATTCATAGACTTCTTAGGCTTGTGAGGAATGCGGTCTGCACTGTGTGTTCTGATTCACATTTGAGCAGCGAGGTTCATGAATTGGAAACATCCAGATTTTATAGTTGCGATAAGTCATCCATATGGACTACCTGGCTGTAGAATTTCTTCCTGCTCAGGCTTATGAACACACGATATATTGGTAAGAAATATATAATTCAGAAAAGCAAGGTTCCTGAAGGGCAAGCATGTTATGCAACTCCTGTGTTGGGGTGCATGTCCAATTCTCTTACAAGTGCAGCATCTGTCTGTTGGAGGAATGTCAAGGACATTGAATCCAACCCTCCAATGCTGATGCTGAGCTCTTAAGGAAGTGTGGAGACAGCTCTTCTGTGGGCTTTCTTCCTAAGTAGATGGCATTCAACAAGATGACCCTCTATGACGAACCTAAATTGGACATGCCCAGGTTACTGGAAAATCTCAAATTGGTATTTCTCCCACCTCCTGTTTTTTAGAAGATGTTAATAGAGTCTGTTTTCTGAATAGTTTGAGGTTTGTGGGAAAATTGAGAAGAAAGTACAGAGTGCCCATATAGCCCTTCCTCCCTTTCTCCCATCTTTTATTGACATTTGTTGCAGGTGATGAGCCACTGTTTACACAGTATTACCAACTGAATACAATCCTTTACTTGAGACTCCATCTTTGTCCTGTATATTCCATGAATGATGATAAATGTACCCTTGACCCTCCTTATCTGCAAGTTCTGCCTGTAAAACTGTATTCAACCAACCTTGGATGGAATACACTGAAGAAAAAAGAATTGCATTTGTATCAAATATTTGCAGATTTTGTTCTGGTCATTATTCCCAAACTGTACAGTGCAACTACTGTGTATATGGCATTTCCATTGTAGTAGGCATCGTGAGTGAATAGAGATCATTTGAAGTATACAGCAGGATGTGTGTAGGTTGTGTGCAAGCACTGTGTCATTTCTCAGAAAGGAACTGAGCCTCGGCAGATTGTGCTATCTGTGGAAAGTCTTGCAGCCAATCCTCAGGAACTGAGAGATGACTGAGTCATGACATGCATTCACATGCAATATCAAACATAGCTGTTCCACTGTACAGAAAAATCCTCTGTACTCTACCACTTCATCCCACTCTCCCTCTCCCCAAATATTTTAACTAAGCAAAAAATGGGTTCATTGTACATATTGATCTGTTCCACATTCCATGCAATGACTCTGTTGATTGATTCCATTCATTCTACCCCCTAAATTTCTGAAGTATTCATCAGGTTGTATCCTCGGCTACATCCCAGCCCCAATGGCAATTTAGTTTACAATGGAAGTTTTCTGACTTACCTTTTTTCCTCACTTTTTTACTCCTTTATATTGCCAGTAGAGAAATCTTTGTAAAATAAATTCTGATCAAAGTCAGTCCGTTGCTTATAAATCTCTAGTGGTTCTTTCCAATGTTCAGGTTCAAGGTGCTCTTCCTTGGCTCAGTAATTTGCCCTTGACATTGGATGTTTTCCCAGCCTTTCCTTTAGAGAAAACATGGTTGCTCTGTGATGTCTCACACTGCTAAGCCTTGCTGAGTATCTGGATGTACTTCCTGTACTTAGGAGTTCAAGACGTCCACATTGTCAGGATGCAGTTTTGTTTTGTTTTTAATCTTGGGGGATTTTCTTTCCATTATTACTTTTATGGCAGCTTCTGTGTAGAGCTGCTTTTTTTTTTTTTAAAAATTATTTATTTGAAAGGCAGAGTCACAGAGAGGCAGAGAGAGAGAGAGAGAGAGAGAGAGAGAGAGAGAGAGAGAGAGAGGTGTTTTCCCTCTACTGGTTCACTCCCCAGTTGGCTGCAAAGGGCTGGGAGCTGCGCTGATCCAAAGCCAGGAGCCAGGAGCTTCTTCCAGGTCTCCCTTGTGGGTACAGGGTCCCAAGCACCTAGGCCATCTTCTACTGCTTTCCAAGGCCATAGCAGAGAGCTGGATCAGAAGAGGAGCAGCCAGGACTCGAACCAGTACCCATATGGATGTCAGCACTGCAGGCAGCAGCTGTACCCAATGCACCACAGTGCCGGCCCCTGTGTAGAGCTTCTTAAATTGGACTTTCTCACTCATTTATTTGTTCTCCTTGTGCCTCTATCACTGAACTTACTAAGTTGAGTGATTACTGTTCATCTGTAAACTCTCTCCTTTATAGACCACAGCTTCTTTGGGGGTGAGGACTGTGCCACCTTCCTATAGTCTCCATGCTAAGCAAGGGCTCTGGCACTTAGCTAGGGCTTACAGGAGACAACTAAGGGCGTGAGTGAGTCGTTGAGGGATTCTGAGACATGTCACTCATTAAGAGTCAGCAGGCAAAAATATAACAATGAAAACCAGCTTTGAAAGCTAGGAGAAGAGAAGGGTGGCTGTAAGGAGGAAGTTGTGTAAGTATGGCTATTGCTGGAAGCAGGAGGCAGATCTGCTGCCGAGAATGAGCTGCCCCATTCTGCTTGTTCAACGGGGTATGAAAGTACCAAGAGGGAGCCGGTGACAACTTGAGGCCACCTAGTGCCCACTGGGATCCCTGTTCCAGAATGTTCTGAAGTTGAAACAAGGTAGCTTGGGTGAGCTGCTCGCTGTTTTTGCTGTTCAGTGACTGTGGAACCATCTATCTTTTAACAAGCCCAGATGTTCTTGGTATTTAGCGACTGTCTTCCAACAAGTCCGGGTCAAGTGCCTTGGAAAACAGCCAGAATATTTATGGAAAATTTGCCACACGGAGTTGTTCATATTTTTACAATAAGGGAAAGAAAATAATTGGTTGATAATGCAAGCAATGGGAGGTTTGGGAGAAAGCATCACCATCTTGTTGAAATTTATTCTACCAGATGAGAAATAGAAGGTGGAGTGGGCAGAACGTGGCAGTTAGCTCAATGCACAGGAAAGGGATCATTCTGAGGTCCAAGGCTATGATTCCAGAAGGGAAAGTCTTTAAATAATGAATTGGTAGTTGTCTATTCACAAATGGTCTCCACGAGAATGGGGCATCATGTGGTTGGATGTCCAGAGGTAATGCATAGAGTCACTGAACAAAACAAGGATATTTACTTGAAAAGATTTGCAAGTAGGGCCAAGCTACAGAATGAATTTCCACTCTGGAAATATGCAGGTGGGGTAATACTTCGGTAGAATTGATTTCAAACTTTGCTTTTGACTTTAAAAAAATGCAAAGAAAGAGGTTAGTGCTTAGGGGAATCCTTGATTGTACTAATGGGTAATGGAGTAGAGTGGAATCACGGAGGCCATATAAAAATCACTGGATTTTCTCTCTGTGCCAGCACAGAGGCTTGCTGGATTGTGATTTTAGATGATCACTTTATGGATCTGAGCTCTAACTTTCTCACCTCAAGTGGTCACAGTCCTACCAACGCACTGGTGCATTGTGTCTGTTAGTTAAGATAGCTGCGGCGTAGTAGGCCAGTTCATGTCCTGGCTGCCTCTCGTCTGATCCAATTCTCAGCTTCTGGCCTGGGAAGGCAATGGAAAATGGCCCAAGTCCTTGGGTCCTGCACTTGTGTGGGAGACCCAGAAGAAGCTCTTGGCTCCTGGCTTCAGATTGGCTCAGCTCTGGCCGTTGTGGTCATTTGGGGAATGAACCAGCAGATGGTTCTCCCTCCCTCTCTCTGTAACTCTGCCTCTCAAATAAGTAAATAAAATATTTTAAAAAAAGATACACAGTGTAAGACCCAGCATGAGTTGACATTCAGTGGTTCTCAATAGGTAAATAAATCCAACTTTCCCTTGATACCTTTTGAAAGCTTACTTCCAGATTCAATTGGGAAACCATCAAGACATAATTTGCAGGTATATATGTATAGACCAGTGTGCTGCTGATAATATTTGAGACTTAGCATGGCATCATCGTGCTGGAGATGGTTAAATGTTTAACTTTTTGAGAAAGAGTTGAATAATTGAATTTTTGATTTTTCACTATAGCAAATTTAATAGGCACAATTTATTTAAGAATTTAAACAGTCATTTATAAATGAATACTAAAATTGAGAGCATACAAAAGTAATAAAAATAATAGATATGCCTTATTTTTAGTGAAAGGTCAAAAGGAAGGAAGGAAGAAATAAATATAATTCAGGGAATGTTTAATTCAGGATGATTATTGAAAAGAGAGAAGCTGCAACTGACAGGTAATAGAGAATACCTAAGATGAAAACAAATCAAGGATACAGGACACATACTAAAATTCAAAGAAAATTTTCTGAACTTCAGTTGATTATTTCTTTGCCCTGCAGAAGCTCTTTAGTTTGATGAAATCCTGCTTGTTTGTCTGTGCTTCTGTTTCCTGTTTCTTTTAGGGGCCTGGTCTGGAGCATCCTTGCTCCAGTGTTCAGTGTCCTGAAGTGTTTCACATATTTTTCCCTCTAACGGTTTCAAAGCTTCAGGCCTCACACTTAGGTCTGATCCATTTTGAGTAGGTTGTTGTACAGGGTGAGAGATAGGGATCTAGTTTCATTTTCTGCATCTGGATATCCAATTTTACCTACATCATTTATTGAAAAAGTCTGTCCTTTTCTATTGCAAGTTCTTGGCAGCATTATCAAAAATCAGTTGGCTGTAGCTGTGTGGGTTTCCTTGTAGCGTTTCTGTTCTGTTCTGTTGGTCTGTGGATCCGTTTTTATGTCAATACTATGCTGTAGCATTGTAATATAAACTTTTATTTTTTAACTATTTTTATTTATTTTATAAAGGGAACAGATTTCATGTATTTCATATATATAGTGTTAAGAATATATTGTACTTCCCACCCTCTCTCCTCCAGCCTCTCTTATCTTTCTTTTAATTTTTACAATGATATACATTCAATTTATTTCATAATCACAAGCTTAGTCCTCCACTAAGTAAAGAATTCAGCAAGCATTATGACCACTGTTCCTCAGAAGTATAGACAATATAAATAATAATCAAATCTCAAAATGTCAATTTCACTCACATACATTACATTTTGTGTATTCTATATATTAGTTACAAATAAGAGAAAGCCTGATATTTGTCTTTTGTGGGCTGGCTTAGTGCAGTAAGCATATTAGTCTCCAGTTGCATCCATTTTATTGCAAAAGACAGGATTTCATTCTTTTTATTGTTAAGTAGTATTCCATCATATATATATACACACACACCACATTTTCTGTATGCAGTCATCAGGTGATGGACATCTGGGTTGATTCCATATCTTAACTATGCTGAATTGAGCTGTAAACAAGGGGGTGCAGATAACTCATATGCTGATTTCATTTCCTTTGGGTAAATTATGATGAGTAGGATATCAGGGTCATATGTTAGATGTGTTTTCAGGTTTCCAAGGAATCTCCTTACTGTCTTCCATGATGATTGTATTAGCTTATTTTCCCACCTTTTTCTCCATATCCTCACTAGCATTTTTTTTTTTTTGGATAATAGCCATTCTAACTGGAGTGAGGTAAAACCTCATGGTTTCTATTTGTATTTTTTATTTGCAATTCTCTGATGGCTGGTGATCCTGATCATCTTTTTATGTGCCTTTTGGTCATTTGTATTTCATCCTTTGAAAAATGCCTGTTGCCATATCCTTAGCCTGTTTCTTTTTGTTTTGTTGTTGAGTTTCTTGAGCTCCCTATATATTCTGGATATTAATTCTTTATCAGATGCATCATTTGCAAATATTTTCTCCCATTCTGTCAGTTGCCTCTTCATTTTGTTGAGCGTTTCCTTTGCTGTGCACAAACTTCTGACCTGATGTAATTTCCTTTTATTGTCTGTGCTTTGTGGGGGTCTTACCCAAGAAGTCTTTGCTTAGGCCGATGTCTTGCTTGTTTACCCTATATTTTTCTCTAGTAATTTGATAGTTTCTGGTCTTAGGTTTAAGTTTTGGGACTATTATAAGTTGGCTTGTTATAGTGTTTAAGGTAGGGGTCTCATTTCTGCATATGAAGATCCAATTTTCCCAACACCATATGTTAGAAAGATTGTCCTTTCTCCAGGGAGTGATTTTTGTCCATTTGTCAAAGATTAGTTGGTTGTAGATGCATGAAAATTCAACAATTTGTATGAATTAATTTCTGAGGTTTCTAATCTGTTCCATCGGTCCACATGTCTATTTTTGTGCTAGTAGCAAGCTGTTTTGATTATAACTGCCCTGTAACATGACTTGAAATCTGGTATTGTGATGTCAGGCAAAATTTATAAATGGTTTATTTGAAAGACTGGATATTTAGAAAGTAAAATATGATCCTTAGGAGGCAATTCCAGTTCACAAGAACAAATCATGTTGAGTTAAGCTACCACATGCAATGCTACCATCCCATATCAGAGTTTGGGTTCAAGTTCTGGCTGCTCCACTTCTGATCTAATTTCTGCTGTTGAGCCTGGGAGACAGTGGAAGGTGGTCCAAGTGCTTGGGCCTTTGCCACTCAGGTGAGAGCCCAGGATGGAGTTCCTGGTTCCTGGTGTCAGCCTGGCCCAGCCCTGATGGTTGGGACCATTTAGGGAATGAACCAGTAGGTGGAGGATCTGTCTCGTTGTTCCCTGTCTCACTCTGTCACTCTACTTTTCAAATACATAAATATATTTTTTTTAAAAAAAGAAAGAAATTGGGGCCTGTGCTGTGGCTCACTTGGTTAATCCTCCACCTGTGGCACCAGCATCCCATGTGGGTGCTGGTTCTATTCCCGATTGCTGCTCTTCTAGTCCAGCTCTCTGCTGTGGCCTGGGAGGCCAGTGGAGGATTGCCCAGGTTTTTGGGCTCCTGCATGTGCATGGGAGACCAGGAGGAGGCACCTGGCTCCTGGCTTCGGATCGGTGCAGCGCTGGCCATGCCGGCCATTTGGGGGTGAACCAATGGAGGGAAGACCTTTCTCTCTGTCTCTCCCTCTCACTGTCTGTAGTTCTACCTGTCAAATAAAAAAATAAAAAGAAAAAAGAAAGAAATTTATTTTTCTTTGTTTCTGACAGGCTGATTAGATTGGCAAATTGGGAAGTATGTCTTGGTTTCAGCAATGTTTGGTGATTTTACATAGCATTTTCATGAAAAGGAAGCTAAATAGTATTTAATTAAATTTGCAATTAGTGAAAAATTGTTCTGGAGAATTAATAAGTGAATATTTGGGTTGACTTGCCAAATAGTTGCTTGGTTGAATGATATAGAATTCTGACATGCTACCATTGTCTTCAACATTTGTATTAGGATAGTAAAGACATATTAATAAATTTTATGAACAGTACATAATTTGAAGGACACAGGTGTTTTATATAAAGTTATATTATAAAAATAACACTTGTTAAAGACAACTAAAATAAAGGAAAACATTCACAAAATATAGAAATACAAGACTGCATCTTTCTTTCTTTCTTTCTTTCTTTCTTTCTTTTTTGACAGGCAGAGTTAGACAGTGAGAGAGAGAGAGAGACAGAGAGAAAGGTCTTCTTTCTGTTGGTTTACCCCCCAAATGGCCGCCATGGCCAACGCGCTGCACTGATCTAAAGCCAAGAGCCAGGTGCTCCCTCCTGGTCTCTCATGCGGGTGCAGGGCCCAAACACTTGGGCCATCCTCCACTGCCCTTCCAGGCCACAGCAGAGAGCTGGACTGGAAGAGGAGCAACTGGGGCAGAACCTGCACCCCAACCAGGACTAGAACCCAGAGTGCCAGCGCCTCAGGAAGAGGATTAGCCTAGTGAGCCATGGCAATGGCCAAGACTGCATCTTTTAATGTGTAATTATTTTATTGCAGATTTAATTCATTGTGAGCTCAAGTAGGTTTAGTTAAAATGTTCTATTAAAACCTTCTTATAAGTTGAGTGTTGTTTCTGCTGATAAGTTATTTGGGAAATTTAATTTTATGTACAGTTTCTCTGTACTTAGATTCTTCCTGTCAATTTAACTGTTGATTCATTGAGCTGTTTTCAGTAGGCACTTCAACAATAGAACATAGACTTTTTTTCCTGAACTCCTGCTTTTCTTCAGCTGTGTTTTGTTTCTGATTCTTTATATATAAAAAATAATATTTGGATGGGTCCAAGGTCGTATTCTGTAGCATGTAGGGCTCCACCGGATAAAATGGGCAGCTTTGTTTTCCTTCCTTTGAATCTGTTCTCCAAACCTTTTATCAAAAAAAATGCTATAGGGTATGTTTTATTTACTTGTGAGGATTTGAGAGACACATACAGACAGCTCCCATCTGCTTGTTTGCTCCCCAAATATCCACAGCAGCCAGGGGTCGAAGCAGGGAGTTGGCAAGTCACTGCAAGTCCGACAGGTGGGTGGCAGGAATCCAATTACTTGAGTCATGCTGCCTCCCAGGGCCCTCATTAGCAGGAAGCTGGACCCAAGACTCAAGCCTCTATCCTCCAGTGTATGCTGTGGGTGCTCTACCTGGTGTCTTAACCACTGAGTCAAGCACTCAGCCCCTACATAGGATATTTTAAACAGATTGGTGTTAGCATTTCTATAAGTAGTATTTGTTCATTCTCATTGGATTTCTTTGGAATGTGAACTCTCTCATGTTCGTACTTATTTCGTTGTATTTGAGGATCTTTTTCTTCAATTATATCTGTGGTTGCTACTTCTTCTATGGTTGTTTGCAGGAGTCTCAGCAGTTCCTGTATTCCGAGGGTGCTGGTCTGGTCCTTAGGCTCCATTAATTCTGTCTTTTTGTGTTCAGTTTCCTTCAATTTCTTTATTGCCTTACACTCTAGATTTGGAGCCAACTTTTGGAGCGCATCCTTCACAGATTATACTGTTCTTTTTCTGTTGTGTGGATTTCATTTCACCAATTTCAATCCCCCTGTTATTTTTTATTGTGCTAACTGTTTCCCTTTACATCTTATCCTATTGACTTGTCACATCTGGATGTTTTCCTCTCAGGCTCTCTGTTCCAGACTCAAAAATGCTTGCAAAGGCAGGGCACATTTGCCATTTTACAAAGCTGTAATTTTCGAGTGATGGTGTGACTTTTTATCCTCTTTATCTTATTATTTTTATCTTATTAGCCCATGGGGAGAATAGTGGGTGTTCTACAGGAGACATTTTCAACTGGAAAGCCTGGGATGCCTAAGCCTAATATGTTGACTGATCCAATCAGGATTATAAATGATGCCAGCAGGAAGGAACAAAGTGTTAGAGCCAACAAGATGGATAAATGGAATCTGACAGGCTGCCTGAGAAGAATGTCAGTTAATGGCAGGAGAGGGGGTCCTGACTTGTGTGTTTCCAGGATTACACATCCTGTTTACTGCTGAGTTCACTCCTTGCCATTTCTGAGCAATGTCACCTACCCTGAAGACTTCAATTACCGCCAGATGCTGAAGATGTTAACACCTGGGGCCCTGGGCCAGGCCAGGCACTTAGCTTGACTCTGAGCCTTTCTGCCAACCCTGCCTAGTGGCTGAAGTGCACCCACCTGGTCACTCAGCCACTCTTGACCCCCAGCCTGTCTTCGTCTCCCACAGGAAATCATTTGCCTCCCAGAGATTCGGCCTGCCTCATAAATATTCCTCCAGATCTTGGAGCTCAGGGACTGGATGGTTTCTTCCCCATTTTTGCATGTTTAAATCTATCCTTTATGCTTTTGTTTTTATCTGATACCATCTTAGTATTTTTTAAAAACACAAACCACATTTGATTACATCATTGCTCAATGCCTTCCCAACTGCTCCACGCCCACCCCCAAGAAAAAGTCTGCGTAGGACTCCTGGCCCTTGCATTTTTGTGACATTTGGGTCACAGCCAGTTGTCTTGCTCCTCTGCTTTTGCAGTCAGAAATGTTTTCTCTCTTTCCTGGAATGCTTTGCTCCCCGCACCTTCCTGGAAAGCTCATTTTCCTTTTGGGAATGCACTCACGTTCCATCCTAGGTGCATCCTCCATGAATTCTGAACAATCCATTTCTCAGTGTTTTCCCTGGACTCCTCACAGCCCTGCATGCATGGCCAATTCCCTCTTTGAAATTGCATCATTAATACACAGTATCCCTACATATTTAAGTACAGCCATTTTGCTGTCAGTAAACCAGTTGTTTTCCCATTAATTCACCTCCCCCAACTTCCTCTCCCACACACACACTCCTTCAGTTCTTTTTGAATCTTCACATCTGCCAGCGCCGCAGCTCAATAGCCTAATCCTCCACCTTGCGGCGCCAGCACACCCGGTTCTAGTCCTGGTCGGGGCGCCAGATTCTGTCCCGGTTGCCCCTCTTCCAGGCCAGCTCTCTGCTGTGGCCCGGGAAGGCAGTGGAGGATGGCCCAAGTGCTTGGGCCCTGCACCCCATGGGAGACCAGGAGAAGCACCTGGCTCCTGCCTTCAGATCAGCACAGTGCTGGCCATTGGAGGGTGACCAATGGCAAAGGAAGACCTTTCTCTCTGTCTCTCTCTCTCACTGTCCACTCTGCCTGTCAAAAAGAAAGAGAGAGAGAGAGAGAGAAAGAAAGAAGGAAGGAAGGAAGGAAGGAAGGAAGGAAGGAAGGAAGGAAGGAAAGAAAGAAAGAAAGAAAGAAAGAAAGAAAGAAAGAAAGAAAGAAAGAAAGAAAGAAAGAAAGAAAGAAAGAAAGAAACTTCACATCCTCCCCCCACCCCAAACCCAGTGGGCTCTGCTCCTCTGAAAATTCCCCTTAAACTTCCCGGTTTAGTTGGTGTTATCTTCATTAACATCTCTTGTCGCACACTGTTTCTAGAACTTTGTGCTTCATTCTTATGGACTTATATGTTTTAAAATAGTAGTAGTCACATTGTATTTTACATTTCTTATTCTTACCAAAATTGCAAACTCTAAAATATAAGTCAGTCATCAAAAATTTTTCCCTTTAGGCCGGTGCCCTGGCTCACTAGGCTAATCCTCTGCCTTGTGGCGCCGGCACACCGGGTTCTAGTCCTGGTTGGGGTGCCGGATTCTGTCCCTGTTGAGCCTCTTCCAGTCCAGCTCTCTGCTGTGGCCTGGGAAGGCAGTGGAGGATGGCCCAAGTGCTTGGGACCTGCACCCACTTGGGAGACCAGGAGGAAGCACCAGGCTCCTGGCTTTGGATCAGCACAGCGCACCGGCCATGGCGACCATTTGGGGGATGAACCAACGGAAGGAAGACCTTTCTCTCTGTCTCTCTCTCTCACTGTCTAACTCTGCCTGTCAAAAAAAAATTTCCCTTTCCCCAAACCATCAACACTTCTACTTGGAGAAAATTATTTTAGGTATCTGGATCTGCATACTTATGCATACGCAGAGACAGAGGAATATAGGAAAATATTGGATCATACGATAAACCTCCTTTTCAAAAATCATTACTTTTATTTTTACTTTGAAGAAAAATGACTATAAGCAAAACTAACGATATTGTTGAGCTTTGATAGAGTTTTTAAATCAAAGAATATTAGTTCCTAAATTATCCTTCTGTAGTGATAAGGTCAGACAGGAAAACGTAAATAAGTTGGTGTACATTGAGCTCCTTCCTTTGAATTTCTACTCTGGAAAATAAGGGACTTGTCCTACACAAATATTCTCCCATTTCCTTAAGCATTTTTCTTATCTATATTTACACTGCAATTATCCATAGTTGCTAAATATTAATTCTATATGAAAATTAATCAGGACTTGATCACTATCTGTAGTGATCGCTGCGCTGATCTGAAACCAGAAGCCAGGTGCTTCTCCTGGTCTCCCATGCGGGTGCAGGGCCCAAGCACTTGGGCCATCCTCCACTGCCTTCCCAGGCCACAGCAGAGAGCTGGACTGGAAGAAGAGCAACAGGGACAGAATCCGGCGCCCCAACTGGGACTAGAACCTGGGGTGCCAGCGCCACACGGGGAGGATTAGCCTAGTGAGCTGTGGCGCCTGCCCACTATCTGTATTTTTATCATAGCTCACATCTCATTAAACTATCTTGTATTTGTATAAAATATTTAAACAGGTGAAAAATAAATATATTTACATGTACTGGTATAACAAATACTTATACCCTACTTCCCACATGTAATAAATGTTACTTCATCAGTTCGCTTTTCTAAATTTTATTTATTTATTTATTCTATCTGAAAGGGGAGAGAGAGATGATAGAGTAGATGAAAGAGTAGATAGATATAGTAGATACCAGAAGACATCGATCTTCAGGTAGATAATAGAGAAAGACAGACTGACAGACAGACAAAGGCCCCATCTGCTGGTTCACTGTTAGGATCCCCACAATTGCCTGGGCTAGGCAATTGACTTTTCACATCTAAATGTTTTCTTCTTAGGCTTTCTGTACCAGATTCAAAAATGACAGCTAATAAATGACACATTTGCCATTTTAGAGTTGCAATTGTTTGAGTGATGGTGTCATATTTCGTCCCCTTAATGTTTATGTTAGTAGCCAAGATCTATATTATTTACACAGACAGGAACTGTAAACTCAAGCCAGGTCTGCCACCACGGGACAGGAACCCAGTCATTTGCGCCATCACCACTGCCTTCCAGGGTTTACATTAGCAGGAAAATGGAATTGGGAGCCGGAGCCAGCACTGCGACCCAGGCACCCTGATGTAGTAGGCGGGAATCTTAACCACTAAAAAAAAGGGGAGGGGAGCTAAATGCCCATTTGTACTTCATACTTCATGTTTTTTGAAATAAAATTATATAAAATGATTTTGAATACAAATTGAACTTAGAGCTAGTTTCATGTTTTTCTATTCCACATATAGGCACTTACTGACATGCATTCAGAGTTCAGCAAGTTCATATATGGAAATATATATTAATGTATAAAATGGATCTGAAAATAACATGTAATATCATTTAAACTATTTTAACATAGCTTTACTTTATTAATATGTTTTAAAAAATATACAGTATTAGGTTTTATATAATCAATATATAATGGAAAATCAATGTCATTGCCTTTGCACTCAATATTTAATACATATAGGTCTACTCTACTTATTTAGATACCATATAATGAGGTATATGTTAACTTTGCACCCATCCTGTGCCTCACTGACTGCCCACAGACATTTGGGTTGTTTCAGAATTTTGCCAGCATGCCAGCATTGACAGCCCTGCAGCGGGCATTATTGTATATATCTTGTGAGCAGATGGATGTGTTCCTTTGGGTACATACCTTGAACTAGAATTGCTGGCTCATTGGTATGGGCCCGCTTAATTTTATTAGACATTTGCAAATTACTCTCTAATGTGGTTTTGCAAATTTACATTGTCAGTAGCTGTGTCTGAGAGTACACATTGTTTATCAACGTTATGAATATTTGATTTCACACTTTTCATTTTTGAAAATCTGATGGATATCACATGCTATCTAATGACTATATTAATTTGGATTTTTCTGATTACAAATGAGGTCAAGCATGTTTTCATAAGCTTATTTCTATGTGGGCTTCCTATATCCTATACATTGTATATCCTATACATATTTTTGTCCTTTTTAAAGATTGCATTATATTCATCTTACATTTATAGGTTAACTGTGTGCTAAACTTTTCTTCTACCCTGTGGCTTACATTTGATTTTATTTATAGCATCTTTATTGTGAGAAGATTCTAATACTAATATAGTTAACTTGATAAGTCATTCCTTTTAGGGGTTGTTCTATTTGTAAGCTCTTTGAAAATATCATCTTTAATGCCAGGTTGTATAATTTATTTTAGAAATTATACAGTATTGATTTTCACATGTAGGTCCATTCGGAATTTATTTTGGAGATTGCCATTTAACCCATACAGATAAACAGTTTTTACAGAAACATTTATCAAAGAGTCTGTCTTTCTGCCATGATTTGTTTAAGTAAGCATTTTATTCTACAATAATTTATATTTGTTGAAAATTACACAGATAGTACCAAGTTTGTACTTTCCTCTGTTGTTAATGTTTCTACATTACTGTGGTACTTTTGCCTTTGGCTAAAATCCAACATTGGTGTAGGATTATTAACTGAAAGCCGTAGTTTATGTGGATTTCTCTACTTCTGCCCAGTTAAAATTATCCCATCCTAGGATCCCATCCAGGACAGCACATTATGTATTTGGTCTTTGTGTGTCATTATTTCTCCTGTAGCTTCTCTTTCTTTGCTTTTCATGACCTTGGCAATCTTGAATCATATTTTGTAAGGTTCTTTAAGTTGTCTTTTGCTGGTGTTTTGTTTCCTGGTTAGATTGGGTTTGTGGGTTTAGGGGAAGAAGACTGCAAAGGAGTGCTGTTCTCCCCCCCATGAAGTCATGTTTTTATGCCATGCACGTTACCCACCACTGGTGATGTTAATCTTGTTCTCCTGACCAAGGTTATGGCTGGCAGGTTTCTCCAAAGTGAATTTACATTTTTGTATTTGTGGAAACAAATATTCTACTCTTTGGAAGCAAGTCATTAGACACTGCCCACACTCAGGATTGAAGGGATATTAATTTTTACTTCATGGAGTTGGAAGCATCTAGCAAGTGATTTGGAATTCTTCTCTAAGGGAGCTTTATATCAACTCTCCCGGTCACTTAGTTATTGAGTCTTAATTTATTTTAATACAGATTCATGAATATTTTATTCTTCGAATTATAACCCAATCCTAACATATTCACTTCATTGCTCTTACGGTTTCATTTCTGGCCAGTAGGAGCTCTTTGAGTCAGCTCCCATGTCCTTTGGAATATTCCTTTTTTTTTAGCATCCTGTGGGATGAAGCCTGGAAGGAGGAGAGTGGACAAGGTTCAACTTGTGCTCTAGATCTGCCTGCTGCTCCATCCTCTCACCTCCTGCTTCACCCTCCACACCCCACACTCATATCTCCTGGTGTTGGCTCTTCTGCATGATTAGAGGTCCTGGGCCTCCCAGAATTGGCTGACAGCACCATCTGGGGTGCCAAAGGGAGGAGCAGGTTGGTGGTGTAGGCCACCATGTATCTTGCCATGGTTGACATTAGGACACAGGCTGTGAAGCCTGGTCTGCCCCTTCCAGGGCCACAGGACCCCTCCTGTGACCACCCATGTTGACCCACTATCTTCTCTTGGCCCATCAAGATCAAGGCCATCATGCAATGTCACACAGACACTGGACTGTGTCCCTGTCACCACAGTGCCTCTTACAAGTGGTTTGTCAATGGGTCTCTGTGCTCATTCACAGTCATTCTCCCCTGGTTATGGGACTCAGTCCTCTTGTACCTTCTCCTGAGCCAGCAGGGTGATGTTTCCTCTGGACACATTCTTGCCTTGCCCACTTCTATACCGTGCTAGTCATGTTTGCCCAGCAGACCATGGCCGCCCCAATTTCTGCTGTCTGGAAAGTCCTGCTCCCATCCCTCCCCAGGGCACTGATCTCTTTCAGACACAATTCAGTTATCCCTTCCTCTGAAAGGGTCGCTCCACACCTCTCCACATTGGGTTGAAGAACAGCTGGAACCATTCCCCTTCCAGTCTGGGAGGAGTCATGGCTGCCTAATCCAGCAACTTCAGAGTCTCCTAAGAAGATGTGCACCTCTGTGGCTGTAAACAGATTCCCAGCGGAGACACTACCATAGCTGGAAAGCCAGGGCACTTGGACAGACCTGGGTTAGGGGTCAATACAGGGTATAGCAGAGGAAGAGGCAAGCCTGTGAGCAGAGAGGTGGGGAGAGGCCTGGAGGAATCACAGGAAGATACCACGGTGCTCCAGGGAGTAGCAGAGGATCAGGCGTAGTCCAGAGTAGGTCCCAGAATGCCCCGGGGGAGGAGAACATCAAAACTTTGCCTCCACCATCACTGCCTCCATGGTTTCCACAGGGAAATTTTAAGGCCTTGCTGTGATGGGCTTGTGGGCTGGAAAGAAGACTGGATTAAGTAACACATTAAGCCATTCAAGTTCTTTGAGGGCCTGTTTCCTCTTATGTCAGATGCAGAGTAACTAATGACGCATGCTAGGCAGCAGCGTGGGACTCAGCTGAGTGTCGCTCCCTCTCCTTTATCCATGGAGAGAGAAAGTTTGTTGCTAAGGGTGTCATTTGAATGTAAAGGAATAGAAAACACAGTTGAAGAGGATAGGCTCTATTGTTACTGAGACGTTAGTGGTGAGAGGAAGGGAAGAGATGGCCAGGAGCATGCAGCACGGTAGTGGCACCACTGGGCAGGGGGAAGTGTTGGGGGGTTGCATGTTGGAGTTATCATTTTAGGATGAGGCAAATTGGGTCAAGCTTTTAGACTGCATGGATGGGGCAAGCATTTGGTACAGCAGTTACAGTTGCTACTTGAAATGTCTGCATCCCATATCCGTATCGTATCTGCTTCTGTTCCAGTTTCTCACTAATGCACATTTTTGGAGGCAGCAGGTGATGGCTCAAGTACTTGGATCCCTGTCACTCACCTGGAGACCCAGATGGAATTCCAGGTTCCTGGGTTTGGCCCAGCCTAGCCCTGCCTGTTGTACATATTTGGGGAGTGAATCAGCAGGTGGAATATTGCTCTTTCTCTGTCTCTCTGTCTCTTTCTGCCTTTCCAAGGAACATAAATAAAAATAATATTGAGAGGAGCCACAGGGGACTACTGAATGAGGCTAAGTCTCTAAGGGAGACTGAAGAAAATGAAAATAAAGTTGAGATCCAGATGGAGAGGGGAAGCAGGGAGGACGGGGCCGCTTGTGGTAAAAACACTCACAAGGCCTCCGTTTGGGGAAGGACTCAAGCCTCGAGCCCATCAGCACGTATTGTGTCTTCTTGAAGTCTGCTCTTCTGAGCTTCTAATGTCTGTTTCTGGGTATGAGAAAGGGCCCAAGGACACCACAATTCACTATGAGTGTGTGTGGATGGGATAAATGAGGGTGTGAGGCCAAGCCCTTTTCCTTAGGGACATCACCAAGAAGAAGACCTCCTCTGCCCACATCACAGACAAGGTTTTCTCCTGGAGTGCCCTGACCAGCAGAAGGGTGATCGTTCCTCTTGTTACCCAGCGGGGCTCTGAAATCTCCAATGAAAGGCTCATGATGACCTGATGTTTTCCCAGGAAGCCAAACCCTAGGCCCTGTTTCAACTTGGGCCAATTTAGAGTTTGGGTGTCAGGGTGGGGTGCACAGTGCTTAGAGTAAGGAAATGGGGCTCTTGGCCATTGAGTGCCAAGTCACTAAGGGATGAGAACTGGCATCCTGCCTGCATGTATTGTGGTTGAGTTCATTCTTCTGTAGATTTGAGTGCATTCTGGGAGTCTGGGGCAGACTCCAGCACCAGCCCTCTCTCCAGCTGCTCGAGTTTTTGTCCCCGTGTGCTCATTACTCTCTGATCTCCTCAGTAACGAATGCACCATGTCCCTCTTTCCCTGTTGTGGTCTCCTTCTTTCCCTGGAGTGGTCTCCACAGTTTCTTTAACTCCTACATTTGACTTTCCATTCACAGCTCCTATCCACTCCTATCTTGCAGAGACCAAATATGTCAAATCTCCATGTAAGGTCCCATCCAGCTAAGATTCTAGAAAAGTATTGAGAATAAAATGTTGAGGGGAGGGGTGAGAATCACATAAACTTTTATAATTGGCTGATGTGGGTGGGTATCTTCTTGTCATTGCTACCTTTGGCTCCTAGAGAGAAATATCAACCAGGCATTGAAAATTATCAAAATAGACAACTATGTGCATGCATCCAACACATGATGGGTCTTCTATTAAAATGACTGTGTCTCTTTTCCTTCCCACTTCTCAATTCGCAATTCCATGCTTTTTTTCTCAAATTGCTTTTTGAGGCCAAGAGACAAACAGCAATAGAGAGCTCCCATTCCATGGTTCAGTCCATAAATGCTCTCAGTGACCTGGGCTGGGCTGGGCCCAAGTTGGGAGCTGGAGCTGGGAGCTCAATTCATATCTCCCATGTGTACAGCGGAGATCCAACTACTCAATCTGTCACTGCTGCCCACCAGGGTCTGCATTAACAGGAATCTAAACTGGAGCTGGAGCCAGGAAGGGAAGCTAGCTACTCGAGCAGTGAATGTGGGTGTCTTAGTCAGTGTCTTAGCAGCTAGGTTAAACACCTATCCTTCAATTTCCAGTGCCAAGAAGCTACTGAGCTCCTAGCCCAACTCTCTTCCTCAATGGAATCACAAGGATGACTCATGCCTTGGCTCCTCCCACCACTCTCGGGTCACCCTGGGCTGAGCATGCTGACTGGGGCAATCTCAGCCTGCCTACAGCCAGCTCATTCAGACTCTGGTCTTAGTTAAGACTTACTTATCCCTATCTCATTTTGTTTTCAAATGGTGCTCTGGTTTTGGTGCAAAGATTGGTTGATTGGTTGATTGATAATTGATTTGAAAGGCTGAGTGGCACACAGAGAGAGAATTTTCCATCTGTTGTTTCACTCTAAGCAGCCACAATGGATGGGGCTGGGCCAGGCTGAAGCTGGCAGCCTGGTACTCCCTCCTAGTCTCTTCCACATGGGTGGCAGGGACCCATGCACTTGGACCATCTTTCACTGATTTCCCAGGCACATTGGCAGGGACCTGGAGAAAAAGTGGAGCAGCTAGGACTCGAATCAGCACTGTGGTATGGGAATGTTGGCATTACAAACTGTGGCTTAATCCACTAGCCCCATCCTAGTCCCACTTGACCTGTTTTTCTGATGAACACTTTGGCATTTAATATTTGAATTCAGAAATAAATTCCAGGCTTAGCACTGAAGAGGCTGGGCTGTGTTCCTGAGTCTGAGTCTATCACAGGACACCTGACCCACAGTCTAAAGTCATCATCATGGGCTGCTTAGAATGTGCCACAGACTCAGGGCCTGACAAATGGGTGTCTCTGCTCATCTGCAAACAATACCTCCTAGGATCAAGTGTTCTCCCAGGCCTTATTTACTTTATTCCTTCTCAAAACAGAAAAATGATGGTTCTGATAACTGTGCCTGCCATTAGCTAATGGCAAACCCAATGACTAATTGTGCTTGAATCTGATGAGCAAGGGAAGTTAATTGTCCTTGCAAAGCCTGGCTCCTGAGGACTTTGGGGAGAATGGAAAAGCAGGCGTGCAAAGAGCTGACTGCAGGCTATGTGAAGCTTTAGGTGTCAAGTCAGACCTTTGGGACGTTAAGGGTGCTTACGATGAGCTCAGTGCCGCACCCCACAGCTTTCTGGGACCTGCAGGCTGGGTGCTTGGAGTGGCTCGTCAGAAGCTGCAGCTCCACTGTTGCAAGAAGCTCCAGGCTTTCTGGCCTCGAGTTGGGAACCCTTAGGAGCAGAGCCTGAGCTGGGGAATCTTGCACAAACGGCTTATGGGTGGAGGGGGCATTTCCAGTGAAGCAGGATGAGGGACACAGAGCAAGGCAGGGAAAGATTTTAAGCAAGAATGTGGTGTCAGGTGTAAATGAGCTCCAGCTGACCCCACGAGAGCAGAGTTCTGGAGGGCAGGTTTCCCCACAGATGTAGATCTGCCTTAGGCAGAGGGGCTGCCTCTCGCACTGCATCTCCAGGGGAGGCAGCTTCCCTCGGTGGAAGGCAACCCTCTTGTGCCATTTGCAGCTGACCTGCACAGGAGGGATGAGCACATATTGCACACAGGGCTCTAGGCCATGCACCAGCCACGTCTGCGACAGGTCTGGGTGACCTCCCTCCCATGAACAGGGACTCAGGTCATAACTGTGTTCTTTGCTGCCACGGGAAGCCTGCAGGTTGGATCCTTGGTAGCATTGCACAGACTTTGTAGTGAAAACGGCTCGGGCAAGAGAGGAGGCAGACTTTGTCCATTGCCCTTTGACCAAGCCAAGGGTTTAGAAACCAGGGCCCAACTGTGGATCTTGAAATCTCAGTCACAGCTTCACAGGCAGGTCCCAGCCCTCACAGGGTCAATGGACACTCAATTGCACCTCCCTGTGGTCCCCCGACATGGACCCCACGCTGGCCTCTGGCTTTGCCCAATAGGTCAAAAACCAAGAGTGTCCCTCTCGTGAGCATACTAAACCTGGCCAGTTCTGCCTGTGAGGATTGATGTCACACCAGGCTCGGCAGCGACTTTATAGCAAGGGTCCCACCGGACACTGAGGGACACTGTCCTTCCGGTCCCTGGAGTTTGCCATTGAACTCACTGTGCCTGCAATCTGCCTCTGGGAGAGATAAAGATGAGGCGGGTGGTGGGGGCTCATTTTCCGTGACACACACACACTGTAATTAACTTGCTTTGTCATTTCCTCAGATGTCGCCCCTAAGGAACCTCAGGCGTGGTGTGCAGATGGGGTCAGGGGACTCTCCACGTGACGTAGGGACAATGCCACCCCTCCAAGAAGCCTTTCCCAACAACCGTTATCCCAGGTCCCTGCTCTGTATCTGAGCTCTTCCTGTATCATCCTTGTCCCTTAGCCTGGGAGAAGCTGGAGCGGATGCAGAGGTTGGGGGACAGGGAGAGGCCACTTGGCATCCAGGCTTTCTGTGCAGGGTCAGTTGCTGGCTCTGAAGTTTCCCCTCGCTCCCTCCTAGTCTTGGCTCTCAGGTTGTGCTGCCCCCAGGAAGACACCATCATTCCACTTCCAGGCCTAGAGTGAATAGTTTCTGAAACCATGGCCTGGAAATAGGAGTCTCTTTTTCATCTGGCCAGTTTTCCTAAGATGTAATGACACAAACAGCATTGAGCCTGATGGATGGTCCCTTATCTCCTCTGAAACAGTTGTAAAGTCTTCGATAGTACATTGAACGTGATCCCAAAATGAGCTCTAAAATATAATTTTCAATAGGCTCCAATGGAACATTTCAGCACATTAGGCAGAACAATTCTGTGTGTCTGAGCGCCAGGCCCGGGGTTTGTCCTACATATATCTCCTCCTGGGATAAGGGACCTAATATGTCTTTGATTAGGATTTGCATTAATAGTTAATGAGCCTCCCATTAGCATACACTGGGGTGTCAGAGGCAGGTAATCCGTCTGACCTTGCTATGAATGGATTTCTATAGCAATTATAAAACCCTACAGTGATCACTTTTAACTTCTCTATGGTAACTGGTTATGCAGTTCCACAAAATTTTAGCTCTGTGATCTTTAACTTCTAAGGGTCTGTTTGCTTGTCTTTTTTTTTTTTAAGATTTTTTTTATTTAATTGAAAGTTAGAATTAGAGGAGAGACAGAGAGAAATCTTCCACCCAGTGGTTCATTCCCCAAATGGCCACAACAACCAGGGCTGCGTCAGTCTAAAATCAGAAGCCAGGAGCTTCATCTGGGTCTCCCACGTGGGTACAGGGGCCCAGAGACTTCGGCCATCTTCCACTGCTTTCTCAGGCTTGGAAGTGGAGCACTGAGGACTTGAACCAGCATACTTATGGGATTCCAGTACTGCAGGCTGGGGCTTAGCCTGCTATGCCAATGGGCCAGCCCCCTGGCTCATCTTTTAAATGGGGGAATTAATTGCAGTTGATTTTTAGGACACTTACCTTAATCAGTCCATATGATTTATGTGATGATTCCTGGAATATTCTAAAATCCCATGTGGGATATGCCATCTGAGCTTCTATAACTCATTGGTTCAAAAATAGGACTTTTCTCATTTTTCTTTCATGAACTTTGAGCTACATAGAGGGAGACACAGAAGCTGTGCATCTATCTGATCTCTCCTTCACTCACATTTTCTGGGTACCTGCTTTTGGAGCAATGTGCACCACCAGCTAAAGATGCATAGCTCATCCCCTAGTGAATTCAAAGGGAGAGCCAACTGGACAGCAGCTTTGTAACTCCAGGCCAAGTCACAGCTCATGAGCCAGAGAGGAGGCCCAGAGGGAAGGGCAAACACACACATCCTGTTGAAAAAGTGGACAGAAGGAAGCTCAAAGGTAGTCATCCTTGAACCTGGGCAGGTGTGGCAACTAGGACAGGAAGCAAAATTCAGGAAAGAGGAACAGACAATTTTTAACATAAATACAGTCTGTATTTAACATAAATACAGTGTGAGACCGACTCTGGTCTCACACAGTAGTTTGTGTGTGAGATCTCCTAAGTGGCTTCTCTTCTTTTGTTGGGTAAAGAATGAGCACATTTTTCCTCATTCTGTTCCGGAGCTCTACACCAAGAAGATGTGCATTAGCCCACTGACCCTCCAGCTCAGAGATGGGGACCTGCACACACACACACACACATACAAGGTGTCACAGCCTCACTCTTGTTCACACACAGACACTCTGCCTGGCCCTCATTGTTCATTGTGGTCTTTTACAGGAGTCTCTCTCTCTCTCTCTCTCTCTCTCTTTTTTTTTTTTTTTTTTTTTGACCCAGAAGGGCTGGGCTGAGTGTTCTCCCAGGGAGGATTTCCCCAGCTCATGTGTGTAAGAGCTGTGTGGTTGTGCCTACCTGATGCCCTCACACTGCTAATGTGCATTAACTTAGAATAATGTGGTCACAACACAGTGGCCAGGCTGGGAAGGAAGGTTCCTCTGAACATGAGGAGAACTCAGAGGGCGAGATGGCGGGTGGTCTCTGCCTGCCTGGCCCTTTGGCATGGGGCTGGAGAGGTGGTGGGGAAGCTAGCCACATTCCTGGTAAGAGCACTGGCTCTGCCTGAATTGAGGGAGAAGCAGGGAAGGAGGAGGTGCCACTTCCTGCTGGGGGAGGGGGAAGCCCATGTGACAACACGGCCAGGAACGGAGCGCTGCTGAGCCCAGGACCAATTTCCAGCAGTGACACACGTGTGGTCAGCCACCCTTTGCTCCCAGCATCGTTGCTGACATCCTACCAAGCATCAGGTGCCACACTCAGTTCTGGGCCACGCAGGGGAAGAAGACAGAACGGTTGGCATCTTCCTGAGCTTATAGCATTGGCACAGGTGAGGAGAGCATGCGTGCTCAGAAGACAGATTGCCTGAGCTCAGAGCCTGGACCAAGTAGCGAATGGACATGTCACGCTGGGCAAATTAATTAACCTTCTGGGCTCCAGAGTCCTCTTCTGTAGATTGAGACTAATAATAGGTTTTAGCTAGGTTGTTCTGTGAATGCTCAGAGCAGTGCTCCCCATGCAGCAAGTCCTCCCTAATAATCTCCTCTTATTCATCTTTCCTCCTTTATGTCAGATGCAGTTTATTAGGGGAGTAAGCAGACAAACCAGAGACATAATGTATGTGCAAGTGTTTGATATATATGGCTCTGGGTAAGGAAGAAATTGCTGCATAATAGCATGCTTGCTCTGTCCCAAGCTGGCCATCACAGAGGCTGCTAAGGAAAATTCTCCCAGGAAGCCCAGCCTACCACAGAGGAAGTAGAGGCAGGCAGGCCTCCCAGGAGCTAAATGTGGGTGTTGTTTTACACCCGGCTCAGCCACACTGATCCCATGATCACGTTGTCTCTGTGGCAGCACCAGGAGCAGGAAAGATGGATCAGCCCCACTCGCCCGCTCTTCATGAAGCTCAGCTCTTCTCCAAGAGCCTGCTCCTCTCTGCCTCTGCTTAGCAGGCTTTCATGACTACCTGATGAATGTGCTCTGGGTTTGCCTGAGCTAGGGCAGTAGCACTGGTGCTGGAGAAAGCGGATCTGAGAAAGCCTGGGGTGTGTGTACTTGGTCGCACCTGTCAGAGGATGGCACACAGGAGAAAGACGAAGGAGAGAACAAGCAGAGCAGCCAGGGACCTGATTTGGGGCACTGAGTGGGTGGTGGTGCCAGACCTGGCATGTAAGTGAGGAGCCAGTGGGGGGAGCGCAGCACAGTCCACTTGGGTCCAGGCAAATGCTAGATGTCCACGGATGTCCAGGTGGAGATGCCGATAGGTAATGACCGTGAGGAAACTGAGGCGAGCTGAAGTCACATCCCGTGTGTTAGCTGAAATCAGGGCACATAGCTGCACAGTTGGCTGCTGGGATTGATTTATTGATCACAGTGAAATTGACCTACATACAACCAGGCAAACACGAACATCTCCAAAATCATCCACTAGTGCCTTAGCCTTATAAGTCAGCCTCAGTGAAATCTCGTCTTCAGCGGGCGTTGCCAGTGCCTGGCCCTACCCCTGGCTGGGGGTCAGAGCCGGGGATGGCCCTGCAGATGGGGACACGGGCCCTGGAGGGAGGTCCCCAATCTGCTCCAGGCCTGGCTCCCTGGGAAACACTGCTTGTTTTACCTGGGTGTCCCAAGCCTCCTGTTTTATCAGAGCAATATAGAAGAGGACTTTTAATCAGAACTGGTTTTGGGTTCCTGCTGAGCCATTAACTAACCACGTTGGACTTCAGTGTCCTCTGCAATGAAATGGCACCATTTTCTCCCCATGCAGAGGTGCTGCTCGGCTTATGATAGCCTTACATCCCGGTAAACCCAGTGAAGCTGAAATTGCCCAAGTTCAGAAATGCACAGAATGGCCCTATCCTCCTGAAACCACAAGATAGCAACACAGCACCCCGCAGAGTGACCAGGTCATTTCCCCTATGTCCGTGGGCCTGACCAGGTCATTTCCCCTATGTCCGTGGGCCTTGTACTGCACACAGTGAGCCCAGGGAAAGATCCCACATTCCAAAACTGAAGTACAGTTTCTATAGAACGCGTGTCATTTCCATACCGTCGTGAAGTTGTCAGAGCATTAAGTCACTCCCTAAGTCAGGGACGATCTGTATTCTGAAAGTAGAGTGCATAACACATATTCATTAAACATTAGCTACTCCCCAGGCCCCATCGGAGGACACTTACACAAGGGATGGTCCAGTTCTTTACGAAAGAGATGGGCCATCAGCAAATTGCTCTTTGCCCAGCTTCCTTGTTTGCATTTGGTGTGCACTGGGCAGAACCAGACCTCCAAGGGTGAGCTTCGCAGGCCCCTCTGCACCCTGCCCTTGGTGGAGTTACGCCGATCTTGCCTGGCAACGCACCTCCCTTCCTGAGGCAGCCTGGAGATGCATATTTATGTATTTCCCGTCATCACCCCAAGAGCTCAGATTTTCCTGTCCTTGGTGTCACTTTAATTAATATACTCCCATGTGCTGGGTGACAAAATTAGGTTGTAGGGGCGGCAAGCATTTATATCACGAAAGGAGAAAAAAAGGTGTTTTGCACCATTTTCCTTCTCAAGCTCCGTTATTAATCTTTCGCAATCAATACGCCTTTATTTTTGGCTCCTGGAGCGGGTGGGGTGGGATCACACCGGCAAGCTGTCTCAGGCCACATCTGCATCAGGAATAGAGATGGCTTGTTGCTTTCACTCTCGATGAAAACGTGTGTCCCTGGCCAGATGTGGCAGGGCCAGGTTCTGTGATTCTCATGCCAACTTTGTGATATGTTTGATTTAGGTAAAGTGCCTGGAACCTTCTGGGACTAAGTTGTTATTAAACACCATCTGCAGCTTTCACTTTAATTAATATCATAAGAATTAGGACCCCATGCTTTAATTACCGTGTTAACCTTTTAGTGTCGCGAGCAAAGGCAGGAAGAAGTACGAATGTTGGGTCGGGGTGGTGCTTTAGGGAGCTCTAGATCTGAGTGTCACTGACCGAGCACCAGCGCTGGCCACTGTCCATGAGTGACCCTGGGGCTGCTGGGGTTTGCTTCTCTAGAAAGGGAAAGTGGAGAGCACCGGCCCAATAGAGAAAGATCAGTCGTGCTCATTTCTCTGTACAGGAAATTGCCTGAAAGCCACCACAGCAGCACTCGTAATAATTACAAAAATGGCACAAACAGTGAGTACCATTTGCTGAGGAATGAATATTATTTTACAATATACCATATATCCCATATACAAGGGTACTTCAAAATGTTCCCGGGAACGTGGAATTAAAGAAACTTTGATGCAGAATTTTTGAAGTGCATGCAAACTTCCACAATGTGTTTTCCATGAACTTTTTGAAGACTCCCTCATGCTCCCGATATGCATGGATCTCAAAACTTTCTTGCAGCAAAATAAAATTATCTTTGAATTCCATTTTTCCCATGGGCTTCTTGAAGTACCTAGGTATATACTGTGTTTATGATGCAATTACTTGTTAGCAACTGCCTGAGTGCTTTCCATAAATTACACCATTTAATTTTTACTGAGTTTTAACTTACTGACCTTTTACTGCAGATGAGGAAACTGGTTTGTAGCAGAGCTTGGATTCAAATGTACGCTTGTTTGCATCAAAGTAATTGCTTTACAGTACCATATATCACTTAATGAAACAGTCACGTTGAAAAGTTAAGAAGAAAGTCTCAAGTCGAGAGGACCCCTATTGTGCCCTCCTGGATCTCCTGTCCTTTAGGGGAAGTGGGGTCTCAAATTCTAATATCATTGCCGCTGGCACTTGCAAGGTACCCATGGCCGTGGCTTCAAGCTTGGCTCCCAGCAGAGGGGCTGAGCTCAGAGCTTGGGTTCCTATGCACAGCTAGGGTTGCTGGGACTTTGAAAACGCTTTATCAAGCCATGCAGAGTAATAAGACATGGGTACATTCCCTTTACAAAAGGTGAAAGCCTGAAAACAGCCATTGTGAAGACTGAGATGTGAGGTTAGCTTAAAAGCCATGCATGATTCTCCGAGAAGAGCCTCTGTCACTCATACCCTTACCTGCGACAGGACAACACTCCAGCCACCTGCCCACATGCCTTGGCTTCCTCCTAGGGCACTCTCCTGAAGATTTTACACAGTACCTAACACTTAGCAGCCATTCACCAGGAGACTACTCTCGCCAAAGGCTCTTCCATATTGACTCTTAGACTGGCGGCACAAAGAGATTGTGATCTAGTGACTACAGTTAGGAGCTCCCTTCCAGGCTGCTCAATATCTCTGCATTCATTCCATTTTTGCTGCTCCTCAATTGTCATGTGGCATGCTTCTTCCAAGGAGCATAGCGCTGGGAAAGAAATCACGCCATGCCTCTTACGTTCCAGGAGATGTCTCTTGAGGGTTAATGACTCATCTGTCAGTTGCCCAGCCATCAGGCAGTCACTGGGCATGTACGGTACCTGGATGGGACTGGGAATTCATTGGGTGAGAGTACTGCAGTAATATCAGCTCATGACCAACACAATGAGCATACTGCAAGAGTTGCCCATAATTAGGGTTAGTCTCCCTTCCTTCCTACCTTCCACCTCTCCTCTGCTTCCTTCCTTCCTTCCCCACCTCCATCCCTCCCTTCCTTTTTTTTAAAAGATTTTTATTGGCCAGCACCACAGCTCAATAGGCTAATCCTCCGCCTGCGGCGCCAGCACACCAGGTTCTAGTTCCAGTTGGGGCGCCGGATTCTGTCCTGGTTGCTCCTCTTCCAGTCCAGCTCTCTGCTGTGGCCTGGGAGTGCAGTGGAGGATGGCCCAAGTGCTTGGGCCCTGCACCCCATGGGAGACCAGGAGAAGCACCTGGCTCCTGGCTTCGGATCAGCGTGGTGTGCCGGCTGCAGCGCTGGCTGCAGCGGCCACTTTGGGGTGAACCAACGGAAAAGGAAGACCTTTCTCTCTGTCTCTCTGTCTCTCACTGTCCACTCTGCCTATTTAAAAAAAAATATTTTTATTTATTTATTTGACAGGTAGAGTTACAGACAGTGGGAGAGAGAGAGAGAGACAGAGAAAGGTCTTCCTTCCGTTGGTTCACTCCCCAAATGGCCACAAACTGTGCCGATCCGAAGCCAGAAGCCAAGTGCTTCTTCCTGCTCTCCTGTGCGGGTGCAGGGGACCAAGCACTTGGGCCATCTTCCACTGCTTTCCTAGGCCACAGCAGAGAGCTGGACTGGAAGAGGAGCAGCTGGGACTAGAACCAGCACCCATATGGGATGCCAGTGCTGCAGGCGGAGGATTAACCTACTGCGCCACGGCACTGGCCCCACATCCCTCCTTTCCATTTTTCCCTCTCTCCATTCCTTCCTCCCTCCCTGTCTCCCACCTACAGCAAAGAGATCACTTGTCCCTGTGGCCACAGCGTTATTTCAGGCTCCGGACATAAAAGGGTGAAGGAGAAGGCACGTGTGCACCTCCCTGGAGTGGCAGTTGGCAAGGAGAGGAGCAGGCAGGCGAGTGAGTGGATGGGGTGTGACAAGACCTGTGCTGTGGGGAGGGAAGTCTCTGATTGTCA